>NC_138221.1:39275204-39565204 GCF_964197995.2 Scardinius erythrophthalmus
CACAGTATGAAGGAGCTAATGACTTTTTCTATTTACACAGTATTCCTTAGAATAATTTTTTATGGCTTATAAGGGTTGGTATTTTGTATTTTATAGATATTTCACTGGCATTTAAGTAACTAGGCATTTCTAACACTGCATTTTGTGGGGCAAGTATAGACAGCTGTGTAGTAGAAATGACTTCTATAGGTGGTAGTGTAGCTAATAGAGGGAAAGAATCTATAGGACAAGTGTTGCACAGACATAATTGGATGCTCAGATCAGATAATGCAGATGTTAGTCAGTGTGCATTTAGAAGTATGACTTTAAATTGAAAGGCTCCAGTTACATTGTAAAACTGCACAAACAATTTGCTTGGTATTGACGCAATTTGCTTGGTATTGTCACATTTCTCCATGCATATTCCCAGGTTTATGTCCAAGGGCCCTCACTAATTGTAGTTGATTTAATTTTTTTTTGTATATTTTTGCCTTACATAACCTTTACTTTCCATCCAGCACCTATCCTGTGAACATGTATTTAATTTTTATTTTTCTTGTGTAGAATTTTAATTTGAGATATTGCAATGCTAATGAAATCTTGAATGTTAATAAAGTATTTACTCCATATTTTGTTGAATTGTCTGTGTTTTCTGCACTTAAATTAGTGATAAAACCATTATTATTATATAACCATATTGATGTTATACATTTAACTCTTTCCCTGCCATTGACAGAATTTTCTGTCTTTGCGTGTTTTCACTGTTATACGGTAGGGGGCGCTGTTACATATCTTCTGAAAAATTACTGAATCTCCTGATCAACATGCATGCAAAGATGCAGAAACAAGCGATATATGTAATCGTATGCATTTGTAAAATAACGCGATCATCAACATTAAACAGAATATAAATAAAAACTGCCTAATGTTGTGTTACTGAATGGAATGTAGACCCAGGACGAGCTATAGGACTCTGCAAGCATTAGGGAATTAGGCTAGGGATTAGCATGATTTTGATCATCGTTCTAAATTCGATCTGGATGTACAACACGTTTCTCAGCTTTTTTTTTATTTTTTAAAGGTGACATATACCCCTTTTCACAAGATGTAAAATAAATATATGGTGTCCCCAGAATGTGTATGTGAAATTTCAGCTCAGAATACCCTCCAGATCCTTTATTAAAGCTTGTCAAAGTTGTGTGTGTCTCTTTAAATGCAAATGAGCTGCTGCTTCCCGCCCAAATTCAGACGACAGCCGATCCTTTACACGAGCTTAGGATACTCCAGCAATAACAATTTCACATTCCAAAATCTCAGAAATAACCACCAGTAGCGGAGTGAAGCCTTATGGAGAGACTTAGGAAGAGGTTGCAACTTTTAGACTGCACCTGGACGTTTCCGAATGGTTAGTGGATACATTTATTAAGTTGTGGAGTTACATTGATTCATCTCATCGACCTGTATGTCATGTCAACTAACTTGTGTAAAAGTTAAACATTTCCCTGAGGTCTTAGACAGTTGTGACTTTTTTGTTGTTGTTGTTCAAATGTTGTGCAGCCAATGACAGAACAGTTTGCATGCTTTGCTCGAAATTTTGCCATTGCGTTAGAACAGGTCACACTGTTGTCACTTGCGAAAACCAAATGGCGGCGCCTGGGTGGAAACGTGCAGATTTAGGGGCGGTAATATTATAATAAGGTAACGTATATTATTATAATAAGCGAAATCTGATCATCTTATATTTTGACATGCTTGCAGAGAAAGGCTTACCAAAAACAAAGTTACTGGGTTGTCTTGGGTTGGTAGATGCATTGGGGACCTGATTATAGCACTTAAACAGGGAACAGGTCAGATTTTCATGATATGTCCCCTGTAATTAAACTTATCCATATTCAAGTGTTGATAAAAAAATGCATGACGCTAAAATAAAATGGAGGGTCTTATTTCTTTTCATATATTGCATGTTCAGATACTCATACAGCAAAATTTTCTGGGGGCCATGAAATTTTGGTGAAAATGATCAAATGCTGGCGGTGGCTGGCAACTAAAAAAAAATAATAATCTGCCGGTATTAAAGTGAAAGTGCTTGGGTCAGACCAGCATCTGGGTCCGCCACCCCACCCTTGAATTCCTCAAATGTGACCACAACTACACCTCGAAAAATAGTACTCTTTTATTAAAGACTATTAACTGTTGATAATCACATTTAACCTACACAAACAAAAATATCAAACAGGAGAAATATGAAAATCATTCTGAACATGAAGGGCTATTGCATCATATCATCCTCCTCCTCCTCCTCCTCCTCTTCTTCTTTTTCCTCCTCCTCTTCTTCTTCTACCTGATCATCATCATCATCAAAGTAGCGCTCCTCTGCATCATGGCTTACGATATCCAGGTTATCAAAATCTGGATTCCCATCCACTTCACTGCAATGAAAATATCAATGTTATTTAAGATTATATAAGAGCTAAAATATGAGCAATTAACACTACAGTGTGCATTACATAGCATTATTAAAGGGATAGTTAACCCAAAAATTTAAATTAGCCCATGATTTACTCACCCTCAAGTCAGCCTAGGTGTATATGACCTTCTTTCAGACGAATACAATCAGAGTTATATGTCCTTTTCCAAGCTTTATAATGGCAGTGAATGTCTGTTTCTGTTTTGAAGTCGATAAAAGTGCATCTTTCCATCATAAAAGTGCTCCACACGGCTCCGGGGGGTTAACAAAGGCCTTCTGAAGTGAAGCGATGCTTTTGTGTAAGAAAAATATTAATATTTAACATGTTACAAAGTAAAATTCTAGCTTCCGGCCAAACGCAGTCAACTTGCGCCTAAAGCGCAACTTGTGATGTCGGAAGTAGTGTAGTGCATCATGGTAAATATCAGCAGTACGTTGCATTACTCGCATAAGTCGCACTCAGACTTAAGTCGAATCCGTATGTTCGTTTCCAAGCTAGTTATTTTACTGAAGTTTTAAATATTAATATTTTCATATTTAAAACGAATAAGAATGTAAAATGTGTACGTTGAAATGCTAATGTAGGCCAAGTCGTTTGGATAAAAGCGTCTGCCAAATGCATTAATCTAAATGTAAAAATATTTTTCTTACACAAACGCATCGCTTCCCTTCTGGACTTCATTAGCCCCCCAGAGCCGTGTGGAGCACTTTTATCATGGATGAATGCACTTTTATGGACTTCAAACAGAAACAACCATTCACTGCCATTATAAAGCTTGAAAGAGCCAGGACATTTTTTTAATATAACTTAGATTGTATTCGTCTAAAAGAAGAATGTCATATACACCTAGGATGACTTCAGGGTGAATTTTCATTTTTGGGTGAACTATCCCTTTAACAACTAATTTGAAGAGAAAGACATTGTGCCAAAGCAATATTTATTAATATTATTCTCTGAGTTTGATATTAAATTAGACCTAATTGATAGTAAAACTGGAGTATGAGAAAGTCCTCTGATTTAACCTGTAGTTGAAGTCATCTTTTCCATCCAAGAAGCGCTGATGCATTTGACTCAGGAACTCCTCCCTCAGCATGGCTTTCTCTTCTACAGTCGGCTCCCACTCCGCCGGTCTGGGTTCCTCACATTCTAAAACACACACACAAACTGGCATATGTGGTTTACATAAACTCTCCATAGGCGTAATGGTTTTTATACTTTACAAACTGTATATTCTATCCCTAAACCTACCCATCACAGAAAACTTCCAGCATTTTTTTTAATGAAAAAAGAAACAAAAAACGTTTAGTGTGTTTTTTAAGCCATTTGTTTTACGACGACACAGGAAGTGTCCAAATAAAAAACCTCTCCCTTGTAATAACCATGTCATTCATTAAACACATTTGTGTCCTCATAAACCACAAATGCCAGATCACACACAATCATCCATCAAATTGATTAGATGGAATCGGAGTTGACTCATACCTTCCTCATCCGACTCCTCCACTGCACACTGCTCTCTCTCCTGCTCCTCCTCCAGGCGGTTCTGGATGAGTTTCTCCTGGTAGGAGTTGATAAGCAGGTCAGCGAGTCCCCCTGGGCCGTTCCTCATGGCCTCCTCTGAGCGCTGCAGGATGTCCTCTTCACTGAGATACTGTCCGATGTACTGCTCGTACAGCAGTGGATCTCGCACACGCATCTGCTCCTCGCTGAAGTACTGGCCCTCTGCCGAGACAACGTTTTTGAGGAAGACAGAAGTATCTTCTAGTAAAAAAGCATGCTATTCTTGTCATAAGCCTTTCTTCAGCAAGTTCACAAGGTGCTAGAAGGGTTATTTAATAGATTTCTTGCCGTTTAAATTTTTTTTTTAAATATATATTACTACTATTATTTAGAAATGATGCATTAAATCAACTGTTATTTCTATTTCAATTAAATGCTGTTCTTTTGAACTTTCTATCCATCAAACAATCCTGAATCCACAAAAGTATTAAACTGTTTTCACTGATTAAAATAATAATAATAATGTTTCATAAGCAGCAAATTTGATTTTTAAAGCATCATGCGACACTGAAGATTGGAGTAATGATGCTGAAAATTCAGTTTTTCCATCAGAGGAATAAATTACATTTTACAATAAATTCAAATAGAAAACAGTGATTTTAAATTGTATTAAACTGTATTGTATTGTTAATTGGACAACTTCACAATACTTGCTGTATTTTTGATCAAATAAATGCAGCCTTGATGAGCATAAGATACTTCTTTCAAAAACATTAAAAAAATCTTACAGATTCTTTTGTTCTGTAATGTACTGTATTTATCAATTCTCTTCAGTGGTGAATGCATCATGACTTTAATAAATTAATCAACATTTATCTTGCATCATTTACTATCTTGTATTTTTACTTGTTGCAATGCGTTATGGGGATTGCCTTCTCCGTGAAGGGTTCAAGTGATGCTGTGTTAGAATTTGGCCGAAATTAGGCCGAATCTTAAAGGAGAACTCCGGTCAATTTTAACATTGAGCAAATTTTTTTGTAAATTTGGAGTGCTGTCAATACAGAGAACAGCGACAAAAATCGGTGTTGCCTACACAGTGTTATCCTCTTTTTAAAATTTGCACCCTGTTGACTTAAATGGGGCAAGTTTTAAACCTGCTTTTAGCCTCTTAACATCCTTGATGTGTCATTACAAGTGCACAGCTAATGTGAGTGATTCCTTCAGAGTGATCACGGGTGAATCTGACTGCAGTAGATGTGAAAGATATGAATAAAAGTGATGTTAATTCAGCCAGCGCTCATACCTGTATTTACTTCCTGTTTTCGGTCGAAGTCCACAGTAGTCGATTGTCGAGTTCACGCGCGTGATCATTGGTAACTAAGCACTGTTGCGTGAACTCGACAATCGACTACTGTGGACTTCGACCGAAAACAGGAAGTAAATACAGGTATGAGCGCTGGCTGAAATAACATCATTTTTATTAATATCATTCACATCTACTGCGGTCAGATTCACCCGTGATCACTCTGAAGGAATCACTCACATTAGCTGTGCACTTGTAATGACACATCAAGGATGTTAAGAGGCTAAAAGCAGGTTTAAAACTTGCCCCATTTAAGTCAACAGGGTGCAAATTTTAAAAAGAGGATAACATGGTGTAGGCAACAGCGATTTTTGTCGTTGTTCTCTGTACTGACAGCACTCCAAATTTACAAAAAAAACGAGCTCAATGTTAAAATTGACCGTAGTTCTCCTTTAACGGGAGTATCCCTATGCAACCTTCAGGAACACACTTCGAACAACCTGTGCTTACCCTTCTGAAGAGCACGAAGAGCTGCGTATCGATGGTTCCGGATCCGTGTCCGGTCTGCTGTGCCAGATGCCCGTCTCTGAATCTCCTTGCAGTAATACTGCGCCCTGCAGTCACTGCTCAGGTGTGAGAAAGCGTCCATGTGCTCTGGCTTCAGATGGGCCTGATAGCGCTCTAGAAAGACTAAGGGCTTGGATTTGTACTGATCCATCAAAACCCCCTTCTTCTCCTCCAGAGTTAAGTCTGGCTCCCCCAGCTGCTGGCTTTTCACTGGACTCCCACTGGCTGCTATAGCCTCGATCATTGCACTCAGACAGATGGATGGCTCATCCTGAGAAAATCAAGCAGGAGCAACGGGGGTAGAATCATGTACAGAATTATATTGCGTGTATAGTTCATGTGCTGAACACAGGAGACATCACCTGTAGATTTGGAGAGTAGCTTGTAGTGTTTTGGGCCTCCTTAACATCTGTCTCATGAGGACATCTTTCTTGAGGAGCAGGTTCATTGCAGTTACCAGATGTATTAGGTTTAGTGCATGGCTCGATTTCTCCCCACAGTGCTGTCTTCTGCTAAAGAGGAGCGTCCACAGAGATTCAAGAGGTTAGAATCATTTTGGGTCATTATACAAATATAGAATAATAGTATATAGGCACATCTTGATGAAAATACTTGAGTGAGAAAAGCTAGCATCTTGTCTTCATTGTCACTTTTCTTTTTCAAAGATCTTCTCTTTCATATGACGTACATCCGAGTAAAACGGATCATCAAAAAAAGATAAAAATGGAGGATGGGGACTTGGGCTACGTCCGAAATCACATGTAGGTATTTATTTTGAACAAGTACGTATTTTGTGACTGCTAAAAAAGTATGTTCTATGTAGTATGAATGTAATCCAGACGTACTACATTCATGCTGTCATTATCATGTGACCTACCAGCATCAGTTGCGATGCTTCATTGCCATTTACAAATCCTCTCCCGTGTCCATAGTATGCAGAATCTCAACAAAAATAGTAGGTCATCCGGGTACTTTTTGCCTACACTTTTATGAGTACTGTGAATTCGGACATACTACTCTTGTCACATACTGTTTTTTGCCTACTATATAGAAGGGAAGTAGCCCATGCGATTTCAGATGCATACTATATACAGTAATAGGTAAGTATGAGATTTCGGATACAGTCTTGGTTTTGTCCATAGGTTGATTGGATGGAGACAGATCTGAATGTGAGCTTACAGTTGTTTGTAAGAAAGGGGCGGGGAGTGAAGAAGTCATTATTACATTTTGATTAAACATAACTAGGTCAAGAAAAAGAAACATGCACGGATTAATTATTCACAATAAGATTAACAACATGCATTTAGAAAGATGAATTTCCATTTCATGTCGACTTTAAATTTTATTTAATAAATAAATCTCTAGTTGTGTTCCAAAGTTGTGTCAAGACTTTTATCATAACATTTTCTTCATTTTTAAATAATGAACTATTATTTAAAAATGTTGTCAAAATGGAGTGAATTCTTCGATTGCAAGCAAATGTCCTATCTTTTATCTTATGCTTTTGTTTGGATTATCTTGAAATTTGCAATTGAATTTGACATAGTAAAACTTTAGAATACTTAAGAATCAAAATATCAAACATTTTGACTACTATGACTGAGCATATGTAACGTTAGTGAATGTGATGCCATCTCTCTCTCTCTCACCTGCAGATCTGGAGAGTGTGTCCATCTCTGGTCTGTGACGTTACCGCAGCTCTTCACGGTTTCACCCTCATTGGGTTTGATACATGGCTCGATTTCTCCCCACATTTCTGTCTTCCACTTCCGAAGACAGTTTTAGTGCTAACTGCTGTCGATATATCACAGAGAAATTGTATTCTGCCAAATAACGCTAATGAAATAATGTGTAACTATGCGTACGGAAAGATAATTTCGGCTTTATTTGTAGTAGTAGGATATGTTACGGACACCCCTACCTCTAAATATACTCTTTTTACATTTGTCCTTTTAAATGTTCTGCATTTAAAACAAAAACAACAACAGTAACTAACGTTCTGCCCATCAGTGTAGCCACATTATCAGTTCCGTGTGGAACATCATTTCAGATCGGTAGTTCCGTTTATTTCAACCTGTGGAAATACACCATTGTCCAGTAGATGGCGACATACGCCAACACTCCATTTGACTGGTAAGAAATCTAGAAAAAATTACAGCGACAGCTTTCTGAATCATCTGACCAGAATCATTTTAAAATTAGGTGTATTATTATTGAGAACTTGTTTAATAACCAGCCAGGAAAGTCTTGAATAACCCATAAAAAATCATCACATTAACCTGTCGCCAAAATAAAGTGTAACTGTTAAGCCTACTTCTAATAAATCAGTGGTAACATGGTTATATAGCATAACGTTACTTAGCAAAAGAAAAAAGAAACGTCTTACCACATTCGACTGCCTTTTTGCAGCATATTTCTTAACATGGATAAATATTTGTAGGAACTTAAAAAGATTCTGCAACTGAGACACAATTTTCACAAAGATTTGACGAACAGAAATGGAACGGGTGGATTTGGATTGAGTGAGTGAATGACACGTCCATTATGTCTGATTGAATACCAAGAGTGGGGTGGGTCTATATATATACTTTCTTTTATCGGAATTATTTTCATAAACACAACATTAAGATTACATGAAAAGAGTTTTCACTGTTATAAAATCACGGATTTGTTAGCATTAGCGAAACTGAAGGTGTCAGAATAAACATGAAACACAAGATCGCTGTCATCTGTGAATTCGGCCAATTGTAAATCAGTTTTGTCATCATCTGACCCTGTGCAGTCGCTCTGAAGAAGTTGCACTGACTGCACCAGATGGCTGTTATCAAATTACTCTTGCGGTACGGCATACATCACAGTGAAGTAGCGCCAGCGCCGTCTCAAGTCGGACAAAAACATTCTAACGGCACTCACTGCTGAAGTCGAACACTCCTTATGAAAAACAGCAGGACAGTGCATATCCGTTTCATCGAGGCAAATGTAAAACATCATGAAGTCATCTGCCGTTACTGACAAAACCTTGGTTCCCTGAAATGATATATGACACTATGGGGAAACAACTTTCTTCAAAAAATAATAAAGCCTCATTGCACCTTGTAGAAACATGACTGTCAGGTCATTCATGCCAACTGACTTGCCATTAACCTCGCTGTGAAATGCTGACACAGTGACAATATGCACTTTTAGCGTAGAAGGTGTGCTGCAGCCTAGGCACTCTTGTAAGAAGGACAGGATGACTGTAATTGAGAAGTTCACTGGGTCTTCCACCCTTGAGCTGCACAAGCTCCCAAAAACTCCATTAATGAGCATAACAGCACCTCACTTTATCGTATTCAGCATGCGCTGAGGCAGAGTAACGCCGGAAGGCTCTGCTGAGCGGCTAGACGTGTGGATTCCACAATTCTGGATTGGGGTGCCAGATTAAAGGAGAACTCCGGTCAATTTTAACATTGAGCTCATTTTTTTGTACATTTGGAGTGCTGTCAATACAGAGAACAACGACAAAAATCGGTGTTGCCTACACCGAGTAATTCTATTTTTAAAATTTGCACCCTGTTGACTTCAATGGGGCAAGTACTAAACCTGCTTTTAGCCTCTTAACATCCTTGATGTGTCATTACAAGTGCACAGAAAATGTGAGTGATTCCTTCAGAGTGATCACGGGTGAATCTGACTGCAGTAGATGTGAAAGATATGTATAAAAATGATGTTATTTAAGCCAGCGCAAATACCTGTGTTTACATCCTGTTTTTCGGTTGAAGTCCAAAGTAGTCGATTGCCGAGTTCACACGCATAGGTTTAGTACCTATGATCACGCACGTGAACTCGGCAATCGACTATGCATCTTTGGACTTCAACCGAAAACAGGATGTAAACACAGGTATTTGCGCTGGCTGAAATAACATCACATTTATTCATATCTTTCACATCTACTGCAGTCAGACTCACTCGTGTTCACTCAGAAGGAATCACTCACATTTTCTGTGCACTTGTAATGACACATCAAGGATGTTAAGAGGCTAAAAGCAGGTTTAGTACTTGCCCCATTGAAGTCAACAGGGTGTAAATTTTAAAAATAGATTTTTGTCGTTGTTCTCTGTATTGACATCACTCCAAATGTACAAAAAAATGAGCTCAATGTTAAAATTGACCGGAGTTCTCCTTTAAGTCTATCGCTTGAGAGAGGAGGTACTTCCTTAGAGGGATGGAGATATGAAAATGATGATGACAAGCCATTGTTGCATCTGTATGTTCGAACATGGAGGGCCATCCGAGTACTCGTATAAAAGACAGTGATTGACACAGGGCAATTCACCACTGCCATAGTTCCGCGTTCCTTACCAGTTAGTTAACACTACTCAGATAAGCAACAACAGAAAATGCCTGTGATGAGGGGCTCTCTGAAAAATATAGGAACATGAGAGTAGACATATTTCGGGTGCACTGATATAATCCAGTTTCTTGGCCAATATGCACAAGGGTTTGTTTCAGTGCGCTTAATGGAATGAACGGTTTGACTGCGGGAGTGGGGCTATGAACGGCGTCAATGCCGGTGAATATATATATATATATATATATATATATATATATATATATATATATAAAAATAGCATTACACCTTCTCATGAAAACGGCGGCACTGCCGACCTACATAGTGTTTAGTGTAATGAACGTTGGCCAGTATGAGCTGTGCATGTAAACCTCACTTCCCGTCTTTAGCATACACGTTATTGTTGTGCAGCCTCCCCCGGCCGGAGACCCCAGTTCAAATATGTTATGTTTTTCCCCAGATTGTGTAGTAGTTACTAAATTACTGAATTTTTACTTTTGCATCTCATGATATTAAAAATACTTGGTCTATGGCTTTGAAAGCATATAGGTGAATTCTGGGAGTTTGTTTGCAATCTCTTAGTTACTGTGATCATATTTCTGCTCATGCAACAACCTTTGGAGGTTTAAACTACAGTTAACTGTAGTATGCAGGGAGATAGTCAGGCTGACAGAGAAGATTTCAGAACTAGAGACACGCGTCCAAACTTTAATTGAGGATAGTAAGAGTGCAAGGGCTTTAGATACTGCTTTGGATGCGACTAGCTTAGTGAACTCTGTACATTGTTCGGTTCCGGCTGTAGAGCCCGTGCAGCAGGGCAACTGGGTGACCGTGAGACACTGTAGCCGCTCTTCCGTTCCAATAACAACATTAAACAGGTTCTCCCACTCAGTGAAACACCCACTGAGAATCCTGTTTAATGTGCCCTAGTTATTGCCGATTCTATTAGAGAAAATAGAGACACCAGCCACCACAGTCACTTGTTTGCCGGGAGCCAGAGTGCCTGACATCAAAGCAAATTTAAAAGTGCTGGCTAATGCTAATCGTAAATTCTCTAAGATTATTATTCACGTCGGCACTAATGATGTTCGACTTCGCCAGTTGGAGATCACCAAAATTAATATTAAAGAGGTGTGTGAACTTGCAAGTACGATGTCAGGCACTGTAATTTGCTCTGGCCCCCTTCCTGTTTGAAGGAGTGACCGAGATACTTAGTAGACTGTCCTCACTCAATGGTTGGCTGTCTAAGTGGTGTCCGCAAAATAATATAGAATTCATAGACAATTGGAAAAGTTTTTGGGGCAGACCTAACCTGTTGAAAAGAGATGGTATTCATCCCTCCTGGGATGGTGCTGCTCTCCTCTCTAGTAATATGGCACATAGTCTTAGAGCTCAAACATGAATTGGGGCTCAGGTCAGGAATAGGGGTGTTGAAATTGATCGTTTCTACGATGCATCGCGATGCAGACGAGGACGATTCGGTATCGGTTCAGTAATAGACCATAACGAATTATAATGTACTGACACTTTTCTGACGGAATTTGTCGCGTACGTGCTTTGTCACGGTAGCATACAGTGGCAGAGGGAGGTGAGACGCGAGTGCGATAAAATTAAAAATGCTTCCAACTACTTTAAAAGCCTACATCTGGGCACATTTCGGCTTTTATGAACAACCTGGTAAGCACGACCTGCAGAAAACATATAGACCTGAGATGAGACCTGCAGCTCATGTCACGCACAAATAGAATATGCAGGAGGTAAAACCACTAACTTGATAAACCATGCTAGCCGTTTTCACCCCGAGCTGTTAACGCCTGGCAGAGTCTGACTGCTTTAGAGTAACGGTACTGATCCACTTTTGCGACACGACTGTCGCGTGGTGTTGTGACACCTCCCCACATTTGTATGTTGATGGGCGTTCAAATTGGTCAAGTTACAATTATTCTGTGTTGTTACGCGTGATTATAAATGGATGATCGTCACCTTCAACAGCGGACTCAGCGACGGTTGATGTGCGCATCTTTAATGGTAACATAATACACTGATTAATGGCATAAACAAGCTTTACTCCCTTGAAACTTAAACTGGAATGTCACTGTTTCTGTCACTGCGACTTCCCGAACAGGTGAGCACACGCACACACACACACACACACACGCACGCACATATCACTTTTGAAGTAAAATTGAAAATTGAGGATGCAGTGCATCGTGATGCATCGTGATATCGAATTGAACTGAATCGATGACATGATAATCGTAATCGAACCGAACCGTGAGACCAGTTTAGGTTCACACCCCTAGTCAGGTAGCAGACAGACTGGCTAAACCGACCGTCTGCCAGCCGTCTCACGCCACTGAAGTCAGATAAATCCCATCATACAGAGACTATTTCTCCTAGATATCCATAGAGAGACTGTGTCTGTTCCCCGAATTAACAAACAATTCAACAAACAAAAAACAGATGTAATACAGATGAACAAATGATAAAGCTTGGGTTGCTGAATATTTGTTCCCTTACTTCAAAAGCACTTATTGTTTATGATATGATTACAGATTATAACCTAGACGTGTTGTGTTTGACAGAAACCTGGCTAAAACCAAACGATTATATTACTTTAAATGAGTCAACCCCACAAGATTACAGTTATAAACATGAACCTCGTCTGAAACGCAAAGGGGGAGGTGTTTCTGTAATTTATAGTAATATTTTCAGAATTACTAAGAAGTCTAAAATTTGTGCTGGCTACTGTATACAGGCCACCAGGGCACCATACAGACTTTATCAAAGAATTTGCTGGCTTTCTATCAGAGTTAGTATTGGCTGCAGATAAAGTCCTAATTGTTGGTGAGTTTAATATACATGTAGATAATGAAAAAAGATGCATTGGGATTGGCATTTAAAGACATTCTGAACTCTATTGGAGTTAGACAACATGTGTCAGGACCTACTCATTGTCGTAATCATACTCTAGATCTAATATTATCACATGGAATAAATGTTGATGTCATTAAAATTCTGCAGCAGAGCGATGACATCTCAGATCATTATCTAGTCTTGTGTAAACTTCATTTAGCCAAGGCTGCAAAGCTGACTCCTTGTTACAAATATGTTAGACCTATCACTTCTGCCACTAAAGATTGCTTTATTAATAATCTTTGGGATCAGTTTCATTATCTCAGCATCCCAGATAGCTTAGAAGAACTTGATATTGCGACAGAAACTTAAAGAAGATTAAAGGAAATAGTCCAACGCCGTGGTATAATGAGCACACTCGGACCCTTAAGAGAGCAGCCAGAAAAATGGAGCGCAACTGGAAGAAAACAAAACTAGAGGTATTTCGCATTTCATGGAAAGAGAGCACGATTACATACAGAGGCCTTAAAAACTGCAAGATCTGCTTATTTTTCAACCCTATTAGAAGAAAATAAACAAAATCCTAGGTATTTATTTGAAACAGTGGCTAAACTAACGAAAAATAAATCCTCAACCCCAGACGTTTCCAAACAGTACAGCAGTAATGACTTTACGAACTTCTTTACTAACAAGATTGATAATATCAGGGAGAAAATTATAACTATGCAATCGTCTACTACAGTATCGCATCAGGCAGTGCATTGTAGTCTCCCTAAGGAAAAAATCAATTAATTTATTGCTATAGGAGAGGAAGAATTTACTAAACTTGTTAAATCATCTAAATCGACAACATGTATGTTAGACCCCGTACCGCCTGCTATTGAAAGAGATGCTTCCAGGGGTCATAGATTATATTTACTTTTTATCATTAATTAGCAAAAACCTTTAAGCTGGCTATGATTAAACCGCTTGATAAAAAATGCAACTTGATCCTACAAATTTAGTCAATTATAGGCTGATCTCGAATCTACCTTTTTTGTCTAAGATACTAGAAAAAGCAGTATCCTCACAACTATGTTCCTTTTTAGAAAGAAATGATATCTTAGAGGATTTCCAGTCAGGATTTAGACCATATCAGTACTGAGACTGCCCTCATTAGAGTCACAAATGATTTGCTCTTCTCATCCGATCTTGGTTGTATCTCCCTATGTGTTGCTCGATCTTAGTGCTGCATTTGATACTATCGACCACAACATTCTTTTAAATAGACTCAAAAATTATGTTGGCATTAGTGGAATTGCATTAGCATGGTTTAAATCATACTTATCTGACCGTTATCAGTTTGTAGCAGTAAATGAAGAGATGTCTTATCGATCAAAAGTTCAGTATGGCGTACCACAAGGCTCAGTACTAGGACCATTGCTGTTCACTCTGTACATGCTACCCTAGAAAGTCATGTGTCTAGTAACTGCATTTTTCCATCTTAAAATTATATCTAAATTACGTCATATGCTCTCAGTGACAAATGCGGAACAGTTAGTTCATGCGTTCATGACCTCAAGGCTAGATTATTGTAATGCTCTACTGGGTGGTTGCCCTGCACGCTTAATAAACAAACTACAGCTGGTCCAAAACGCAGCAGCTCGAGTTCTTAGTAGAACCAGGAAGTATGACCATATTAGCCCGGTTCTGTCAACACTGCATTGGCTCCCTATTAAACACTGCATACATTTTAAAATATTGCTGATTACTTAGAAAGCACTAAATGGTTTAGCTCCCCAGTACTTGAGCGAGCTCTTAACGCATTATAGTCCTTCACATCTATTGCGATCTCAAAATTCCGGCCAGTTGATAATACCTAGAATATCAAAATCGACTGCTGGCGGTAGATCCTTTTCCTATTTAGTGACAAAACTTTGGAACAGTCTTCCTAACATTGTCCGGGAAGCAGACACACTCTGTCAGTTCAAATCTAGACTAAAAACACATATCTTTGGCCTAGTATACACATTATACATAGTATACACATTATAGACTTATATAATTCAATGTTAGGCTGCATAGTTTAGATCAGCTGGAACCGGGAACACTTCCCATAAATCCTGATGTACTTGTTACATCATAAGAAGGATGGCGTCTACGTTAATATTAGTCTCTCTGTTTATCCCGAGGTTTACCGCAGTCCGGCGAATCCAGGCTGTATCAAGATCTGATGAAGGAACTGTGCCTGGACACAATAACAACACAGTGCTGAAGTGTGTGAAGGCCTCCTTTCCTTCCCTTTACCTCTCTACAGATAAAACGTTGTCGTTTTATCTGTACAGAGTCACCACGTGGCTACGCGGACGCGATAAATAATTCTGTATTATACATTTTTAAGGCCAGACAAGTAGTTTGTTGAGGGTTGATTTGTAAAAAAGGACTACACGCCTGCGCATATATATTAAAACGCGCATACCTATGGACTGAACACGTGATGCGCATGTGCGTGACGTCGGTGTTTGCGCAGAAGTTTGCGCAGAGATAACTGATAATCATTTGCACCTTGGAACCTATTTCCGGGAGTGCGTTCTTGAGCCACCAGGCACTATTTTGTGCAGATGGGCGGGCAGAGCGTGTTGAGGGTTTTCTGTTAGAACGGCGTCGTGTTAGTGGCCCCTAAGTTAATAACTAATGATCTTCGCAATGGAAGTGAATCAATCATTCAAAACTAACTTTAGCTGGACAATAACTTTATCCTAGAGCTGCTGTAAAGCCAAATCAATCTCTGTTACTGTAATTTCCTATTATCACTGTAAAGCTACTTTGAAACAATTCATATAGTTAAAAGCGCTATATAAATGAAGGTGACTTGACTTAACTATTTTAAGGCTGCTAGGCCTGAACTGCCTCTGCTTCTCCCTGTCTGTGTGTGTTTGCCCTCTGTTATGGACAAAAGACATTTGTGCATTTTTTTGAAAAATCTTTTTTGGGTATGGTTTAATTTATTAAAATTATTATTATAATTAAAATAATATAGAACTGTCTATATAAATAAAAAAATAAAAAAACAAATTACACATCTTCCTTTTGCTATAAAATATTTATGTGTAGATCACAGAGAATATCCCTCAGATTAGTTGTGGTCATTACACAATACAAGGTAATACAATGTAGAAATACAATTCTATAGCTTTTCAAACACTTCTGCTTTATCAACCAAGTCATATCAAATCCAAAAAAATAAAAATTGAACTTATTGCAGACAGTTTGTGTAAATAAACAAGTCCTATAGTTGCAATAACAGAAGAGAAAAATGAGAAATGACTGTAATCATGAAAGCTTGAGGAAAATGTGTTGATTATTTATTGAAGGGTAAAGGACATTAGGCTGTTTGATGGCAAAAGCTAAAAAACAACAAAAAAACAGCTAATAATGTCCAGATGCCAGAAGTGATTAAAACACTTTAAGCAATTATATACTACCCCATCCATACAGATCTATCATTTATTCAATAGCAATTAGAAAAAAACTCTCAACAATCCTCTTGCAAAAAATGTGGATCAAGTACCGTAAGATGCATGAAACACTGCACACATTAGCTCAACTCAAACTCAAAGCCCAATATTAAACTGATGTCAGATTATGTTGTCAGAGTACATACTTTTGTAGTCATCAATGAGTTTTGCTTACAACTAAACCTCTTGCACTCATCTCAACATTAACTATCATAAAATATTGCATTAGACAACAAGTGGGTTTACTCAGTTCTACAAAGAGGAATACCTTGTAATTACATCTTAGTGCAATTAGATAAATCTACAAATGGAAAATATCTGAAAATCGAAATATCAAAACACTTAAAAAAAAACACCCAGATGTTTATATTTCTAAACCTCTTGGTAACATGCAACTGATTTTCCTTCTCCGTCTTTTGAGGAGATTCAGAAATAAAGGAAATTAGTAAATTAACACAGCACAAAAGCTGCATCGAGTATTTTAAATCTCAGGTGATACACTGATGACATTGGATATGTGAGTTTTATCATTTAAAGAGCAGGGTCTGCAGGAGTCATTTACCTGTGAATTCCTCAAAACATCATGGCTTAGTTTAATTATACATAAATCACATTACTCCCTTAAAAAAACATACCTTTGCGTCCCTTTCATTAAACGTGCCTCACTGCTGCACAAGGGCACAAACCCAGAGGTGCCATTTCAAACAGAACAGATCAAAAAATAGATCAGAAGTGTAGTGATATAAACTCCCTTAGTCTTCTGCTTTGATAGTTATAAAGTTTGAACATCAGGAGAAACAAAACAAGGTCACATTTACATTTGAATTACTTTGTTCTTCACATGCAACTTGTGCCACAGCCAAGGGCATCAAAATGTTAAAATAGCATGTTGTAGTTAAATTAGGTTATAATGTAGAGTGGAGAAGAAATTGTAATATACATTTAGAGATGAACCTGAGTATGGTAAAGGGTTGTAAATGTGAGATGCACGTTACTGGCTATGTTTGTGTAAAAAGTGAGTAACCTAACTGGGTAAACTTACAGAAACATTTATAGTGTATTGCACTCAGGCTACAGAACATTTGTAGTTTGGTTATCCGTCCTCTCAATAGAAAAATAAAAATCATCTCAGTATCAGTAGGCCTAAACAGACTAGAATTGATCCCACAGCTATTCGATTAAAAAGAACTTGTACATTCACAAGAAGACAACAGAGGACAATTCAAATTGATATGTGCAAAAACATTTTAGATCTCTATAAAAAATATGTGCATATGAATAGAGCTTGTTTCTCCACTGATACAATATGTTCTCTATTTACACATTATGAGTCAATAAAGTACATAACTTGTACAATTACTATTAGTCTTTTATTCTGTATACTCTGTCTTTACAGAAAACATTAGCAATGCTCATGACAAAGAGAGGAAAGACTGACAAATATGATACAGATGATACATAACACTACACATCCTGAACTCAAATCAATGTGATTGAGCACTGGGACTAAAATAAGAACCAGAGTTCCATTTGGAAACCTGAAATTGCATATCCCATGTTCAACACCCTTCCAGATCAAACGCTGTTCCCACTAGGATCGGCCGCCATTCCTGGCTGGCTGTAATGATGAAATTACATTTGAAAAAGAAACAAAGAAAACTTTGGCTACAGAAAGAGGTCAACATCCCCTGTTCAACTAGTTGCCGCACCCGCCAGTGCGAACGGTAAAATTTGGCTAACGCCGATGTCCCTCATTGGGCTGTCCTGTTTACAGAGCTGAAGTCTGTGGATTCTTCAAATCTGCTATCAAAGGGGGGTGGCTGTGTGCTTTCACACAGAATGCCTGCCAGACTGCCCATTGGGGCGGGGTGTGGCAGGGACAGATACTCGGCACAGTGAGAGGGGTGTCGCTCTACTTTGATGAGCGGCTGGGTAGACAGCTGGTTCTCCGGCATATCCAGAGAGTCCCGCTGCAGGGCCAAGTCATAGGATGGCGTCCTCCTCCGCAGTAACATGCTGCTCTCTGACAGCTTTTTCATGGATGCAAGAGAGGCAGGGGCCTCCGTTTCAAATGGAGGCTCGATGGAGATACAGGGAGGGCTAATCTTTTTCTTCCGGGGAATGTGCAACGACTGTCCGCGCATCGGAACATGCCTCTTTTCGCTGAGCTCTTGACCAAACAGCCCATCATCTCCTGAAGAGCAAATCTCAATTGAGTGCCTGCGATGGTCATCGGCACCGTAGGGTTTTGCCAGAAAACCCTCAGTGTCCACACCGAAGCACTTCTTCGGGTCTTTGACGCTTAACTCGCCTAAGTTGGCAGCACTGCTGCAGTTCTTCACGAGAATGGGAAGCAGCATCCCTGAGGTGGCGTAAGGAGACAGGGAGTGACTCCGTGCTTCTGCCTGGACCCCTGCCCACAGCCGTGTTGTACTGTTGATGTGGCGGACCTCCTCGTCGGTCGGATCAGCGGAGTCAAACATGGAGCCACTGGGGCTGGTGCTTCTGCTGCTGCTGGCCAGGCTGGGAGGTCGAGAAGGGAGATTGTGCTGGCTATGCGGCTGCTGGAAGGTGCGGACACTGGGTGTATGTCCACGGGGGGGCAACAAGGGTGACCCCTGAGGAATGCTAGGGCCAGGGATCCGAGGAAAATGCAGCTTGAAGCTGCCTGTGGTTATCCCTGCCTGTCTTTCAAGATTGTCTTTGGAGTCAAAACTTTGCACGTCGATGGAGTCATTTTTAAATGCTTCCTGAAAGAATAAACATAGGACATTGTGAACATGTTGCCTGCAATCAGAGCACAACAGTGAAGAACTTGATATCGATAGGACATTTGAGAGTATACCTGTCTGCATAAAGTCCTGCCAATACTGTGGGTTGGAGAGGAAAGGGGAGGGGGAATCTTGGGGAGGCAGCTGAATTGGGAATGGGGAGGAACACCAGGGACCTGAAGCAGGGAACGGCTTTCGCATGGCTGGGAGTGGACTGAGGTGATGGAGCCTATATGGGAAAGGTTAATGAATACTTTCCTTAAGTTTTTGTTCTTTTGAAGTCAATAATTATTAATGCATAAATTCATGTATTCTGGGTCTTTATACCTAATGCAAGGTACCCTTGACTGGTCTCCACTTCTTCTAGTGGATATGGAGCACTGGCTGGCCTCACAGGGCGAAACATGTAGCTGTCATTGGGCAAAGAGTGCATCCTTGACACTGACATTTTCCGTGGAGATAGCAAATTCTCCTGTGATTTTTGCATCCCCTCCTCCTGTGGAAGAGAAATGTATTCCACTGCTTTTTCCCCCTCACACATAAACTCACAAACACATAGAGCCAAGCTTGCCAGGTTCATTCACCAGCTCACTGCAGTTGACAAAGCAAATTTACTCTTTGCCAGAGCAGCCCATGAGGGGTAACAAATGTTTCTGGCCTCCTTGTCGAGCCTCACTTCTCACTGTCCACATCG
This sequence comes from Scardinius erythrophthalmus, assembly GCF_964197995.2. Taxonomy (NCBI): domain Eukaryota; kingdom Metazoa; phylum Chordata; class Actinopteri; order Cypriniformes; family Leuciscidae; genus Scardinius; species Scardinius erythrophthalmus. Next base: position 39,295,170 of record NC_138221.1, read on the forward strand.
CCTCAGCATATTTTCTTTGTAATGTGACAAGTCAGCACCCAATAAAACACAAATGCAATCCTGTTGCCTGAAGCCAACTCAGGCTGCTCCTTTTAAAGTTAATGGTGCACAGTAAGTGCAAAACTAAACTAAAGAAACTAAAACAAATGGGACAATGTTTTGTATACTACATGACCAGTTCATTATACAAGGGGTTTTCAAACTTTTTGATGCCACAATATGATGATCCCCTGGTAAGAAACCTAAAATATAAAAGGCATCCATATATATTTGTATTAAGAAAAATATTAAGTGCGATTTTATAAAGACAACATGTTTTCATAGTGTCACTGTACCAAAGCAAATTATTACAATATTATCTCAATTAACAAAATATTTAATTTGTATTAAGATATCTTTGGTGTAGGTTTTGGGAGTAGATTTGTGTTGTGTAAAAGGGTCATTTGTATAGCATATTTTTTTGTATGTTTTAAGATTTATTTTCATGATTGCTTTATGGAAAATGTGGAAAATTGATGTAACAAAGATTGAAGTGAGATTATGTTGGAGACCCTTTATTATCAAACAGTTTGGTCTGTTCAGTTAAAAGGACTGGATTTTTTCTGCTGAGTTAGGTCTGGTGAGAGATCCCTGAAAAACTGATTAGAAAGTAGTGATGTGTAGTGATTTGTAGTTCATATTTTTTTATGGCCAATTCTGATTGCCGATTTTTTCTTTGTTAAAGCAAATTCATTTGTTGTTTATTTGCTCTAAAATATATATATATTTAGCCATTTTAAATTAGAGGCAACCACTGCATTTGAATCACTTGCCAAACAAAGATGCTACACACATGGAGTATGAGCAGTTGTTTTTCATTTAAATTAGATTGTATAATTTGCGCTTATGGAACAGGAGTGGTTTCTTTGGTTATCGCTTCGCTTATAAACGCTACCTTTTATAACAATAACAATAACAGGGCATGAATAATCATGTACTAATACCTGAATTAATAGTTACTTGAACATGAACCCATGATTAGTGAAGATATGAACTAAAGTAATCTAAATTTGAATTAAACATATAACTTAATACTTTAATACCATCATTTAAACTGTAATATCACAATCTGCCATCTGCCGCTTTGTGACAAATAATGGGAATGGCACATGATTATTTATCCATTAATTACACAGATCCTTCTAATCAAATGTGGAAAATAGACTAATAACTACCACTAATGCATTTAATTTGATCTTAAGCGTTTTCTTAATTTTATAGTTCATTTAGGCCTATGTTTAGTAATAGCTAGGCCTACTTTTCGTCCTGAAACTACAGTATGTAGGGTTTGCTTCTGGTGGGACACTCATTAGTGGCGCACTAGGTGCTTGCTCAGCATGTTAGTTGTGTTTTTTTAGAAATCAGGGTTTTTTTTGGGGAACGATTCCTCAGGAACTGTTGTAAGTCACAGTAGGATTAGTTTGATAGGAAAGAATATCACAAAACAGATTAGGACCTTTTAAGATAAATTATTAGTGTATTTAGTATGTTCTATTGTTGTTTTGTTGTTGTTAAGGAGGATCAGTGAAATTAATGACAAACTAATCCTGTGCCTTTCAGTAATGTTTATGATGAAGCTGCTGATGTCAATAGTTTAAATTATGACTAATAAATTGTTTAAATGTATTTCAAAGTCAAAATATTTCTTATTCATTCTTACGGAGCCTGACTGATTTAGTTTACCCCTAAATGTTAATTAATGCATTAACTATCAAACGAACTCAAATGTTTAAGGCTGCTGTTATTCATGAATGATTCATTATGACTCCTGTCGTATAGTTAAGGATTGCTCTTCATTGGTTCATGATTAGTTCATATTAGTCGGGGAGCCAAAGTCTCAAAAATGGGTTGAACCTGACATGGTCTGTTATACTTTTTATTTGTGTTTTTTCTGTTAACTTTGACCCTAAGAACCAATAATTGGAGGGTCTGCTCTGCCGGAAATATCGCGAAAAAAAATTGTGGCCATTTTAGTGTATGCACCCTTTATTTTTTATCAGAAAAATGTGAAAAATGATTTTTTTCCCTCAAATCCTCAGTGGGTTTGGTAGGCTGTCAATAAATGCACTCCAGATACAAAGAACACATTTGCTGACAACATCCACTGAAAAAATAACTCTTAAAACACATTTCTACATGATTTTGCATCAATTTAATGCAAAAAAATAGGCGTTTTCTCACTTTTTTCCAATATTTTCATCTTTACTTCATTGGCAATCAACTATTCCCCCAAGTTATGACATCAGTCAATATGCCATTCTTTTCACCAAACAGTATACTCATTCCACAGAAAAAATCATAAAAATCCAACCAAAATCAATGGATCTGTGATGATTTCACTAATAGTTGATCAGCAGGCTCAGAACCTCAATAGAATTGTAGGCTACTCTCAAAATTCCGAAAGACATATAGTCCATGAGCCAGGGGGGTTGATCGGTATCATCGGGGGGAAAAATGCTATCATTGTTATTTGGCAAGGTATACACCCCTAGTATTAGAAAAATCATGATAGCAGTGCAGGGGTGGTAGCGAAATCACTTTTTTCAGCTCATGAAGTTACTAACCCCCTAAGATAAATTCCGTTTTTGAAATCTGGTGTATATCTGGTTAAGGCTCATGCTAGGGATATTGTCAATATTCTATAATATGGTGCTTGGTATCGCTGGAAAGGGGACCTTTTAGGCTTTCATTTAAGCCCAGTACTGAATCTGTCTGACAAACACAGATGTCACATGACTTCTTTAAACCAGAAATAACACACATTTTTTCACAATTTCCGCCTAAACTGTATGCTTTATTTTATCCCTGTGGCATGAAAGAACACCACGGACACAAAAATCAACAACTTCAATACTCAAGGCACTCTGATGACTCAGAAAATGTATAATATACCCATACTATTTATTTGTGAGAGCCTTAAATTAGACTTGTTCAGCCAGCACAAGTCTTCAAAATAGAATAGAGCCAATACAATGGACAAATAGAATACCCTAGTCCAGGGCCAAATGTTGTAATAAAAACACTTGTAATTGGTGTAACAAAATGTTTCTATCATGTATTTTGATATTCACCCACTTTCAGTTAGAATGTCAGAATGTAGCTCATGCACTGAATGTTGATGGATTTTGTCAAGGTTTTGTCAGTTTTGTGAAAAGATTGTTGGAATCAATCGCTGTAAAAATCTGTTATTGTCTATCCATTCTAAAAGTGCATCTATCCATTATAAAAGTCCATCTATCCATCATAAAAGTGCATTTGTCCATTATAAAAGTCCATCTCTCCGTCATAAAAGTCCATCTCTCCATCATAAAAGTCCATCTATCCATTCTAAAAGTCCATCTCTCCATTATAAAAGTGCATCTATCCATCGTAAAAGTGCATTTATCCATTATAAAAGTGCATCTATCCATCATAAAAGTGCATTTATCCATTATAAAAGTGCATCTGTCCATTATAAAAGTCCATCTCTCCATCATAAAAGTCCATCTATCCATCATAAAAGTGCATTTATCCATTATAAAAGTGCATCTATCCATCATAAAAGTGCATTTATCCATTATAAAAGTGCAGATATCCATCATAAAAGTGCATCTGTCCATTATAAAAGTCCATCTATCCATTATAAAAGAGCATCTGTCCATTATAAAAGTCCATCTCTCCATCATAAAAGTCCGTCTCTCCATCATAAAAGTCCATCTATCCATTCTAAAAGTCCATCTATCCATTATAAAAGTGCATCTATCCATCATAAAAGTGCATCTATCCATTATAAAAGTGCATCTGTCCATTATAAAAGTCCATCTCTCCATCATAAAAGTCCATCTCTCCATCATAAAAGTCCATCTATCCATCATAAAAGTCCATCTCTCCATTATAAAAGTGCATCTATCCATCCTAAAAGTGCATCTATCCATCATAAAAGTGCATCTGTCCATTATAAAAGTCCATCTCTCCATCATAAAAGTCCATCTCTCCATTATAAAAGTCCATCTATCCATTCTAAAAGTGCATCTATCCATCATAAAAGTGCATCTATCCATCATAAAAGTGCATCTGTCCATTCTAAAAGTCCATCTATCCATTATAAAAGTGCATCTATCCATCATAAAAGTGCATCTATCCATTATAAAAGTCCATCTATCCATTCTAAAAGTGCATCTATCCATCATAAAAGTGCATCTATCCATCATAAAAGTCCATCTATCCATTCTAAAAGTCCATCTATCCATTATAAAAGTGCATCTATCCATCATAAAAGTGCATCTATCCATTATAAAAGTGCATCTGTCCATTATAAAAGTCCATCTCTCCATCATAAAAGTCCATCTATCCATTATAAAAGTCCATCTCTCCATTATAAAAGTGCATCTATCCATCATAAAAGTGCATCTATCCATCATAAAAGTGCATCTGTCTATTATAAAAGTCCATCTCTCCATAATAAAAGTCCATCTATCCATCATAAAAGTCCATCTCTCCATTATAAAAGTGCATCTATCCATCCTAAAAGTGCATCTATCCATCATAAAAGTGCATCTGTCCATTATAAAAGTCCATCTCTCCATCATAAAAGTCCATCTCTCCATTATAAAAGTCCATCTATCCATTCTAAAAGTGCATCTATCCATCATAAAAGTGCATCTATCCATCATAAAAGTGCATCTGTCCATTATAAAAGTGCATCTGTCCATTATAAAAGTCCATCTCTCCATTATAAAAGTCCATCTCTCCATTATAAAAGTGCATCTATCCATCCTAAAAGTGCATCTATCCATCATAAAAGTGCATCTGTCCATTATAAAAGTCCATCTCTCCATCATAAAAGTCCATCTCTCCATTATAAAAGTCCATCTATCCATTCTAAAAGTGCATCTATCCATCATAAAAGTCCATCTATCCATTATAAAAGTGCATCTATCCATTCTAAAAGTGCATCTATCCATCATAAAAGTCCATCTATCCATTATAAAAGTGCATCTATCCATCATAAAAGTGCATCTATCCATTATAAAAGTCCATCTATCCATTCTAAAAGTGCATCTATCCATCATAAAAGTGCATCTATCCATTATAAAAGTGCATCTGTCCATTATAAAAGTCCATCTATCCATTCTAAAAGTCCATCTATCCATCATAAAAGTCCATCTCTCCATTATAAAAGTGCATCTATCCATCCTAAAAGTGCATCTATCCATCATAAAAGTGCATCTGTCCATTATAAAAGTCCATCTCTCCATCATAAAAGTCCATCTCTCCATTATAAAAGTCCATCTATCCATTCTAAAAGTCCATCTATCCATCATAAAAGTCCATCTCTCCATTATAAAAGTGCATCTATCCATCCTAAAAGTGCATCTATCCATCATAAAAGTGCATCTGTCCATTATAAAAGTCCATCTCTCCATCATAAAAGTCCATCTCTCCATTATAAAAGTCCATCTATCCATTCTAAAAGTGCATCTATCCATCATAAAAGTGCATCTATCCATCATAAAAGTGCATCTGTCCATTATAAAAGTGCATCTGTCCATTATAAAAGTCCATCTCTCCATTATAAAAGTCCATCTCTCCATTATAAAAGTGCATCTATCCATCCTAAAAGTGCATCTATCCATCATAAAAGTGCATCTGTCCATTATAAAAGTCCATCTCTCCATCATAAAAGTCCATCTCTCCATTATAAAAGTCCATCTATCCATTCTAAAAGTGCATCTATCCATCATAAAAGTCCATCTATCCATTATAAAAGTGCATCTATCCATTCTAAAAGTGCATCTATCCATCATAAAAGTCCATCTATCCATTATAAAAGTGCATCTATCCATCATAAAAGTGCATCTATCCATTATAAAAGTCCATCTATCCATTCTAAAAGTCCATCTATCCATTATAAAAGTGCATCTATCCATCATAAAAGTGCATCTATCCATTATAAAAGTGCATCTGTCCATTATAAAAGTCCATCTCTCCATCATAAAAGTCCATCTCTCCATCATAAAAGTCCATCTATCCATCATAAAAGTCCATCTCTCCATTATAAAAGTGCATCTATCCATCCTAAAAGTGCATCTATCCATCATAAAAGTGCATCTGTCCATTATAAAAGTCCATCTCTCCATCATAAAAGTCCATCTCTCCATTATAAAAGTCCATCTATCCATTCTAAAAGTGCATCTATCCATCATAAAAGTGCATCTATCCATCATAAAAGTGCATCTGTCCATTCTAAAAGTCCATCTATCCATTATAAAAGTGCATCTATCCATCATAAAAGTGCATCTATCCATTATAAAAGTCCATCTATCCATTCTAAAAGTGCATCTATCCATCATAAAAGTGCATCTATCCATCATAAAAGTCCATCTATCCATTCTAAAAGTCCATCTATCCATTATAAAAGTGCATCTATCCATCATAAAAGTGCATCTATCCATTATAAAAGTGCATCTGTCCATTATAAAAGTCCATCTCTCCATCATAAAAGTCCATCTATCCATTATAAAAGTCCATCTCTCCATTATAAAAGTGCATCTATCCATCATAAAAGTGCATCTATCCATCATAAAAGTGCATCTGTCTATTATAAAAGTCCATCTCTCCATAATAAAAGTCCATCTATCCATCATAAAAGTCCATCTCTCCATTATAAAAGTGCATCTATCCATCCTAAAAGTGCATCTATCCATCATAAAAGTGCATCTGTCCATTATAAAAGTCCATCTCTCCATCATAAAAGTCCATCTCTCCATTATAAAAGTCCATCTATCCATTCTAAAAGTGCATCTATCCATCATAAAAGTGCATCTATCCATCATAAAAGTGCATCTGTCCATTATAAAAGTGCATCTGTCCATTATAAAAGTCCATCTCTCCATTATAAAAGTCCATCTCTCCATTATAAAAGTGCATCTATCCATCCTAAAAGTGCATCTATCCATCATAAAAGTGCATCTGTCCATTATAAAAGTCCATCTCTCCATCATAAAAGTCCATCTCTCCATTATAAAAGTCCATCTATCCATTCTAAAAGTGCATCTATCCATCATAAAAGTCCATCTATCCATTATAAAAGTGCATCTATCCATTCTAAAAGTGCATCTATCCATCATAAAAGTCCATCTATCCATTATAAAAGTGCATCTATCCATCATAAAAGTGCATCTATCCATTATAAAAGTCCATCTATCCATTCTAAAAGTGCATCTATCCATCATAAAAGTGCATCTATCCATCATAAAAGTCCATCTATCCATTCTAAAAGTCCATCTATCCATTATAAAAGTGCATCTATCCATCATAAAAGTGCATCTATCCATTATAAAAGTGCATCTGTCCATTATAAAAGTCCATCTCTCCATCATAAAAGTCCATCTATCCATTATAAAAGTCCATCTCTCCATTATAAAAGTGCATCTATCCATCATAAAAGTGCATCTATCCATCATAAAAGTGCATCTGTCTATTATAAAAGTCCATCTCTCCATCATAAAAGTCCATCTCTCCATCATAAAAGTCCATCTATCCATCATAAAAGTCCATCTCTCCATTATAAAAGTGCATCTATCCATCCTAAAAGTGCATCTATCCATCATAAAAGTGCATTTGTCCATTATAAAAGTCCATCTCTCCATCATAAAAGTCCATCTATCCATTCTAAAAGTGCATCTATCCATCATAAAAGTGCATCTATCCATCATAAAAGTGCATCTGTCCATTATAAAAGTCCATCTCTCCATTATAAAAGTCCATCTCTCCATTATAAAAGTCCATCTATCCATTCTAAAAGTGCATCTATCATCATAAAAGTGCATCTATCCATCATAAAAGTGCATCTGTCCATTATAAAAGTGCATCTCTTCATCATAAGTGCATCTCTTCATCATAAAAGTGCATGTCTTCATGTTCATTTTATGAAGTATACTTAAGTAATTTTCAAGTATATTTTTAAGTATACTTTATGTAGTAAGTATACTAATATCAATGTGTACTTGTAGTAAAAATGTGTACTTTTTCAATACTGCTTGGGACTAAATTGGCTCACTTTTCGTATTTTTAATATTTGTAAGAGTAGTAAACTAGGTTTCTCATTTGTAATGCATCTGTACTACAAGTGAACTTATAAGTATACTAGTAGTTTACTGTTTTAATACAAGTAGTACATTTTTTAGTTTATGAAAGTACACACTGATGTGTACTCTCAGTAAACTACTAGTTTCGTAGTTTATACTGCAAGTGTACTTGTAAGTTTTCTTTAAGTAAACATAACATTATACTTTGCACTTAACATGTAACATTATTATTTTTGCACTTGAAAAATACCTTTAACTGTACTTTAAATTTAAAAAACATGTTATTAGCTTCATGCATCCTTTTTTAATCTTAACACTTGAATGTCAGTAAGTTTCATAAAGAAAGGCAACATTTTAAACAAAAAAGTAGAATTAGAGTAAATTGATTTACACGACCAGTGGACTAGCCTACACAAAAATTCATGCAGAATTAGAAACATATCTGTTTAATATCAATTTTCTAATCAATATTTTCAAACAATGTAAGTTTCATAAGACTGTATGTATATGAAAAAACTATGTAAAAAAGTATATTTAATTGACTACTCAATCAAAAGAGTTAACACAACTACAAGACAAGTATACAGTACTTTGAATTCTTAATTATTCTTTTAAGCAGGGTTCACCAATCTCGGTCCTGGAGGGCCGCTGTTCTGCAGAGTTTAGGACAGCGGACCTCCAGGACAGAGATTGGTGAACCCTGCTTTTAAGTATATCTGGATCAAAAGACTGAGTTCAAGTACAGGCCAAATATACCTGGGCCCGTATTCATAAAGAATCTTAATGCAAAGAGTAGCTCCTAGTGACAAAATTCTAAGAAAATTCTTAGAAATGTGGCCGTTGACTCTTAAAATTAAAGAAAAAAATCCCAGGAAAGAAAAAAGTAATTCAGAAAGCATCTTAACCCTTAAAAGAGGTCTTAAGGTCAAAATTGTTAGGAGCACGGACGAGGACTTTTAAGAGGCTGAAGAGTTTCTTCAGCAGAGGAGAACATGGCAGAAAGAAGAAGGAGAAGAAATCTGTTGCAGACAATGGATGACAGTGAGTTAATAAGACGCTAAAGATTAGATCGTGCATGGATCATGTTTGTGACTGATCTTAGAGACGCGCTAACATCTCCGACAGCGCAGAAATGCAATAGCGCCAGAAATGAAAGTAATCACTACATTACGATATTTGGCAACTGGGAAAATGCAACAATGCAGCAGTGTGTAATGTACACAGTCGCATGTAATTTCAAAGTGAAGGCTTAGAATAGACAAATCACAATTTTTTTCCTTCTTGGACTACCAGCCAATCACAGTCTTCAAAAGATTGTGTCATACATAGCAACGGGGTCAGCCCCGCCTCCTCACTAAGATGAAAGTTTTTGTCTTTTCCTTGCTCAGAGTTGTTCTCAGATTGGCCCCGAATTGCTCTTAAGCTAAGACTCCTACGTAAAAGTTTTTAAAGGAGAACTCCGGTCAATTTTAACATTGAGCTTATTTTTTTGTAAATTTGGAGTGCTGTTAATACAGAGAATGACAAAAATCGGTGTTGCCTACACCATTTTATCCACTTTTTAAAATTTGCACCCTGTTGACTTCAATGGGGCAAGTTTTAAACCTGCTTTTAGCCTCTTAACATCCTTGATGTGTCATTACAAGTGCACAGCCAATGTGAGTGATTCCTTCAGAGTGAACGCGGGTCAATCTGACTGCAGTAGATGTGAAAGATATGGATAAAAATGATAATAATTCAGCCAGCGCTCACATGACCTGTGCACTTGTAATGACACATCAAGGATGTTAAGAGGCTAAAAGCAGGTTTAAATATTGCCCCATTGAAGTCAACAGGGTGCAAATTTTAAAAAGAGGATAACATGGTGTAGGCAACACCGATTTTTGTCATTGTTCTCTGTATTGACAGAACTCCAAATTGACAAAAAAATGAGCTCAATGTTAAAATTGACCGGAGTTCTCCTTTAAGCAAAATTAAGAGTTTTCTGAGAGGATTCTTAGAATCTTTATGAATACGGGCCCTGGACTTTTCTCTCAGTATACATCAAGTACACTGAAGTGTAATTTTAAGTATATTTCTGAGAAGTACATAAAATGTAGACTGAAAGTATACTTTCTTATTTTAAGTTTAAAAGAAGTAAACTAAGTGTGAAAAACACCAAGCTTACATTAGCTACTGCTACTATTCCCCACCAATTCACAAGCACAAGAGAAAAAGTATTTTGTACTTACACTGAATACCCCTGGAACTCAATGAAAGTTGATTGAAGATGGCATAGTTGGTAGTGTTGTTATAACCAGTCAACTGAACCAACAAGCTTTTCACAAAACTGACAAAACCTTGACAAAATCCATCAACATTCAGTGCATGAGCTACATTCTGACATTCTAACTGAAAGTGGGTGAATATCAAAATACATGATAGAAACATTTTGTTACACCAATTACAAGTGTTTTTATTACAACATTTGGCCCTGGACTAGGGTATTCTATTTGTCCATTGTATTGGCTCTATTCTATTTTGAAGACTTGTGCTGGCTGCACAAGTCTAATTTAAGGCTCTCACAAATAAATAGTATGGGTATATTATACATTTTCTGAGTCACCAGAGTGCCTTGAGTATTGAAGTTGTTGATTTTTGTGTCCGTGGTGTTCTTTTATGCCACAGGGATAAAATAAAGCATACAGTTTAGGCGGAAATTGTGAAAAAATGTGTGTTATTTCTGGTTTAAAGAAGTCATGTGACATCTGTGTTTGTCAGACAGATTCAGTACTGGGCTTAAATGAAAGCCTAAAAGGTCCCCTTTCCAGCGATACCAAGCACCATATTATAGAATATTGACAATATCCCTAGCATGAGCCTTAACCAGATATACACCAGATTTCAAAAACGGAATTTATCTTAGGGGGTTAGTAACTTCATGAGCTGAAAAAAGTGATTTCGCTACCACCCCTGCACTGCTATTGTGATTTTTCTAATACTAGGGGTGTATACCTTGCCAAATAACAATGATAGCATTTTTTCCCCCGATGATACCGATCAACCCCCCTGGCTCATGGACTATATGTCTTTCGGAATTTTGAGAGTAGCCTACAATTCTATTGAGGTTCTGAGCCTGCTGATCAACTATTAGTGAAATCATCACAGATCCATTGATTTTGGTTGGATTTTTATGTTTTTTTCTGTGGAATGAGTATACTGTTTGGTGAAAAGAATGGCATATTGACTGATGTCATAACTTGGGGGAATAGTTGATTGCCAATGAAGTAAAGATGAAAATATTGGAAAAAAGTGAGAAAACGCCTATTTTTTTGCATTAAATTGATGCAAAATCATGTAGAAATGTGTTTTAAGAGTTATTTTTTCAGTGGATGTTGTCAGCAAATGTGTTCTTTGTATCTGGAGTGCATTTATTGACAGCCTACCAAACCCACTGAGGATTTGAGGGAAAAAAATCATTTTTCACATTTTTCTGATAAAAAATAAAGGGTGCATACACTAAAATGGCCACAATTTTTTTTCGCGATATTTCCGGCAGAGCAGACCCTCCAATTATTGGTTCTTAGGGTCAAAGTTAACAGAAAAAACACAAATAAAAAGTATAACAGACCATGTCAGGTTCAACCCATTTTATTGAGCTTTTGAGACTTTGGCTCCCCGACTATATATTCACTAATCATGAGTTCATGTTGAAGTAACTATTAATTCAGGTATTAGTACGTTTATCCATGCCCTGTTATTGTAAAGTGTTATCAGAAAAGAAAATCCCATCAAAACTTTTCTGAAGACAGTTAGTTCTCTGTTTAGAGATACATTCATATAAACCCCCACACCCAATTTAAAATTTATATTTTTCTTCCTACATATCTAGCATCCCGAACAATGTGTCTGGTATAGAAGACCAAAGAATCAGCAAAATATTTGATTACATACCATAAAGAACTTGGTATGTAAAATTGAATAACTTGATAAATGTGTTAAAATAATTGCGTGAAACATGTTTTATTGACTTAGGTTAACGTGTTAACTTTGACAGCCCTAAAAATACATTTAGTACTATATTGATTTTCCTGAAATGTTTCACATACCCCCTAGCACTGTCTTGCAGCCCCCTGAGGTTTCCCAGATCCCAGTTTGAAAACCCCTTGTTATACTATTATCATAAATACATAGCTTGACAATGTTTATTCATAACTTCATTTGGGCAAACCGGGGCATGTATACCTGGTTGGGTGAATTTGGATGTGCCTTGCCTACAGGCCCTGAAGAACTCCCCGCCGAGACGTTGCTGAGACGCCGAGCCATTTCCATCTCCATCTCAATCTCAGCGTCCATTTCTGCTTCTTCTTTAGCCTCCTTATTGCTCTCCTCCAGGTGTTTCATTAATACGGCCACAACCACGTTCACCAGCACAAACTGAGCCATCAGTACAAAGGTGACGAAGTAGATGGGGGAGACCAGAGGCAGATAGCAGTACTCATCTTTAGGGCACTCTCGCAGAGTGTCCTGCACATATGCAACATGTTAATGATTAAACCTGCACCTGTGCAACCCTCTCAATAGTTACAGAAGAACAATGAAAAACTCCTCTGCATTGTAGTACCTTCATTATGCCATTCCAGTTGTCCCCCGTCGATACTCTGAATAACGTTAAAAAGGCCATTCCAAAGTTCTCAAACGTAGCATGGCGACTTAATCCTTCACATGGGTCGTCCTCAGTGCATTCTAGATTAAATATTGGTAGACAATAGTTTACCAAGAGTCGAATTCTTTAAACATCTTATACACAAAAAGCATAGCTAGACTCACAGATTATCACTGAATGTGTTGCTAAAAGAGAAGATAACATGACAGGGTCCTCTGAATTATCATTAAAGAAGCAAATGAGCCGTTACTCCCAGACACGTCTGACACAATAATTATCATTGATTTTAAAGTTGAAGGCTAATGAAAGTAATTAGAGTGCTTGCCCTTTAAGAGAAAGCATAATCCTGTCATTTGTGTTCCAGAGGCCTCTTGCAGGAATTTAAGTAGCATAGAAAAGGGATATAACTAAGTAGCATAGAAATGTCGCTTTGAGCCTAGAGGCTATCTCACAAAAATGCTACCTATGCAAGCTCCAAAGATCAACAGCGCTAATTTAGCTTCTTCTTCCATTATAACCAGGGGTTAAATTGGGCCAGGGCTGTCCGGGGCTGAGCCCCGGCACATAGGCTTACGCTGGTAACTCATCAGTGGACTTTCCTCCTTCCACATTTTCAACAATATAGGCTATATATTTATTTTCATTTACTTACTAATTCAACAATAAAACAAATCCCAAACTCAAGCACAAAAAATATGATGCACATAAAATCAGCCTGTTGCGAGGAGAAATAACAAAATTGTGAGTCCTGACAGGACACATGCAGAACTGGCCACAAGCCTGAGTTTTGTTCTGCCAGTGCGTGCAAATCGGAACATGCGCGCGTCGGCTTGCTACAATAGTCGGTGTTAACGGTGTTCAGAAGCAACACCGGTTACATCACTTGCCCACTGTGGCACCGCCCCCCATCATGACAATGAGAGTCGCAGCACAGATCAGCAGCAGAAGTCAGATTTCATTTATCACGAGAGTGAGGAGCTGACTAATAAGATGATGGCGGAATATTTGGTGTCAAAGTGAAATGTAAAAGTGCCTATATACTGTAAGTGAATTTGGCTGCACGTGTCAACGGGCGCGGAGCGAGCATAACAGAACAGAGCAAGCGTTTTCAGTTCATTCCTATGGAAAAACGCTTACTCTGCTCCGCACCATTATGAATGCACATGCGGACGTGCGCATTTTACTTTCGCCTTCAAATTAGCAATGTAAAAGCCCCTGTCTGTGATCCCGGTATTACTGGTGTTGCCACGCGTCTTAATAGCTGTACGATTCTTTGTGCATTGAGCAGGGGATTTAGCTCCCCTGCTCCTCTATATAGAAATATAATTTCTTTATTTATTACAGTGTTTACTTGGTCATGGGCCATTGACACCACAGAGCCCCCCACATAACAAATCCCAATTTAACCCCTGATTATGACAGTTCTGTATAGTCCAAGGAGAGTTCTAAAACTGTGAGAGAAGCATTCCCATGGGGACCAAACTGAAGCAATTCTGGCCTAAAAATAAGAGTGTCAGCTAAGGTAGAGCAAAGCCGCTAAAACTGTGAAATGGAGAGCTCAGTATGAAGAGTGAGCAGGATTGCAGCACTGACCTAGTTTCCCAAAAAGCTCCACGCCAAGTGCCGCATAAATGAAGAAGAGGAGCATAAACAGCAAGCCCAGATTTCCCACCTAAAGAGAGGAAGCACAATATCACTGTATGTTATTAAACAATCAATCATGGGGAGTACAGTAGCATTGTGTTATAGATACTTTATCTCCAACTTTTACTCTGTCCTCCCACATGACTTACATATCCACACAAAGACAAAAACAAATGCAATTGTGCAGTACATCTACATCTCTCTAAAGTAAAATCACACATACACACAACAGCATAGTGTATACACTGTAAAAATATTTTGTCTCTACTATAAACTGTATGTGTAAACATAAACACACACAACATTAGGTACCTGTGGTAAAGCTTGCATTACTGTGTCCAGCAGGGCTCTCATACCTGTAGCCATCTTCAAAAGCTTTAGTACTGTTGGGCAAAAGCACAGAGAAACAGATATCCAAAAACACATCCACTTGTAAAAGAAAAACAAGAAGCTAAAAAACTGCAGTACCTCTAGCTATTCTCAGCACCCTCATAATGCGGATGATGGTGGGGTTGATTGGCAGCGCTGCATTCATCTTGATCTCCTCCAGTGTGATGCCCATGATAGAGAGCAGGACTATGGCAAGATCAAGCTGGTTCCATCTGCCAGCACATTAAAACATCATACAGTTAAAATATTACTTCCAGCAACGAGTGTCATTTAGCTAATCGGTGTCTGAACATTAAGCAAGCTGAGCAAACAAACCGTACACAGATTTATAAGCATATTGCAAATACAACAACATATGGTTGATTGCAGCTGTACATGTGCTAATGTGGGATTAATGATAAACAACAAGGATCATGACTCCTTTTAATTTAGCATGTTACATTTAACTGAAACAAATGATTCATCCCATTCCCTATGCATGACATCAGATGCAACATATTAAAACAGGACTTCACGCTGTAACGCTTAATCACAAAGGTGTTTTACAAATGTGTTACAGAGGTTAGTGAAGTTGAAGTTGATAATACTGTATACATAATTCATTTTAATTTAAATACTTGACTGGGTGTGGTTATTACAGTTATATTTTGAATATTGCCAAAAGAACGTCTCAGGTTATGTATGTAACCCTGGTTCCCTTTCAAGGGAACTCGAGCTGTGTCGAGACGCAGTGGGAACGCTCCTGAGTGATTGCGTTGTGAATCACGTGTGAAATCAGTCATGATGGTGTGATGGAACGTCATACGCGGGTAACGTCACAGACCAGGAAACTATAAAGCATACCCAGAATGAGACTGCTCTAGCTTCTGATAGGCTGAAGCAAGTCAATAAAACCTGACAAAAGTGTGCGGAGAGTACCAGCCTGCTGCATCAGACCCTCAGAGGGTCGCTGGGAACCCTTGCGCCCCAAAACATCTGAGGTGGCGGGGTTGGCAGAACGGCCCCCTAAGGGCACCGAAGAGAGAATACACCGCATAATGAGGTGTAATTCGCTTCTACCCAGAGGGAACTGCCCTCAGAAGCCTGACAGCCTCTGCGTCAGGACTTCTTTGTCGATGCTTTCCCAGACCCCCCTGTTTGTGAAGGAGCCAGAGTGGCGACGCTCTGCTTTTGCTGCACTGTACTGTGAGGAGCTTGTAGACGACCCATAGACCATCGAGGAATAAATCTTTGGAACGCTGCCACTTGTTTCTTTGCCTCCTGAAACCTATTGACGACCAAGGTGACAAAGTTTCCGAAGACGCCAGAAGGCGAGAGCGAAGCGTCCAACGCTTTACCCACCAGCGTCGATGTAGCTCTAAGAGGCTTGCCGGGTAATGTTGGGGATTTTAGTCACATAACCATGCTGTCTCAGCCCCATGACATTACTGTATTTAGATGTTTGGGGCTGAAGAAGCAATAAGAAACTCAATCCCAGATGAGGAGATTGTGATCTAGATGGTAGGTATCGTTCATCTGGCAAACTTTTCTTTTGTACTTGTTTCTCGGCTGGCCACTCAATATTTAATTTAGCAACATCGCGAGTCGCAACCTTCATAAGCTCCTCGTATGCAGGGGTATGAGGTGGCGAATCCTCAATATCCCCTGCATCAAAACTAAAAACATCCTCAGAACTGAATAGTTGCACCACTGGTGCCTCACCCCAAGGAAAATTTTATTTAAGGTGCTTTCACACTAGGGGCCCTATTTTAACGATCTGAAACGCAAGTGTCAAAGCGCAAAGCGCAAGTAACTTTGTGGGCGGGTCTTGGCGCTGTTGCTATTTTCCCGGCGGGATAAATGACTCTTGCGCCAGGCGCAAATCTAAAATGGGTTGGTCTGAAGTAGCTTCATTATTCATAGGTGTGGTTTGGGCGTAACGTGAAATAAACCAATCAGAGCGTCGTCTCACATTCCCTTTAAGAGAAGGCGCGCTTTGTTCTAAAGCGGATTCCTATTATAACGGTGGATTTGCCAGGCGCGCGCCAGGAGCGGTTCACAGCCAAGGAGAGCAACGCTCTCGTCAGGGACGTTGGGGCTATCTATCTATCTATCTTCTATCTATCTATCTATCTATCTATCTATCTATCTATCTATCTATCTATCTATCTATCTATCTATCTATCTATCTATCTATCTATCTATCTATCTATCTATCTATCTATCTATCTATCTATCTATCTATCTATCTATCTATCTATCTATCTATCTATCTATCTATCTATCTATTGTAATAATGTATGATTTGCAAAAATGAAAACTGCTGCTTCTGTGTAGATGAGAGAATCAAAGTGTATGCACGTTGTGCACACGCTACATTGATTATGGCCAAGCATGCGCCCTTAAAATAGCTTATGAATAACATGCGCAACGCACCACTGACTTTAAACTATTTTTTCCTGGTTAGTGGTTGCTGATTCGACTGATGCACTGCAAGCAGAGAATATATCAAATTTTTGCTGGACTCCCGCACTTATTAGAAAATTTTCAGTACATTTGATGCAGATAGATGCACTTGCTGATACTTTGTAAACAAAAACAAAGGTTCAAAAACTAAAATATAAAAGGTGAGCAACTCTATGCATTTTGCTGCCTTCTCCTGCGATGCCGATACTATGCAACAGGAGGGGTAAATAGCTACTGCTTTGATGATGCAGTCGTAGGGCTGGGCGATATATCGCATGACATTGTTAGGCGCATCTCGTCAGTAAAGCCGGTTCCTTGATTAGTAGTAAATCGCCATCACCTGCTTTAAGATGGAGCGGCATTCACTACAAAGAGCCGTAGTTAACTGACAAGCTGAGCCATATCGCATTAATTATTGCAGGCGATAAAGATATATGAACCTCATTGGTTCTCGCATGTCCAGCAAACATCCTTAAGCCTCCGTTTACCCTATCTAATGTGTGTGTTGATGAAATTCATCATATAAAGCGATTGTGTCTCTTCAGAAAATTTTGACTAAACCGTTAAATTCAAATGGATTTATTTTACAATCTTTTTATAAACTTTTTGAATTGACAAAGAGGTAGTTGCATGGACTGTCAATAGAGGGACAGAAAAATAAAAATATCTTCATTTGTGTTTCAAAGATGAACGAAAGTCTTATGGGTTTGGAAAGACATGAGGGTGAGTAAATTATGATAGAATCTTCATTTTTGTATGAACTAACCCTTTAAGTACACATATTTTGGAAGGACATTGGTGTCAATTATCTTTTCTGTCTGATCTTAGTACCAGCCAGTCATGCACTGATCTCATGTCTTTGTTGGCTTGATTAATTAAATTATAATTAGTGCACACCATCTCTGAATGAAGAAAAAATATATTTTGCTGTACACAAAGCTGATGGAGTCTTTAATTAACTTAACTGGGTTAAGCACTTGCAAATTACAGCATGACTACAGTTATCCAAAAACACAAGTTGATCCACTGCACAAGGAAAGTCTGTGATAAGGGACAAGGTCACTGAGGGGTTGGGGACTGACAAGACTCCCCTTAGACCTCCTTAAAATGACTTTAGTATCAGGATTAGAATTAGAATAAGATGGCTTAGTTAAAAATAAACTGGTAATGAGAATGTAATGTATATGGTCAGTGTAATACCTTAAAGGGTTAGTTCACCCAAAAATGACCCTGTGAGACTTTCGTTCATCTTCGGAACACAAATTAAGATATTTTTGATTAAAGGGCACCTATTATGACTCTTTTCACAAGATGTAAAATAAGTCTCTGATGTCCCCAGAGTATGTATGTGAAGTTTTAGCTCAAAATACCCAACAGATAATTTTTTACAGCATGTTTAAATTGTAATTTTTTGGGGCTCAGAAAAACGCGCTGTTTTAGTGTGTGCCCTTTAAATGCAAATTAACTGCTGCTGCCGGCACAGGGGGCAGAGCCTCACGAGCTCGCGCTCAGAGTCAGGACAATCTCATCTGATAATATCAGAATATAAACTCTCAGTTGCGGTGTTCATTTCGACTCGGAGTCGGACAATAATGCCCACAGAGCCAGAGAATATATGCTGTATGGACATAGAACAGGTATAGTTTGTCATCTGCTTTTATCCACTAATACAAGCCTGCTGTAGCAAAACCCGTCCGAATGATGACCAAAATAAACTGACGAGTTCAGTGAAGTTTATTGTACATCACACAAAAGATGAGCGTTAGTTTTACTCCAGAGAATCACTGTAAGAGCTGAATAAACATAGTATAAGTGCGCATTAAAGTCTTATCCATAAACTCTCTCTCTCTCTCTCCCTTTCATTATCAACAACATACACAGCGAAGTACACAAAACACTCGCTACAACTAACAGTAAACAAATATACACACCTTTTCAGTGGGTGCTAAATAAACGGGTAAACCTTATATCCGTAAAATGACTCGAAGAGCTGTCATAAAGAGCGCGCTCGCACTTTCATTTCTTCCGTGTCCAGTCACGTTAGGCCTGTTGCTCCGGAGAGTGTAAGCTTGATCACAAACAGTACAGATCCATCCTTGAGTAACAACGGGAGTAAATGAAGACTGCTATGTTCATTCTTACATCCATCAACAACACACCTCAATCGCTTAGGAGACATTCTTGTCTACAGCTGATCAAGCGTCAAACAATGGCGGACTCTGTGTCCAGCTCACTCAGGGCGGGTCTGGGCTCAAACTGAAGTGTCACTCAACAGTCAACAGTCGTGGGAGGGGCCTGCTCAATTCTACGTCACATTGCGCCGAATCTGAGAACAGCTCATTCTGAGACAGTGCGTATGATTTATTGAGATAGTAAAAAAAACACTGGGTGGATTTTTATCATTCTAGGGTGGTTTTGCTCACACACTGCCAACACACATTTATGTTCAAACACCATGTAAAAGTGAATTTTGCATAATAGGTGCCCTTTAAATCTGAGAGCTGGCTCACTCCTTCATAGGCTTCTAGGTAATTGTATTCTGCAGTGACTACAGTGGCTCAACCTTAAGTTTATCAAGCGACGAGAATACTTTTTGTGCGCAATGCGTACAAAAAGCGTGTGATATAGGCCAATAGTGAGCCTACGTTCTGAAGAAAACGTAGGCTCATGATTTTCTCGTGAAGAAAATGAAAAATGTTGTTTTTTTTTGCGCACAAAAAGTATTTCCGTCGCTCGATAAACTTAAGGTTGAGCCACTGTAGTCAACGAATTTCTGGGCCGGCAGATGAAATTATCTAGCAGCCTTTGAAGGAGTGAGCCAGCTCTCAGATTTCATCAAAAATATCTTAATTTGTGTTCCGAAGATGAACGAAAGTCTTACAGGATTACAACATTAGGGTTAAGTAATTACTGACAGAATTTTCATTTTTGGCTGTACTAACCCTTTAATACCATCTAAAGTGCACCCTAATAAGCATTTGTGAATACTGATTTTACTTCCAGAAATATCTTCAGTACAATACAGATTTGCATACATGCATCCATTGTTAAACTTATTTACAGGTGAGGGTATTCACATTATATGCTGTTCACATTAGAGCCATATAGGTAACAATACCTGTCTTTGAAGAATCTCCGAACACCAAATGCCACGAGTTTGAGCAAAGCCTCAATTATGAAGATGATGGTAAAGACATAGTTACAGTATTTCAATGCCTCTTCAAGGTACTGTGGGAGATAGGAGCAATGATTTCACCAGTTTTAATGTAGTACAATTTATAGTAAAGTAGCATATTGACACTTAAACCACATTTAATAATGCACAAATGCCTTTGCATTTATATAAATTGCATACATTCTATAAAAATAATACACCAGGTGTCATTCATTTTAATGAAGAGCACAAACACTTTCCAAGCAGAACATTTCACAAAAATAAGTTTGTTACTTCAGGTTTAAAATGATGAAATACAACTTTATGCAATGGTAGATCACTACATGAAACAAATCAAGATGTGTTTAAAGTGTTCACAAACTCACCCGAGGCTGATTGAAATGCTCAACAGACATAGTGACCACATTGATGGCGATGATGCAGGTGATAAAGAGGTCCAGGTAGTGGTTGGTACACAGTGTGTGGATGTAGAGCCGGGGTGGAGAGTAATCTGCATAGTACGGTGCTTGCTTGGCCTCTGTTGATAGTCATACAGACAGACAGACAGATAGCACAGAAGAGTCAGTGCAGGGTAAATACAGATAAACCAATTCACTGAGGCAGAGGCAAAAGGCACTGGTTGTGAGGGGACAACCGCTGCAGAGAGGGCCAGTACTTTATCTTTTCATCTCTGTGCTATTATTGCGATGCTATCCGTTTACAGTCCTCTCATGCAGCACTTGTGCCTTCATGGATTTAAAGCATGCTGCTTTGGTGAACATGCCGTTGTAAACATGGCAGGGTGTGGGAGAACATGTGAAAGGACTTCTGCGAGTAGCACCGGTGACGGGGACATATTGAGTGTTTACCAAGGAGAGCTTAGAGGTGATTGTTTATAGATTAGCCTAGTTGAACTGTGTGTGACAGCAACCATAAAATTGATTTGAGTTTGAATCCATCTTTCTGAGTCTGCCATAAAAGCATGTTTACAGGTAAATAGTACCATATGCCAAGAGAGAAGCCTTTTGAGCTACTGAATATCTGATTGAGTTAAACATGCAGGTAGAGCATAACCATTACATGGAACATCTCTCCCTAGCAGATACGACACTCATGGCCACCTTGAAAGTCTTTTACAGTTGCACACAGAAACAGCCTATGATGGGATAATGGCAGGCCCAGATGGAATCTGTGGATTTTTGCCACATTTTCTGCTCTGAATTTGGGGACTAATCTGCTGAATTCTGCAGAACATAAAATGAGTTAAGCTGAACTCACTGTACTCTTAATGATAGTTTATCGCTTTTGTAGCAAATTAGCCAAAATATGTCAAGAGTGGCACAAGATTGATATTCCAATTTTGAGGCAATCCACTGAAATTTCTGTGGGAGCAGATTCCATGCGAGTCTGGATAATGGACAGATCCACAGATGTTATTTGGATATGTTATATTTATAGGGTTGTTTCTTCAACTTCGGGCACATTTGTGTCCCATGGGTTTATATTATTTATGTCCCAAATGGGATCATCTTAAAAATGTGAAATAAACATTTGCATTATTTATTGCAATGAAATAATCTGAAATAATACTGAGTGTATAATTGAGCAAACATTGAGGTAATAAAGAGGTCCTATGACTTATGAGCATAATATTTGTCAATTAATTTTTTTTTTCAAATTATGCAAAAGCATATTTAGGATGTATAATTAGCCTAAACAAAGTCAAATTAGTATGCCATTTTTTTTTTATTTTTTTTTTTTTTTTTTTTTAGAAAATATCTTTTCCATTTCCAATGCTACTGAACATAATACATAATTTCAGATATGGTAGGATTTTTCAATGCTTAATAAAAAAATATATGACAAATGTTTTCCACAAGGCTATTTTCTTAAGTCCACATGGCCAAAGTTGAAAAACATTATATATTCAAATATTTGCATTCTTTTCTTTCCTGTCCTGCTAAAATCACTCTGTGTTGTGAGGACTGTTTTGTGAGACGTCCTTTAATCTATCCCAGATGAATGCACTGAGGGGCTCTTTGAATAGATCCAGGGAAATAAAAAACTCAACTGCTATGGACTCAGCTATGAGTACTATAAGTCACAATCTCATACACGATTAATCCCCTGACTGCAGTAAAGGCTAGAGGAGCCAAGTGTGACAAACGTAGATAAAACCGTCAGCTTTTATGCTAAAGATCATTTATCAGGAAGCTTTGCCCTGGCAGGCTTGGTGCTTAAACAAAGAAAACACTTCTTCACATTTATTCGTTTAGTCACGTAAAATCTTTGCCTGCATTCTCAGGGTCCTTAATGCTCACAGAAGTGAACCAGACAACCCAAATAAGTGCCCTCAGTGTGCCAAACTGATTAAAACAGACAGCCAGATCATTGCCAACTAACCATTTCCGATCTCTCAACTGGATAATATAATGTAACTTTCCTCAATGTCATTTTACATATGTTTGAGTTCAGCGCTCTAGAATAAATATCAGCCACACATCCCCCACCCCTATTCAAAAAATGTTCACTACCTCTTTGGATGCATTACTACTAGGTACTTTATTTAATCATTTGCAGATTAATTAAATTAAATGCATTTAGCAATATTTGCTTAGCAAAGCCGCCAAATGAAGACAAATCAAAGGCATGACGTGACTATGGCAGAGGAGTGAATCCTTGTATATTTATGAATATAAGTAGCTATAGAAGTCAATACATTGTTAACTTTTTTCAGTGCCATTGATTATAAGTCTATCACTGGCCTATGGTCCACAGCAATCTATTATGCAATCGAGTTGGTCAACCTGTCTGAGATACACAGCGGTTTAAAAGTTTGGGGTCAGTACTAAGAAATACTTTTATTCAGCAAAGATGCATTAAATTGAATAAAAGTGAAAGTAAAACATTTATAATGTAACAAAATATTATTTTTCTTTGAACTTTCTATTAAATCAAAGAATCCTTTTCTTTATGGTTTCCACAAAAATATTAAGCAGCACAACTGTTCTCACCATTGATAATAAAAATGTTTCTTTTGGAATGATTTCTGAAGGATCATGTGACACTGAAGAATGGCATAATGATGCTGAAAATTCAGCTATGGCATCACAGGAATATATGACATTTTAGATATTTTCATCCTGTCAAAAAACTTCAACGTGTAATAATATTTCACAGTATTACTCTTTTTACTTAATTTTTGATCAAATAAATGTAGCATTGGTGAACATAAGAGACTTCTTTCATAAACATTAAAAAATCTTAGAGATCCCAACTTTTGAACAATAGTGTAGACTTGGTGGCTGTTCACACAGGATGCACTCCTGGTCTAAGTACAGCACGCTTGGCCTGGCGAGCAGGACGAGGCCGAGGGCCATGGGAGAGCGGCACGAGGCCGGTGGTGTGATTAAAGGAACACTCCACCGTTTTTTCATATTAAACTATGTTATTCCCTTAACTAAAGCCTGGTTCACACGGGACGATTTTAAAATTGTCGGCTGATTTTCCAAACCTGAGAGACCCCACACACGGCGATAAAAAATCACGGGTCTAACAGTTTTGGTCGTACAGTGTGTGGTGCGCAGCCACACGGCAAAATCAACACATCACACACGAACCGATGTGACTCCCGAGCATTCCCAGGTCAGACGGAAAATCCCGCAAAATCCCTCGAGATCAAACGTAATTTAATACTGTGCTTACGAGGATACTCGACAAAGTGAACATTTTGGCATACTTTTGTGTGTTTTGTATCACACAGAGAGGAGATTTACAGACAGCGCACCGCCAGTACAGATTTAAGTTCTTATTTTTGCGTTTTAGCGCGCTTGTTTCTTAGCACTTGAATGAATGATAGCGTGATAAAATACTATAGAGCAGCCAATGGATGAAAGGAAAAATCTACACGCCACAGATCTGCAGGCTGCGTGCTCGTTTGTCCCCGGGGAACACCACACACAAGGAGAAATCGGGCAAATCCCAGATTTGAGACCGGAGCGGTCCCGACGTCCTTCCGAGCAGACGAGAGCAGTCTTAACACACCACACACGGCAGGAATATCTGATCAGATTATTTTACGATAATAGGAGTATCCTTAAGATTGTCGGAAGGGGTGAATCGTGGCTAAAATCGGCCTAATTATCCTGCCGTGTGAACCAGGCATAAGACGAGTTGATACCTCTCTTGTCTCAGTGCGTGCACTCAATCGCTCTGGCGCGCGGCGACACTTTGATAGCACTTAGCTTAGCCCAGTTCATTCATTAGGGACCAAACAGAGATAAAGCTAGAAGCGACCAAAGACCTCTATGTTTTCCCTATTAGTTACACGAGTAGTTACATGACCAAGTATGGTGACACAAAATAAAACGTGGCGCTTTTCTAAGCGGGTAAAAAGGATAACTATAATGTATGGTGGAATAGCACTTGGGAGCACTTCGACTCGGTGCAGTAAAAAGTCACACCTGAAAAATCCTCTCCCCCTCTCCCTCTCACTTCTGTCATTAGAACCAACGTGACTTTTTACTGCGCCGAGTGGAAGTGCTCCCGAGTCCCAAGTGCTATTCCGCCATACATTAGCCGCTTTAAGACCAAGTAGTTACAGGAACTTAGTTCAAGGAACTGTCCACTTCTGAACAGTTCTAAGAACTACTCTCCCCCAAACTCGGTTTTGCTGTTTGCGTTCGCACTGGCCAAGTGGCCATAGGAACTGGTAGGAGGGGTAAGGGAGTGACGCAAGCACGGTGACTTTTATTTTGACGGCGCGACGGACCTTTATTTTGGCGGCGCTGAGAACGCCAGAGCAAACAATGCTCACATTCTCTGTGTTTATTAGTTAGCAATCTGTCTAACAGTACTGTTTAATATCTTATTAGATAGAACTGTTATAGAAAGTAGACAGTATATGAAAAAAGGTTATTAGCCTAACGTTATGCCGTGTGGTTGATGTCCAGTGTTGCTAGCTGGGCAGATAAACATAATCATGTTTGGCTTGCTCCCCTCAAAGTTGCGTTGTATTTTCTCTTCAGCATAAAGGTTTAGAGACCCATCTATCACTGTTTTCCATGTTTGTATAGTTAGTTTATGGAGTAAATATATAGGCTATAATCTGTGTGTTTACATTCTAGCTGTTTTAAAAATGGCGGGTGCTGGTGTTCCGCGTGCGTTCGGTCAATCAGCGTACATTAACGTCACAGGTAGTTTCTATAGTGCTGGTTTAGACCCTACTCTGAAGTAGGACCTAAATTAGTTCCTAGAACTAAAATCGTTCCTAGTCGGCGTGTTCGCGCCGCAGGAACATCCGGGTACTTTAGTCA
The DNA here is from genome assembly GCF_964197995.2 of Scardinius erythrophthalmus. Lineage (NCBI taxonomy): Eukaryota > Metazoa > Chordata > Actinopteri > Cypriniformes > Leuciscidae > Scardinius > Scardinius erythrophthalmus. The sequence goes on from NC_138221.1 coordinate 39,320,871, forward strand.
ATAGTTCTAGGAACTGTGAAAAGGTTATTATATTATATTATTATTATGTAAAGCGGCTATTATAGTTATCCGTTTTATTTTGTGTCACCATACTTGGTCGTGTAACTACTCGTGTAACTGTATTTAAATAGGGAAAACATGGAGGTGTTTAGTCGCTTCTAGCTTCATCTCTGTTTGGTCCCTAATGAATGAACTGGGCTAAGCTAAGTGCTATCAAAGTGTCACCGCGTGCCAGAGCGATTGAGTGCATGCACTGAGACGAGAGATGTATGTATCAACTTGTCTTAGTTAAGGGAATAACATATTTAAATATGAAAAAACGCTGGAGTGTTCCTTTAATGATGAGCCACACCTGCGCGACGCACCGGTCTCATATCTCTCACGGAGGAGCGGAAGCATAAAGGAGGAGCGACGACAGTGAAGAGCGAGAGAGGACAGGCCTGAACTTGTGTTTTGTTTTATTTTATTGTGACAGCAGTTGTCCGTGAGGGGCTGCTGTCTTTTACTTTCGTTTTGTATTTGTTTTATTTTTATCATTAAATATGTTTGAATGTTCGCCGGTTCCCGCCTCCTTCCCATAACATCTGAACTGTGTTACATACACATACAGACTGATGTAGATCTCAGAGCTTTGGCCATTGCGCTGCATATTGTGCCACGAATTGTGCATGAATATGCCATTGAATTCAAATCAACTTTTCAATTTTCAAAGTCGCAAATGTTGAAAACCGCTTTTGCATGCACGGAGATGCGAATGGCTTCTTGCTCACTTAGTGCTGCCTATTCTCAGTAAGGTTTTTTTTTTTCCGAGGTATGTTGACTTAACACACTCAAGGTTGGTATTACAATGTTGAATTGGTCTGATGGTAGGAAAATGAACACAAAATGAACACTAATTAGTACTAGTTCAATCTTATATTCAAAATAAATCTGTGTGTACTATTAACGGATCACACTATATACTGATAGCAGGACGCTCTGCTGCTTTGGTCTTGATGCTGACCCCATATACTGTCCAAACTTCCCCTGTTGGCTTGACATGCAGCATTTTGTGTTGCGGGCATCTCATGCAGGAACATGCTGCAGTCAATCACAATCTAAGGCTGACATCAGATCGGTGCAAAAATGTGCACGTTTTTATTTTTTTATTTACTCAGCCTTATGACTGCTTCTGTCTTTAAAAAAAAATCTCTCTAGCTTTCTCTCTCAGGCTCTGGAAGCAGGCAGTGCTCAGAAAAATAGACTACCGACCAGACCCGCAATTCTCCTTACTCCTGCGCTTTTTCGCCAGCAGTTTATGCCTCTTCTCCTCGCGCAGGCGTGTCTCCTCTTCCTCCTGGTCCTGACGACACTTGTGGAAGTTCTCCACAACCACTCCCACAAACATGTTCAATACAAAAAAGCTGACGATCAGCAGGAAAGAGATGAAGTAGAGGAGCATCCAGGCGTTGTGATTGCGCTCAGGCTGCAGGTGTGAAGGACAGGAAGATAGAGGACACATCCATCATATGACAAATTAGAAAGGTCATGTGAATTTTTAAATACTGAAACAGCACCGGCAAGAATGATCAAAGCAGATCCAAACCTGCTGGTCCACCCCAACAGCGTCCAACCCGTCATACATTATATTGACCCATCCATCCTTACAGGAGAGCACGAACAGTGACATGAGAGCCTGCAGAAGAGAGACAGTAACCAGCAAAACCCTCATTCATTCAGTGCAGTTGCAGGGATCATAATGACAGTTTGTGGAATCATTTCAAACAAATTACAGCAGAAAACAATTTCTGGAAGTCCTACAAAAATAAAAAGGTGTCATGACCTCACTTTCTCACTCAGCCAATAATATTATTATGCTTCAGTGTGTCCAAACCAATGAATAAAGTCTTGTGAATAACAGTTACCTGTCCCAAGTTATCAAAGTTGTACTTTCTTCGAATCCATTTGTAATTTGCATTATCACAATCAGTCTTATTCTTGATGTTTTTGGTGTCAACACCTTCACAATTGTAAAACTTTCCTTTGAAGAGCTGTGAAAGATAATATCGATGCTATGTTATTAAAAAAAACCCCTCATATTTCTGTTGAAAATCATGTATTGTGTTCCAGTTGAAGCAATTACCTGAACTCCAAGAATTCCAAAGACAATAAAGAAGGCACAGCAGATCAGCACAATATTCCCAATGGGCCTCAGGGACGTTATTAGCGTTTCCACCACCAGCTTCAGTCCAGGAGCACGACTAATAACTCTATTTAGGTGAAAAACAAAGACACAACCTATTTCAACCTGTTTGGATTGCAGTGACGTTTATGTAATGTACAATAGACTGGGTGACATTTAAGATCGATAAACCACCGCTTGGTCTTACCTCTGAAATGAATTGCGTGTAGACTCGAGAGATAATGCAACCACATAACTAACCTTCAGTTTATTTCCTAACTAGAGCAATGACTGTGTAGTGGATTTCATTGATTGATTGTGCCTCAGACAGGCAGGTTGTGACCTTTCACTGACTCACCTCAGTGGCCGCAGAGTTCTCAGCAGGCGAAGAACCCTCAGGATGCCAAAGATTCGGTTTGTACCGGTGGAAGCCAGAGAGACCAGAATGTCAATGAGAGAGACAAAGACCAGCACCCCATCCAGAACATTCCAGGTGCTCTGCAGATAACTCTGCTTCCCGGAGCAGAAGCCAAGGGCCACCACCTTTAACACAAGCCATATCACGTCTGTGCAATTGTTTTGTGGAATGAGCGCTCTTTATATATATGAAAATACAAAATCATACCTTCACAGTCATTTCAGCAACAAAGATCACAGTGAAAACATAATTGGAGATACTGAGAAACATTCGCTCCTGAAGTGAAAAACAAAATGACATACTGTACCATCCATCCAGTAAGCATGACAATCTCAAATATTAGATGCAAATGAACTTTTAAGGATAAGATTTCACTTAAGCAAACTTACAGATGTCTTTATAGTGGGTCTTTCCAGAGCAATAGTTATGCAGTTTAAGAAGATGAATACCAAGACTACATGATCAAACATCTTGTGAGAAATTAACCTTTGGCACATCATCCGAAACCTAGGACAGAATTATATAGCAGTTACAGAAGTGAACGTGAAACTTTAAAAGAACAAACTGGTCAGCAGATGCTTGGAGATGGAAAATACTTGTTCTGAGGAGAGAACAGATAAAGGGCCCAGTCGTCATGATCTTTACACCACTTAGGTTTATATGCTTCCAATGTCCTCTTGAGACGCAGACAGAAACTCTGTAACACACAAGAGAGAGGCGTCAGCAAATTGAACAAGAACTACAGATAATTACTACAGCTCTAAATTGTCAGGAGTATAAAGTGTTTGAGGTAGATAAGAACCTCTGTTATAAGCATTAGGCTAATGGTCTTGATTCAATACATCAATAAATAGGGATTCAAATGCATGCTTGTTTAAACGTGATGAATTACCATTAAACTAACTAATTGTTTATTTTGCAAATGTGCTTTCCGGAAAACAGATTTTGCGCAATTAAAATCCACTTTGTCTCAATGTCTAATTGATTTGCCAGGTACTTGGCATGAAAGATGGTTCAACTTGAAGAAATGACACCATGATGCAGCTGTAATTATGCAGCTTGTAATACAATTGTGGGAAATCATTATAGATTATTTCCAGCACTGACACATTTATGCTGTTTTTATGGACATTTTATGCACTCCATTATGCAGTTTCAGTTTCACCACCATGCAGCACCTTATAAACAACAATTTAAAGTGGTTTTCCCCCAACAACTCAGACTCCTTGATGATGCATAACTCAAATTTCCTTCGCAAGAAATAATAGAAACATGAAGACAAATGTACACATGCAATTTGGTTTCCTGGAACAGCCTAAAAAAAACACAAGACAATGATGAGAGGAGTTTGCCTATAAACATGTGCTATAAATCTGCACATCTAACAAGAAATACAGAACTAGTCAAAGTTTGGGCATAATTGCTTCTCATTGTCTTAAACTTTTGATCTTTTTGTATTAATATTAATGGTTAAGCTGGACCAGATAGTGAATTAAAACAACAAAACAACAACAGGAACCCAGTGTTGGGGAACATGACATTTAAGAGTAATGCAATATTAAATGCAACTTTAATGAATTAAAATGCAACTTTTAAAAGTAAAATAATATGTTCACAGATATTACAACCCCTATTATTACACCCCCACCTATTAATATTATTATTATTATATATTATATTCTATTACAAAGGAAAGGGTTTTCAATTGTATTTATCAATAAAATTAGAATCCATGTAGGTTATTTGAAAAAAAAAAAAAAATTTGATATTATGGTGTATTACATTACATATTAATCTAATCATCTAATGCAACCCAACATTGTCCTTCAGTACTGCTTAAAAGTATTTAGTAGAGTAAATTAACAGAATGTGCAAAACTAGAAACTAGACAAACTGTGGCGACTTTGAATAATCTAAAATTTATGGTTAAAAAGTTTGGGTTTTTGAAAAAAGTCTCTTTATGCTCATCAAGGCTGGATTTATTTGATCAAAAATACAGTACAGTAATATTGTGAAATATTATTACAATTAAAGGGATAGTTCAACCTAAAATGAAAATGAAGTCATAAATTACTCACCCTTGTGTTGTTCTAATGAAATTTGTTCTTCTTCTTAAAAAAAAAAAAAATGTCCCCACACTCCATATAATGGCAGTGAATAGCGACCAGCATCAAGCTTTAAAAAAGGATGTAAAAGTATGAAAGAATGATCCCATGCGACACGTGCCGTATATTCCAAGTGTTCTGAGGGTATATGATAGGGTTTGGTGAAAAACAAAACTAAATTAAATTTATTTAACGAAAATCCCAATCTTGACTGTTGGTCTTCTGTGCTCGATTGCACATTTATGAGAATCTGTTAGCTCCGCAGTTCACTCAGACTCGCCCAGAAAAACACACAAGTTGTGAGAAATTAAGATCAACAAAAACATTCTTTAAACCCTATCGTATACACCCAGAACACTTGGAATATACGGCACATGTTGCATGGGATCATTCTTTGATACTTTTGCGTATTTTTTAAAAAGCTTGATGCTGGTCGCTATTCATTATGTTAATGAGTGCGAGCAGGAAATTTTTTTTTTATTCTCCTTTTTAATTCTCTTAATTTGCCTTTTAGGGTGAACTATCCATTTAAAATATCAGTTTTCTGTTTTAATATATTTTAAAATGTAATGTATTCCTGTGATGGCAAATCTGAATTGGTAGTGTATATATTGTTTTAAAATGTACTACAATTGTAAAATGCGTAAAAAAAATATATATAATAAATAATGTGTAGGTGTGTCCAGACTTTTGACTTGTGTTTGTTGTTTGTATGTGGGCCTTTATTGTAGCCCCATTGTTTCTGGTAATTTCACAGCACTTGAAACTCAATTTCAAGACAAGGCCTCTTGAGTGAGGAGATATCATCACACTTACACCAATAAAGGTCATTTTCCACCCACCAACAAAAAACAATTACTGTCTTCAAACTACCGTGCTGAATCAATTACAGCATGACAATTAGTCTCCTCACAAGACAAACTCCTGGGAAGACATCTTCGAAAAACAAGTCATAAGCAATGCCTGACTGTAACAAACAGCACAGCACAGGTGTGATTCTCAAGTGTCAAGCCATGACTTACATCATCCATGTCCTCCTCTGCGATGGAGTCTTCTTTGCTCAGACTGGTGTACAGGTCAGTGGGTACGTGCAGGCTTCTTCCATTGCAGTCGTGGTACTCTCCCAAAGAGCTGAAGTTGGGGGTCTGGGGCAGCTCAGGGATATCTAGAGAGCTGGGATATTGCAGCGAGCCCCCACTAATATTGGCCAGTTTCTCACCCTCCAGGTCCTCGTCCTCAAAACTACCCCTGCCTTCCCCAGACAGCAGAGACTCCTTCTCTCCAGACGTGTCCTTCCTTTTCAAACTCGGTGCCCGTCCTAAACTGTTCCAGCTGGATCTGCGGCTGCCCCAGTTACTGCCTGAGCCACGGGGGTGGCACGGAGATCTTCTTGGGCTAGTCTGAGTTAGTAAAAGAATATGTTGTCTTGGTAAGATGTTACATTACAGTGCTTATGTTACACATATTGCTTGTTACTGCAATGAAGCACTGCCTTTCATCGGTACTGGGGCATCAAAATAAGTGTATATTTTGATACTGTTTTGGATATATGGATATAAATTTGCTTTACCTGCAGTACATAGTCATGCATAAGCTGCATGCTCAATAAACAGCTGGTTTATCATTGATAAACGATAGAAGACATTTACAAGTTTGTACATTGTAAGAACATTTCCACCGTATCCAGCACACTTTTTGTTTTCTGTCTTATACAGTATCCTGTTACTATTTCAGTGTGAGAAAACTGCATCAAAAGATTCAGTTCGTGAGTGAACTGTTCGAATTAATTAAACTGAAATTTTGACTGATTAGATCAAAAGGGTCATTTATTTGCAAAACTAGGATTGTTCTGATTTTGTTCAGGTGATTGTAAAAACACAATTGATTTGATTTCTGAAATATTATTAGGGAAAATGATTCTCAGGTTTGTATACAGTAATATCCAGTGTGATAGAAAAGGATTTATTAGTAATATTTTAGTAATATTTATATTTTTCAAGGTAAAAACTAAAATATCATAAATTATTAATGAATAAATATCACTTCGTTTTTGGGGAGCCACAATATATGACGTCACAATTGAAACAAACTTAGCTATGTCATAAAAGGATCAATTCTGACATCACTTCACCTTATGATATCACCTTTTTTGTGTTCTTTTCACAACTATTTTACGCTAAAGCAATCTATCTGTGATGTCACTGTAATGCACATAAGGTTGACATAGATTTTTTTTTCCTTACCAGAGATTTCTGATCAAAAGCATTTGGATCCATCGAGATCCCACTGCCCCGCCTGGACTCAGTCAAACTATACACGGACTCCGGCCCAAGAGAGCTCTTTGGAGTGGGCATGGGTGTGGCAGCAGTGTGCATGATGATTGGAGGGGGCAAAGTGCCATGAGGATCCACATGCCCATTCGCTGACATCATCAGAGAGTACATCTTCAACTCTATTTGTGAAAATGAAAGAGGTTACTCAATGAAAGTCAACACCATTCACTGAATAAAGGATTATCCAGGATCTACTTAAAGTAAATGGCAGAGGAGCGTAAAAAATACATTTTCCTTAGTAGAGTCATATATGGGAAATGGGTACGCATTGACTTTAATGTGGCTCTAGAGGACCACTGCCCACTTGAATGGGTCTTAACGGACTTCACTTTATGTCTGAATGATCAGGCTAAGAATAGGAAAAATCTATGTAGTGTAAAAAGTGTGCATGTGTGCATAAAAGCCATTTTTGTTACCTGGCAATAACATTTTATGTGAAAAAGGAAGTAACCTGAAGCTTGTAATTCCCCCATCTTCTCCTCCTCTTCAAAGTTCACAGATCGCTTCTCTTCATCCGCATCTGACCTATTAGCATCTCCCTGCAAAGCACAAGAGGTTTTTGTGGACAGCTCACGGTGTTTCAGTAAACACTCAGCCCACTAAAGTGTTATTCAGGGCGCAGTGAACCCAAACAGGAGTCGCTCTCTCGGAGGATGCCGGCCTCTGGCATCAACAACAAACTGCCCTTCACTCAGTCACAGCCTGCTGTGCATACAGACAGCTGCGGTGCCCGTATTCTCTGTGCCCTGCTACTCTGTTAAAAATTTGGTTAGGGTTGTGTTAAGTTGGTGTTTGTTTTGTTGCAGGTTTACACCTACTAATAACAAGCTCACAATTCACACAATCCCCAGAATGACAGATGAACCAAACACTGCAGCACTGTATCAACAAAGCAGTTCAACCACTGAAAGCAGCTACTTAGTTTGTGCAAAAATCTGCATCCTTCAGAAGCCAAATTCTGTAAATGCTTGTAGCACAAGATCAACTTGTGTGCCACAGGTTGACCCTCTTTCAAGGGGTGAACACTTTGCATATTAGCTACATATTAAGCTGTAAATTTAAATTAAATTTAATTTCTTTTCAATATTTAAATTAGATTTTGTATATAATTTAAACTTTAAATGTACAAAACAAGCTGTGAGGGTCGTGAAAAACCAACACAAGCTTATTAAGGTGTAACTTCGCAGATTGTCAACCCACTTTGTATTTTTACAATGTTGGTAGTAGGCCCATATGTAAATGAACAATGTTTACTCCTTGTTACCTGGACTGAGAAATTCATGCGTATTTGTCAGCAAAAACTTTTGACAGCTCCAGGGCTTTCTTGAAAACGATAGATTATACATTGGCATTTTTGTATCCCCGCCCTCGTTCAGTTGGATCGATGGAGGGTTATTAACAAAAAAGTTATTGTAAGAGTCTGTTTATCACTGAAAATTGTATGCAGACTGGTGGGAGTGGCCTTGGAACATGCCCAGTGCATTATGGGTGTTGAAGTTTTATTTAGGAAAAGGAAAGATAACAGCCTTTTTTCTGTTTTCTCTAGTCAGGTAGCACCGATATCTTTTGATTTTTTTCTGCCTTTCTTCTGCATAGGCAGCCAAGTTTTATTAAAAGCCCATTTTGCCAGTGGGGAAGTACTCCAAAGCATATTAACTACATATTTAGCACTAGATTTAGATCTGGAGTTGATATATTGGTTTATAAGATGTACATTTAAGAGTTTTTTTTTAAACCATGAATCTATAGAATAATGAAAACCAAAATAATCAGTTATTTGCAGCACAGTTTACATTCTTTACTTTTTTTTTTCATTCAATTAGTTGGGGGCCTTAAGCACATTTTCGCGCAAATTCATCTAAAAGCGCCAAATTTGGCACAGATGTAGCTCAGGTCATACCGAAATGATTTAGCTAGGGCGCCGGAGCCAGCGACCCTCGGGGCCAAGATGGCGGCCAAATCCAATATGGCCGCCGCCCGAAAAGGGTTCCGGCTTTAACTTTTGAACCACATGAGATACAAATACAAACTTGATATGTTTTTCAGCTTAATTGATCATGAGAAACACATAGGAATGTTTATATTTATGACCCAGTATATCTGGACCCCTCGATCCTCCAATTCCAATATGGCCGCTGTCCAAAAAAGCAGTTTGGGCTGTAGTATGGGGCCTTACACACCATTGTCGCGCAAATGCATCTACAAGCACCAAATTTGGCACAGATGTAGCTGAGGGGATACTGAAATGATTTAGCCAGGGCGCCCGAGCCAATGGTCCCTGAGACCAAGATGGCGGCCAAATCCAATATGGCCGCCGCCTGAAAGGGTTTTGGCTATAGCTTTTGAGCCAGATGAGATACAAATACAAACTTGATGTCTGTTTTACCTTTTTTGACCATGGGAAACCCATAGGAATACTTACATTTATGATTGGGTATATCAGGACCCCCAAATTCCCTAAATTCAATATGGCCGATGTCCGAAAAATGGTTTTGGCTACAAATTTTGAACCAAATGCGCTACAAATGAGGATGTGGTGTCTATTTTATGTTTATTGACCACAGGAAGTCCATTGGCATATTTATATTTATGCTTGTGTAAGTCTGGAACCTGTATTCTTTTCAAGGCTGTGGTTGAAAATCTTTTTTTTTTTTACCACAACTTTGAAGGTTATTCTCAATGTTGATTCATTTCCTTATAAAAGTGAAATGGTTTTCAGTGTACCACAGGTGAATACATTTCAAAGTGTAATCATATAAGAAAGAATAAAACACAATTATTATTGCAAGGCAATATTTATATTATGTTAAATTATTAAAATAATAATATAGTAAATTTTTCCAAAACTCTTAAAGGTTTGCTAAGCATAACAAAAAAACAGCAATAACATAAACAACAGTGAATTCTCATGGTCTCTCACATGAATTATCATTATCACTCACAATCACTGGATCTCTCATTGTCTTCACCATCATTGTTTGTACAAGAACCCTCACATGCACATATAGAAGTGCAACGAACTCCGGCTTTACAGCACTTACAGTGCCCTCTACATGCTGTCTTGCAGCCACAGTGAAGGAGAATGGTGCAGGCTTTACTGGCGTCTCCGAGATTAGTCCAGTAAGGTTCCCAAGTCTTTCTCGTAGAGTCCCGAAACCATCCCCATGCATTAAACTCTGGGATATCTTGCTGGACAGCGGTTGCCTGATTCCAGTAGAAGCTGGCCTGCAGCAGTGCTCTTTTGATGTGCTGAATCAATGCAGCTTGGGTGGGTGGCAGGTTCTCGAGAGACTGATGTCTAGCTTCATCTACACGGCTTGAAACACAGGTCTTGCTGTACATGATGAGCTCATGTGACAGATTCATAGCTCATGGTCCAAATGGTCCGGCCAACTACTTAAAAAAACATTCCATGACTACGTTAACACCAATATTGCTGGGTTTGTGAGGTCACACATGAGCTATGAATCTGTCACGTGACTGGATATTGTGTTTGACACATATCCAGAGGAGAACCTCAAAACACAAACTCACCAACGCAGAGGAACCGGATCAAGAACTAAAGGAGATAGGAGAACTCCAATTCCAAAATGTAACTGGATATATCTATTATATACAGTATATACTGGATATATTGTTATATATTTAACTATTTGGATATATCAGTGAAGAGATAACCAAGCATGGCATGTCAGGTAAACTCCTCCTTTCCACCAAGAAAGATGCTGTACTCTCCAACAGACCAGGGTATGACATGTCTGCCCTTCAGCCTTGTAATCATCCAGAAGCACTAGAATAATCCTGCATCTTGCACATGCTGGGGCCAATGGCCATAAAAAGGCATTTGTCCAGACTGTCGACAGCGATGTTGTCATCCTTGCCATCCGCTTCTTCAACACACTCGGCCTCACAGAGCTCTGGATCGGCTTTGCAGGTGGAAAAAACTATAGGGACATTCCTGCTCATGAAATCAGCAAGAATAGAATAGAATAGAATGAGGCATTTATATAGCGCTTTCATATGTACTACTGTACACCCAAAGCGCTTTACAATCATATCAGGGGTCTCTCCTCAACCACCACCAGTGTGCAGCATCCACTTGGATGATGCGACGGCAGCCACAGAACAACGGCGCCAGTGCGCTCACCACACACCAGCTATAGGTGGAGAGAGGAGAGAGAGTGATAGAGCCAATTCAATGTAAGGGGATTATTAGGAGGCCATGATTGGTAAGGGCCAATGTGTGGAATGTGGCCAGGACACCAGGGTTACACCCCTACTCTTTATGAGAAATGCCATGGGATTTTTAATGACCACAGAGAGTCAGGACCTCGGTTTTACTTCTCATCCGAAGGACGGCAAGGATCTTGGTCCCCAGAAGTCACTAGCCTTACCACTCTTCCACGCTTTAACAGGCTGTGACACAACCTCACCCTTTCTGTGCCATGGGAAAAAGAGTGCATGGGCAGCTTGGGAGGCAACACCAGATCTCACAGAATCTCTGGTTACCCTCACCTTGGAGCCTGAACAGATCAACAATGACGTCCATGTCCAAAGACTGGAGCGTATGGTCATCATCATGTACAGCAAGAGCTGTGGTTCCAGCCGTGTAGATGAAGCTAGACATCACCTTTTCTCGAATGGTACCAAGTCTTTCGAGAACCTGCCACCCACCCAAGCTGCATTGATTCAGCACATCAAAAGAGCACTGCTGCAGGCCAGCTTCTACTGGAATCAGGCAACCGCTGTCCAGCAAGATATCCCAGAGTTCAATGCATGGGGATGGTTTCGGGACTCTACGAGCAAGACTTGGGAACCTTACTGGACTAATCTCGGAGACGCCAGTAAAGCCTGCACCATTCTCCTCCACTGTGGCTGCAAGACAGCATGTAGAGGGCACTGTAAGTGCTGTAAAGCCGTAGTTCGTTGCACTTCTATATGTGCATGTGAGGGTGCTTGTACAAACAATGATGGTGAAGACAATGAGAGATCCAGTGATTGTGAGTGATAATGATAATTCATGTGAGAGACCATGAGAATTCACTGTTGTTTTTTATTTTATTGCTGTTTTTTTGTTATGCTAAGCAAACCTTTAAGAGTTTTGGAAAAATTGACTATATTATTATTTTAACAATTTGATATAATATAAATATTGCCTTGCAATAATACTTGTGTCTTATTCTTTCTTATATGATTACACTTTGAAATGTATTCACCTGTGGTAAACTGAAAACCATTTCACTTTTATAAGGAAATGAATCAACATTGAGAATAACCTTCAAAGTTGTGGTAAAAAAAAAGGATTTTCAACCACAGTCTTGAAAAGAATACAGGTTCCAGACTTACACAAGCATAAATATAAATATGCCAATGGACTTCCTGTGGTCAATAAACATAAAATAGACACCACATCCTCATTTGTAGCGCATTTGGTTCAAAATTTGTAGCCAAAACCGTTTTTCGGACAGCAGCCATATTGAATTTAGGGTTATTGGGGGGTCCTGATATACCCAATCATAAATGTAAGTATTCCTATGGGTTTCCCATGGTCAAAGAAGGTAAAATAGACATCAAGTTTGTATTTGTATCTCATCTGGCTCAAAAGCTATAGCCGAAACCCTTTTAGGCGGCGGCCATATTGGATTTGGCCGCCATCTTGATCTCAGGGACCATTGGCTCGGGCGCCCTGGCTAAATCATTTCAGTATCCCCTCAGCTACATCTGTGCCAAATTTGGTGCTTGTAGATGCATTTGCGCGAACAATGGTGTGTAAGGCCCCATACTACAGCCCAAACTGCTTTTTTGGACAGCGGCCATATTGGAATTGGAGGATCAAGGGGTCCAGATATACTGGGTCATAAATATAAACATTCCTATGTGTTTCTCATGATCAATTAAGCTGAAAAACATATCAAGTTTGTATTTGTAACTCATGTGGTTCAAAAGTTAAAGCCGGGACCCTTTTCGGGCGGCGGCCATATTGGATTTGGCCGCCATCTTGGCCCCGAGGGTCGCTGGCTCCGGCGCCCTAGCTAAATCATTTCGGTATGACCTGAGCTACATCTGTGCCAAATTTGGCGCTTTTAGATGAATTTGCGCGAAATTACCCATTTATGTGCTTAAGGCCCCCAACTAAATGCATTATTTATTTATGTAATGTAAAGAACAAAAAAGCTGAAAAATACTTATGTTGACTGCAGTAATGTAACAGCAATGAAGTTGAACTCCCCAGACTATCTGAAGGAAGCAATTACTTTGCGCACAAATGCTTAAGAAATATAAACAAAATACTGTAAATGAGACAGCTGTAATAGAAAGTTTTTTATATACCTCTGCCTGAAACCCCTCCACTAAGATGGCCACAAGCAGGTTAAAGAGGACATAATTCCCAAAAGTCATCAGAGCCACAAAGTAAAGAGCCGCCCATGGGGAGGTGGAAGCCATTCCATTATAGAGGACCACGTTCCAGTCTTCCTGAGTCAGAATCTGAAAAACACACACAAACAGTTTGTCTGAGAAAAAGAGTACAGAGAATGGGCTGAGTAAAGAAAAAAAAACCTGTGACATATTAATTAGATGTGCAATAGAGTAGTGTTTTGTGTATGTGTTTTCCTGTATCTGAATTATACAGTGGGGAAATGAATACAGAATTTGATGAATTTGATGAATTTGAATAGTGTTTTGTGATTATACAGTACAAACTATTCAGAGTTCCACTCCTTACTGAAGTACAATTAATTGGCTTTCCCAGTCTAGCAATTAAGTCTTTTTTTAACCACAAAATGGTGTTGCAATAATCTAGTGAGAATAGCTGTAAATGCGCATGGTAGGAAGATGCAGTGCAGGTTCAGCAATTCAGGAAATTGTGCTGATGCAAAATTATGCTGATGCTTTCCATTGTAGTGAGCTGCACATTAGTAACTATTTTAGCTCAAGATATAGATATGGAGTTAATAAATTGGTTTATGGGATATACAAATATTTATAATAATATAAATAAATCTAACCTGACAAAAATAAGCAATTACTTACAACACACTTTACATTTGATATGTCAATATTTCAAAGTATGAAAAAATGTTTATTCTGTTAATTGAAAGTAAGGACAGATCTATGTACAGTAAGCATAGTTTCTGTTCTTACCTGAAACACAGTGACAATGGCCCACAGCAAGGAATCAAAGTTTTTCCTGTCAGGAATGGTGTCTCCATTCTCCATCTTCTGGCTGAATTTGCATCCAAACAGATGCATTCCAAGAATGCTGTATTGATAGTCAAATAAAAATAAAATGCATAAACATTTAAGCACACAATTCCAGAATTACGTTCAATAAAATCGAATTAATGTAGCACTGTGTTTTCTAAATCAAACGGTCAAGATTAGCTATAGTGTTGGTGGCACTGTGCAACAAGCTTGGTTCTAACTGGTTGAATGAGGGTGTGGGTTTGGTCTACACCTGAATGTGAAGATGAAAAGCATGAGCAGCATGCAGAATGTTGCCACATTATCCATTGTCTTCATCAGCACCACCAGCTGTCTACGCAGTGCAGGGAGGAAGCGCACCAGTTTGAGTACACGCAGGAGGCGAAACGTCCTCAGCACTGAAAGACCCCCATCCGCCTGCCCTATGATCTCCCACACACTGCCACCGGAAACACATGGTTATATTTAAGGAGTTTATATATTGAATAGTTCAGATGAAAAAAACATTTCCATAAGTGCTTACAAGCACTTAAAATACTGTACAACATATTAACAAGAAGCCCTGCTCTACTATCCAAGTTTAGGTCATTTTATTGTAATTTATTTAAAACCTTTTTATGTTTCATTTCATTATCACAAAATCTTTAATAATAATTTTATTAAAATATTTTATAATCTGTTGCTAAGTTCGGGGTCAATAAGATGTTTTGTTGTTGTTGTTGTTGTTGTTGTTATAAGAAATATACTGATACTAATACTTTTATTCAGCAAGGACGCATTCAACCGATCAAAAATGACTGTAAAGACATTTAAAAAAATTCTATTCAAATAAATCCTGTTCTTTTGAAATTTCTATTCAACAAAGAATCCTAAAAATGTCAAATATAAAGCAGCACAACTGTTTTAGATATTGATAAGAATAAGAAATGTTTCTTGAGCATCAAATCAATGAATGACTGAAGTAATGATGCTGAAAATTCAGCTTTACCATCAAATTAATAAATTTTAAATGATATTCAAATATAAAACAGTTATTTTAAATTGTAATAATATTTTACAATATTACTGTTTTACTGTATTTGTGATCAAATAAATGCAGTTGATGAGCATAAGATATTTCTTTTCAAAATCATTAAAAAACTTCTGTAGTTAAAAGCCTACATTTTATACATTTTCCATCAATTGAATGTTACAATATAATCTATTTAATATATAATATAATTCCCTGCTGAAGAATCCAGCATTGCCGGTCACCAACATAAGGTATGTTTTGCATGCTAAGACCTGCACGGGGTGCTGGTTGCTGGTAACCAGCATACAGTAGGACCAGCATGGAATTCATGCTGGTTTATGCTGGATTTTTCAGCAGGGATATGAATATAAATATAGATATATAACAGATCTTACCTTATGACTACAATAATCCCATCAAAGATGTTGTAGGGGTTCTTGATATAGCCGAAGGTACCAAAGGCCAGCAGTTTGAAAAGCATTTCAAGGACAAACATGCTAGTGAAGACGATGTTGCTGATCTCCAGAACATTCGTCAGCTGTATGGGCTGCGAGAGGAAACAGAGCCACACGTCATTACCTTCTGCAGACCAAAGTAATGCCAAGATACTGCTGGGAATACAACATGTGAGTGACCTTATTCACTGACCCTCATAATGGTACCTTCACACACCTTTACTCTCACAACATCACTTGAAACGCCATGAGTCAGAGTACTGTATATGAATACAGAGACCTGCAAAACTACTGAGCACATTCAAACGATAAATGGAGCGTTTATGTAAACATGGTACCTCTGGGTCAAATGAGAAAGATATTTCAGCACACTTACGAAGCAATTACAATTGTTCAGTTTTACACAAACAGCTCTAGTGCTGAGCTTGGATAAGCAAAATCAATCCCAAAGCATTATAAGCTCTTTTATTAAGAGCAAAGCAACACAGATCAATCAGACAGACAGACAGTACCTCTAAAATCTGTCCATCATAAGCAGTTTCAGAGCATTTGCTGATGCAGACTGTACCAAGTCTTGTGCCTGAAGAATTACCACTGCACTCTTCGATTCTTTAGCACAGAGCAAATCAATAAACACATTCTAAAGGAAGCATAAATGATATGAACCTCTCAGTTCTGCTGCCCATTATAAGAGCAGCAACCCTCAGAATTCACCTGGATACTGTTCACATTAACATACTGTTATAAAATCAATGCCAAACTGTTAGACAATGGCCCTTGCTATGGGCAAACTGAAAGTCATCATGTTAAACACATCCATTTAGAAAGATAAAACCTCATACATTAAGATTTCACTGCTTCTGATATCACTCTCGCGCCTTATTGGCGCTTTTACAGACACATAAAACCGCATTATTGCACATAACGAAATAACAACAAACAATATAGTATTTATTAATCTACACTCTTAGAAGAAAAGGTATATTGGACCTTAAAGTGTTTTGTCAGGCGCTTAATATTTAGAACTATTTAGAGGTTCCCGTCATGGGATTATTTTATTGATTTAGTTTAAATTAATTAATTTTGCTTTATTTTTATTTTTATTAAATCATATAAATTAAACAGCTTACATTATCACTAGAAACAAATTGAAATAACCCATTCAACTTGAAAGTTTTATGCAATCATTTAAGACATTTCTCTTTATAACAAAGAACAATAATACATTTATAAACTAACATTATCTAGATTAACAAATGCTGTAAATTGCTGTTCGTTGATAGTTCATGATTCCTACTACAGAATGCTGAATGAAACCTTATTGTAAATTGTTACCAGTGAAGTATGTTTCAATTACAAAATATACAGTAGGTTATCTATACCCATACCTGTCAACATTTGGATACCAAAATACGGGAAATCTGAACGCGGGGGGGGGGGGGGGGGGGGGGGGGGTTAGAGGCAGGCTAAATAGACATTAATTGCGCAGATATTAACATAAATAAATACATACATACTATTCAATTAAAATAAACAAAAGACTTATTCATGTTTCTTTCTTTATTTTTATCAATTGCAACAATTAACTACATTAATTAATCACGATTAATTGCCATTAAAAAACTTACATTTTATAATGTAATAATTTCACAATTAATCTCCAAATTAATGTAGAAAAACATAAAACAGTATATTTTAAATATTTGTCTAACAGGTAGGAAAAATATACAGAAATTGAAGTTATCAAACAGTTTGCACTGCATACAATTTAAATTGTACATAGATTAATCCTTATTAAAGTAAAAAAAGATCTTTAGTCAAGAGCAGTGAGTGCTTTTCTCTGTTACCTTAACCTTTGTTCTTTGATTAACTTTACTGACAGAAAGCTTTATTGGCTACTGTCTCTTTAAAAACAGCCGCTGACGGATCTCACACGCGTCTCATTCTCTCACAACTCTTTACTTTCATTTACGACTTTTTTTTTTTTTTAACTAATAGACTGCTCAGACTGTTCTTATGAGGATACTCGACAAAACGGACATTTTGACATAATTGCGTGTGTTAATGCCATCTCTCTCATGTTCACCCATCCTCGGATGCTGCTGTTCTTTGCGCGATTTTTCCCCCCAAACTACTTCAGTGGAAATCCCGCCCTGCAGCCGATTCTAAAGATTTTATTGGTCATGTGAATCACAGTACTGATTGCCTACACCAAACACTGACCCCTAAACCTACCCGTCATTGTAACCTTAACCAATGAAATTAGCTGTAGGGCGGGATTTCCGCTTAACTGGTTTGCGCCCTTTGGGATTTTTTTAAAAAAAATTATAGAAAGATTAAAAATACGGGAGAAATACGGGAAATTATTTAAACGGGATGATAGCGGGATAGCAATGTAAAATACGGGAGAATCCCGGGAAAAACGGGAGGGTTGACAGGTATGTCTATACCTGTCTCATTATTGAATTAGTTTGCAAGTATAAACTCATACCCTGTAAATAACAATAGGTTACTGTCGTAACCCCGGTTCTCTGAAACATAGAGTGGAGATATCCACTTATGGGAAGGGCATCCGTACCTGACCTCTGCAGAAGCATCCAATTGCACCAAGTCTGGCAAGACAGCGCAGCCAATGCCCGGTAAGGCCCCATCCCTTACCTGCGGGCATAAGAAGCCTGCATGCACTGCTGTTTTCCAGTAAGTATATTCGCTTCTCGTGCCGTAAGCGGGGCAAAGCTGGTGGATCTCTCCACTCAATGTTTCAGAGAACTGAGGTTATGACAGTAACCTATTCTGCCGTGCAAAATAAAAGACCGTAACTTCGTTTTAAGTCGAAAATTAGTTATTGATATTTTTGGGACATTCAAGACCTACTTTATTATGTGGATAATTATCTTGAGTCAATTCTGTTGTTTTTGCAAGGAAATAATGGGTTGTCTTAACAGTAACTTCCAAAAGCCCATGAGAAACCAAGGCAGAACCATAGACAGTATATAAACTGGACACAGCGACCCCATTGGATTCAACGGAGACAAGTGAAGTCAATTAGAAGCACTAACTTCCTGATGGCTGACCGTACTGCACAGACTCAAACTGAGCTTGACGACGTAGATGTGACGTGAGCAACCCGTCTGTCTTCTAGTAGCTGTGCCAAGAGATATCTGAATCATTCCCTTCCGAAACTTGCAGAGACGGAGAGTGTGAGTAGGAGGTGTCCATGAGCTAGGAGCAGGAGAAACTTTTGCTAAGTATTCTGATTAATTACTTTGTCATTTTGCCTCCACGTCCCCCCGATTGCGCGCAAGCTTCTCCTCCTGTCCATACGGTAATCTCTCTACGGTGCGACAGAGAGTCGTGCGGTTATGACGCAATTGTTAGCCTATTTTTACAAAAACTGCTTCTACGGGGCCATAACGTAAGATACAAGGTAATGGAGCCTTTTATACATTTTCGTGTTTCTTTAGAAATAAATAATGGACAAATGGAGTCTTTAAACGCCTCAGATGTAAAGTTATTCGCTGTCAAAGTGACACCAAAAAGAATGGGAGTCAATGGGATGCTAACAGCAGGTGATGGTCTGCTAGCCAATGACGGCGCCCGGGGAAACGTCAAAATAATATAAAACCCTGCCCCCCTGGGCAGAACACCATAACACCAGTTACCGCTCTTTGTTTTGGAACGCTCATATTGAGTTACGGTACTCTGCCTTTGTTTAGCCGCACATCAATATGAAGTTACTGTGCCGGTGTTCTATCAAATAATACTACCTCAGATTGTACAGTGTTCTGCCTTTGTTTTACTCTCCATTAAAATTTAAATTACGGTGTAGCCTGTTTACTTTGTACAGCTGCCATCAGTCCCTGTAACTTCTGATGTCCTCAGAGCTTTGTCCTGCACAAACGCAGTCAGAACATTTAGTATGGTCGACAAATGTGCGATATCGATCGCGAAGGATATATGCAGAGTTGACAGAAAAATGTTACACATGCCGTAGCAGATGAATACAACAAAGAATTAAAGCCCCGCCTCACCCAGTTCGGGAACCGGACCTGGTTGAAACACTCATGCATCTAGCTGGCAGAGTGCCAAAACTGCGCCGGCACCTTTAGCACCGCCCTGAACACAGTCGAGCCTGTTAAGGACGCATTTCCTGGTCGGTGGCGCTCTGTGGAGCCGGCCACTCACTGTTGAGGTGAGCAGCCGCTTGCTCACACACTTCTAGGAGGATGGACTGAGGCAAGGCCTTGGGGGGTTGGCCTGGGGAACGCCAGAGGACGGGATGGCCTCCTTGTCCTCTGAGACCCCGAGAAGGCCATCATCATTACCAGAACCGGCCGGTTCGTTCGACGAGCGGGAGATTGCCTGCGAAGATGTCCTCTTCAGGGAATGCAGGATTGGGCTGGTCAGCCCAGATGAGAGATGTCGTGCCCCGGGAGGCCCCTGGTAGCACGTCATCGTCACTGTGTCCCCCATCCGAGTCAGAAAAGCCGAGCTCACAGGAGTTTTTTCGGCAGAATCAGGCAATGACTGCAGTTCTCCGGGTTCTCCAAAGCCTCTTTTGCGTGCTTGAGGCCCAAGCAGACCACGCAGAATGGGTGAAGGTCCTTCGCGGCAATCAGTCGGGCAGGCTATTCCTGTGATAAGCTATTCCCGTGAGAAGCGGCAGTTTTAGAGAGCGACATACCAGCGAAAAACTCTGTGGCGGGCAGCCGTGGAAAGGGAAACAGGTGAGAAGATGCAAGAGCGTGGGCGGCTCAGAAAGCAAACCAAGCTAATCTTGGTAGAAAACAACTGTCATGCCTGGCGGAGGCTGATCTGGCGATTTGTCTTCCTGCAGACACGTAAGGTGAGCAGCGTAAATCCAACCAAACTGTGTAAGCGCAGAGATTGCGAGAAGCGAATGTCAACTGGAGAACAGCAGCGCATGCAGGCTTCTTATGCCCGCAGGTAAGGGGTGGGGCCTTACCAGGCATTGGCTGCGCGCTTCTGTCTGTCTTGTCAGACTTGGTGCAATTGGATGCTTCTGCAGGGGTCAGGTACAGATGCCCTTCCCATAGGTGGATCTCGAACACGAGATGATGAAAGAGAACTGAAGTAAAAGAACCTGTGCTGACAGATCACAGCTAGGGGGCTCCACTGCCTGCACTGATCTACATACATCAATATACTTCATGAATATTTATATGCCACTTCCCAAAACTACTTGGTACCCAGGAACAACAGATTAGAAATGAATTAGTAAAAGAAAAATGAAAACCTTTCATTATATCATCTTATACTGCAATGTTAGATTAGACAGGCATTTTCCGCCTAACAGGCATCAATTTGTAGTCCTAAACAGTTTTAGCATCACAGATTTTGTAGGCTATTTGTAGGCTAATTGGTATTGCCGGGTACAAGAAATAAACAAAAACCCAGAATATCTGCTAATACAAGCTAGCAGTGTCAACATAAAACAGATGGTAGTCACATTTTCAGTGGGTAAATTTCCATTTAAATCTTACAATTTATGCAACATATATACATAAACAGATGTGCTTGTGTCGTGTTGAACAGGTTGCTTTGTGAATCATTATTCCAGCAGCGGACACCACCTCAGGTGCCAAGATTGTTGAAGTGTGTTAACTCTAATTTGGCTTGAAATAAAATGCAATGCTAATTTGCCAGAACAATTCTGAAGCAACAGATTCATAAAACATACTCTGGGGCAAAAACATTGTTTAGTGTAATTTTCCTCATAGAGTGAGACACGTGCCATTATGCAGTGCCATAGCCTGAGCTCAGTTGTGATTCATTCAAAACACAATCTTCAAGCCTGTGCATAATTTTTCAAACAAAATGACGTGTCTTTTTCCTAGTGACAGAGATAACCAGTGCATGTCTAGTTTTAAGATATTAAACTATTGTATTGTTGTTGATCCCTCCTCCCCAGACCCTATTGCTCATCCCCTGCAACAAAACCAGGGATGGTTCACATGACAATCACACACTATCAATATCAAAACAATATCCTGACCACTCTTCAATAGTTGAATAAAGTCGTTATTTTTATTTTTTTTCGCACAAAAAGTATTCTCGTCGCTTGATAAACTTAAGGCTGAGCCACTGTAGTCACTTGGTCAATTTCAACGATGTCATTACTAACGTTTCTAGTCCGGCAGAATAAAATCACCTAGAAGCCTATGAAGGAGTGAGCCAGCTCTCAGATTTCATCAAAAATATCTTAATTTGTGTTCCGAAGATGAACGAAAGTCTTACGGGTTTTGAACAACATGAGGGTGAGTAATTAATAACAGAATTTTTGGGTGAACTAACCCTTTAATGATCCTCAATGATCGCAGCAATTATTGTACCACCCGAATGGGGAAATTATCAGTAAACATTAATGTAAATTAATGTCTGTTTCTCACACAAATATATTGCATGAGTTCAGATTTGGAATATAGTGTATGGACTATTTTATATTTTTATACTGCTTTTGGGGGCTTTTTGAAGACCCTTTTAATGTCCTTTTAACATGACATTTTTTATTTTCGACTGAACCACTACACCACTTACACTACACACAAATCGAATATCCATCCCAGTTTTCCTGAAAATGGTCTGCCTGAGTGCAAAGCTACAAATTCCCACTGCTGCCGCATCAAGCACATTTGCTGGACAGAGCAATAGAAAAGCAATGACAGTGAAAATGCATGTTGGGACACTAGGCTTTCAGTGGCGGCAACATGGCAGACTAAAGGAGAGTGATGTTAGCAGAGGACAGTCCAGAGGAAGTCGGCTGCTGCAACCTTTATTGCCCCCTTCCTCCATCATTTCCCATGATGCATAGCACACATTCCCACTTCTTTATACACCTCTGAGTGCAGAACAACTCAGAAAAGGCAAAATGTATGAAAAACAACAACACTGTCTTTGACTTCACAGCTATTTGAGATAATGCTGCTCATCATTTCACAGTTCTAAACCAATCAGTGACCAGCACAATCTCAAGATAAACACGGCATGGTGTGACAGATAAATGTGTGATGATGATAAGATTCTGGGTGAAGCTAAGTAGATTATGCATAATGTGTCTATGGACATATTTTTGTATGGATTTGTATGCAACGATGCAACAGATAGAAGCTATCCACAGTGTACGCAACAAAGCAACTGTTGCCAATTAATTTGTCCTTTGTATCAGAAGTAGCTCGAGAGCTTGGAGTACGTCAGATATAGAACGGGGCATCAGTTTACTGTTGTGAATTTATTGTGTCTGTGTCGTGCCGCACCGCACTGCATCCAGTGTAGACAGCATCACTGAGTAAAATGGGTCCAATATGCTTTTATTGCATCTGGTGTAGACACAGTGTAATAAATAGGAAAATAACTGTGTTAAAGTTGCACAATTCATCAATTAAGAAACATCTCCAATTTCAGCTGTAAAACAGCTGTACAGAAGATATTATTTAGCTCAATTAAGTTAAAGGTCCCATGACATGAAAATTTCACTTTATGAGGTTTTTTAACATTAATGAGTTCCCCTAGCCTGCCTATGGTCCCCCAGTGGCTAGACATTTTGATAGGTGTAAACCAAGCCCTGAGTATTTTTGAGAAAATGAAAGCTCAGACGGGCGAATCTAGAATCTTCCCTTTATGTCGTCATAAGATGAAAGGTCACCTCCCCTTTCTCTTCTTTGCCCGCAAAGAGAATTTGGCCCGCCCATGAGAAAATGAGCAGCGCGAGCGCGATATTGGTTTTTCCTCGAGGGACATCATGGCTTGCAAACGAGCGAAGCATGGCAGTTGCTCAGTGTTTGGATGTACAAATGAACACAAAAGTATTTTTTTAGTTCCTTTATCCGAGCCTCTGAAGAACCAGTGGGTTATGTGAATTTCTGATGTGTAATTGTTCAAGTTCAGACTGATAATCTTTCTCTCAAAATCGTTCAATACTGTTATGCATCAGTAAATCAAGCCAGTGACTAAAATATCAACTTCACATCGTTTCTCTTGGTAGGATGAAAATAATCTTATTCAAACTGTGATTAAAATATATACAGAAAGCGATCAAAGAACAATCCCTTTCCAAATGCCCAAGCTGTCAATCACACAGCACGAGTTTAGTTTATCTGGACACTTGCCAAAACTCGTTATGAAATCAATGACGCTGTTACACAGCACAACGAAGCTCTTACTGTACTTACCTCATGTTTGCATTGGTGAAATCATTAGTGAGAGTGCAGAAACTGCGTTGCAATGATAAGATCTTCATTCACGCGATCAACAGGCAGTCATCTGCTCAATGCTCATCACTGTAACCTTTTATGTGATGGGAATAGATCTAAATACTTAAAAAAACTTCTCACGATTTGTTAATCTCGATAGCTGTAATAGTAAAAACGTATAATAGCTGTAATAGTAAAAGTATTCGAGAGAGTTCCACATGTAATGCTAGCTATTTCATATGCAAGCATGTCAGCTAATCACAGCAGTGAGCGTTTACACTGAAGTCTCACAGCAGACACGCCCCTTCAAACAGAGCGTTCAAATCAGAGGCTAAAATCAGGCTAGGAAAATGTCTTTTATTTCTAAATTATTAAAAAAAAATTATCCTAAAAACATACTAACATTATAAGGGCACCACATGAAACATTATAAAATAATAAAATAATCCATGTCATGGGACCTTTAATTAAGACATAATAACATTGTCTAATAGTAATTAATGTAGCATAATTAAAACTATTTTGGTGATACTCACAGTTTTGTTGCCACTAGCAAATTTTCGGCACTGAGACAAATGCATTTTTAAACATACAAAATAAGTCTTTTAATTAATATGATGCTATAAAAATTTTCAAGCATAATGACAATAAAAATAAATATATGATTGTATGCAAATCAAATCGGAAATACCAAAAACTCTGCCATTGGTGGCAGAAACAGATAGCCCTGCCCCAAACTCATGCCATTGGTTGAGCAACTGTTGCTATGTTGTGCTAGTCAGGATGTTCAAACAAACAGAGCAATGTTTTGAGTCACTGTGTTTACACATTCAGGGGAATCAGCCAATAAATGACTTACAAATGGCTTTAAAACACTTTTCGAAGGAGAATAGCACATCACACTGCAGGATATAACAATTTCCCCAAAGAATTTCATGTCAGCCCCTTAGCCTAATGTCTAATATTTATAAAAAGGAAATAACAGTATGTGCAGTCAAGATATGCATGTATCTTTAGTGATGGGGTGAACAGTTATCTCAGTGGGGTGACTTTGACTGATGCAGTAATGAAGACTGTCAGTGGCCCCATGTAAATCCGATTAGGGGGCTGATTGACTCAAGAGTGCGGAGACTCTGCTGAGTTGCTGATCTTTCTCTCCACTATGCCAAGAGCATTCAGTACATAGATCAATGCACCCAGCCTTATCTCATTACTGTAATCCTCCCTCAATTACTGCTGGTGACAATTTTTCCCAATAGTTGACAGAACTAAACAAACACCTATATGGATAAGCCTTAAAACAATTGATTTCAAATAATGGTAAATATCCTGTTTATCACATCATACATTTTTGTTCTTTAATTTAATGCATGTGGACTATGAAGGCTTGTTACCACCTCAGATGAAAAATAAAGTTGCAATTACAATACAAAGTCAAAATTACAATTAATAAAGATTCAGTAGTGATATAACCTCGTAATAACATTTTCTTACTCTGAAATGGAATCAGCTTTTGTGGCATGCCAACAATAATTTCAAGCTGGAAAGATATTTATACATTAAATACACATATAATGGAAGACTAGGCAGCAAGCAGACAGCGCCATAAATAGATTCTTAAAATGTGCTATTATCAGACATACTCAAAAGCATAGGCCTAACTCATTTAACGGACTGTAAAGCACTGACATTGCCATTGGTTACATAATCACAAGTTCTTCAACCTAAAAAAGTAGTCCCTCCTCAAGACACAAATAACAAGCATTTTACTTAAGAATTCATGTTAATTCTTTAAAATGGATCTAAGAATCTCCAAAGAAGGAAGTCTCTAAACCCTAAAGCCACCATAACAAATGTCTACTAACAATTTTCACCTCTTCTGCTTCTCAAATAAGGATTAAAAGAGCCTTATTTCATGTCGTGGGTTAATTAGACAACTGAACTGTTCTTTAAAGTAACATAACGATTAAAGACTTTACTTCAAAAGCAGATGTGCTATCTGGGCCCCGTATTGGTATTCAACAAGCCACGCTTTAGTCCAAGAGCAACCAATCAATCATATATAATTACACATAATTAAATGTAAGATAAAAGGGTTTGTTCAGATCTACTATTAGCACACTAGCTTCCTATTGTGAAAATGGTTCTTTCAATGATGAAAAAAGTCAAGGTGCAACTGAAATTGATTTCTACCAGAGCAGCTAAACATTATTTTAAAACCAATTACTCTCCAAACCACCTTTTAGCAAAGTAACAATATTTATCACAAGCCATTTATGCAATAGGCTTTATGCCGAATGTCACATGAACAAACAGGAAAACAGGACTCATTGTATCCTCATTGTATCCGCAGCTGTACGAACTGACGGCAATAGCTATGACTTTAAAGGTAATTAGCTAACCTAGCTAGTTTTTATCTTTCCTGTTTTATTCGATTTAAATATGTAAATGTTAGTGAGAAGAAGAAAAAATAAAAAAAAAACTTCTAGATATCAATCTGCATATGTGATGGACTCGCTCATTTGAAGGTATCTTGAGTAAAACGGCTCTATATTTAACAACGCACATGCAAAAAGACCAGAACCGGAACCGATGAGACCCGTTTTACACTTTGTAAAATAACCCAATTTGTCGAATACAGTTTGTTGTGCATAACCCAAATTTTTACAAAACTTAATTTTGTGTAAAACTTTATGACATTTAAATCAATCGAATTTACAACCACAGTAAGTACATCACTGTTTGCAAGGCATAAAAAAAGTTAAAAAAAAGTCTCAAATCTTGTCAATTGAGTCAATTAACGAAACCCCGTCAGTTGGCCATCGGGCCATCCTTACTGTAAATCCAAGATTAAGTATTTATTACTATTACAAGAGTGTAGGTAAATGTTTTATTCCCCCTGCATAAAATTATTATGTTTTATACGCAAGACTCAATTCATCAATATTATCCTCAATACCAGCTGTAGAAAATGTCAGTACTGCTTCCACACACATTCCTTGAGACCTCTATCAGATTGGATAAATGTCAAACCACAGGATTGGGTGCGAAACCACAAGTAGTAACATCCCAACAACATGGTGAGGAGAGATAGAGGTGCATTGCAGCACAACACCGTTATGTAACCAGGAGATCTGTTTGCCCAATAAAGCTATGAATCCTCATCACTGTTTATAAATGAAAAATAAATAAATAGCTAACCTCTGCTCGTGTCACAATGACATTTTGCTGGGGAATACATTATTATATAGTCAGTTTAACTGCAAATGACTTTTGTTTTCTTATTAAAGCTCCAGTATGTGACTTTGGTATTTGACCACAAGAGGGCGCAGTTTCCAACAATAACAAAGGCGAAGCTTGATGACGCTATGAAGGAGGTGACGATGGGAGATGTGGTTTATAATGCGTTTTCACCATCTAGCGATGTATCTAAATGGAATTAATGAATCATGATCACGGATGAGGTAATTTATTCGTTTTTGTATTACCTGTATGTCTTATCGTATTATTTTATGTCATCATAATTAATGAACTGCAAGGGACGTGAAATGTTATGCTATATTAGGCTATCCCGTTACAACATACAGCTATTTGTCAAATGATTTGTTTGGTTAATGTTGTGCAGTTTTACGTTTTTTATGGTTAATGCCGTGTTGTTTAACGTGTTCAAACCAATATCTAAAAGTAAATTTGAACGAACATTTGCAAGTAATGACTAAATATTTTTTTTAACATCATCTCCGATTGTAATTGTACTGCCATAATCTCGGTCACCACACGTGATAAAAAGCCTTACCAAAGTACAAAGAGCAATATAACTTTGTTTATAAGTGCTATTATTGACAGTTGCATGTCTTACCTGTCTCAATACACTCGCGAGAGAGTCTCTGACAAGTCCAGACGCGCAGCTCTCTCCATCTCGAAAACGCCTGACGATATTTATCCGGGTTTTATTCCTCCGTTTGTCACACAGTCCGTGACTCCGCGTGTATCCGAATATGGACGCTTTCGTTTTGTTGGCACTTCAATACTCGCCAAAGAGTTCGTAATCCATAACAGCTATAACCATACAGTCTATGGCTATAACGCTTTAACCACCACTTCCGCATTTGACCATGCGATATTCCGGTGTGGTGGGTCATATTTTTTATTTTATTCCTTTTTTTATTCTTTGTCAGATGTCTTTATTGTTTATTGTGATAAGAAAAAAACCTCAATAAAGTTGTAAAAAAAAAAAAAAAAATCCGGTGTGGTGGAATATCCTATCACATGGTCCACACCGGAAAGAAGGATAGAGAGAGCGGACATTGCGTCACTGAGGCGCGACATTTCTTTTCCGGGACGGCCAGTTATTTAAAATCGGAATTTCTCTGAAATAAAAAATCTTTGGAGACTTTTGAGATATTGTAAGTACATAACTGGAGGAAATATATCACACTGTGCAAGTTATTTTTGGAAATTTTATTACAAAATCCCTACATATTGGAGCTTTAACAGTTATTAATTATTAGTTATTTATTAACAAATAACAAGGTCACATGAGACACAGTCATCTTCTAACCATATACATAATGGGAACTATATTCTCAGAAGGCGAAGCACTGCTATTTGGGCGGAGTAAAATGAATAAATGCTTTTGTTAACCAAAGACCTAATTGCAAGCGTTTAGCCAAAAGCCCATTAAAAACCCATTGTTTTCATGCCAACAGACCCGGAAGTGCAAAACTAATTACTTGTTTTTGGTTTTTGGCCAACAAAAATACATTGTCCTTGCAGCATTTCTATTAAAGCAATGTAAGCGTCCAGAAAATTCATGAAGGAACCCACACTTGCACTCACCTGCTCATGGTGTTCAATCCCCATACTCAAGGTGTTGATAAGGATGGCAATCATAATCCCTTGATTGAAGTATTTGCTATCCACTATGCGTGTCAATCTGTCCCGGAAGTCCTCCCAGAACTGAGCCAGGCGGTTACGCTTCTCCAGTATTTTATGATGGAATACATGTCTGGGTTTTAACTCTGCTCCATCGGAGAGCTCGTACACCATGTCCCCTTCTGATCTGGAGTAGTCTGAATCACCGAGCTCCAGATCCATGGTCTCCAGGGCCCTTGAGCAATACGGGCAACTCAGGAGCTCAAGAAGCAACTGAGTGGGCACCACACCAGCTATCTGCAACAGCACACGACTGTGGCCTACATGGGGGAAAAACACTATCAGTCAACAAGTTACTGCGTTTCATGCATTTCAATACATTAAGGAATACATTACATTATTGTTTTCCAAACATTACTTCACATACAAAGTAACACTGTAACATAATTATTTATTTTTTATAATGCAATTTGTAATGCTTAACTGCTTTTAAAAGTAACATTCCCTAACACTGATTGCTAATTTATCTGTTGCTGTTGTGCATTACTTCCTTCTGGATTGAGGACATTTCTCAGGAGAAACATGATATCTAAATCATTCACATGCTTTATTCTACCTGGCGTATAACTCAAACATCAACAGACCTTACAATTAACCTAATGTTTATTGTGAGGTCACTTATTTGAATGATTACACATATCTGGACCTAATTTGTACCACTTTACTAGTCAAACCAATAAAACCAGTTACTTCAACTAGTTAGTCTATTAGTTTACTTTTCTAGCCACAGTCAAGTCAGTGCTCTATGCATTCTGTTTAAGCCCTCTCTTGGTCTTGTGATCTCACTACTTTAAATAAAACTAATTGGTCCAATCAGAGTATGTTTGTGGCTGTACTCTTATACTAATGTGTTTCCTGAGGACTTAATCTTACACCGTGGCCCACTTTAGACTGTGGTAATGAGCTGAAGTGTAGGTGACTCGAGCAGCGATCAAAAATTACTGCTGGCACTGGCAGAGGCAGTGAATTTGAAGTAAACATGCAGTTCACATTCATGTTGAAAGAAATCCACAAATAGTCATTTTGCAACAGACTGATATAAAAATGAAAACTGGCTTGGGCATGAAAGAGATGCCTTGATTATCTGGGGCTGAACAAACGATATAATGCAAAACCAAATGCACTAAATAGTAGTACTATTAAGAATAGTACTGGGACAAAATGTACTGCTCCTGCAGTAAATTGGTCACTTGAACTCATATAAGTATCATACATTTAAAGGAATAATTGACCAAAACCCAACAAAATAATATTTTATTTTAAAGTCATACAATAGTTTTATGTGTGGAACAGGCCATAATTTAAAGCGATAGTTCGCTCAAAATTGAAAATTCTGAAAAATCATTTACTGATCATCATGTACTGTACCTCTAAACCTGTATGATTTTGAATTATGTTGGAAACCAAGCAGTTTTGTTACATTTTACTTCCATTGTACTGTATATATATATAAAAAAAAGACATTTCTCAAAATATCTTCTCTTATGTTCCACAAATGAAAAAAATTCATATGACATAAGGAAAGAAGAAGGTACATTTTTGGTGAACTATCCCTATCCCTAGTCATTTTTCAATTAAAATCTGCACCTCTGCATTTAACAATGCCCCATTATGAGCCAGTTGCTGCATTTCCATTCAAATCTTTCACATTTTCCAAATCTTTCATAATTTTGGACATTTGCCTGAAGTGCCGTATGAACACAAGCCAGCGTCTTGCCTCTTATTCGGTGTCAGACAGTCAAAACTCAACCTTTAATGTCAATTCCGACTTAACATTATACAGAAAATTCATCTCAGCCTATAGTGCATAAACTTGTATTTGAATTTTAACTTACTTTCAAGTTTTTTTGAGTGCAAATTAAAAATGTGAACTTAAAATAGTTTTATAGATATCAAACTAGTGACATTTCTAAAAACCAGATGTTTTACAGATATAAGTAATGTGGAAATATGTATATGTGAATGTGGATTAAATGAGAGCTGTGGTAAAAATGAATTCATATGGGTTTGAAAATGTTTAATTTTTTTATATTTGGGTGAACTCAATCTTTAATACTACTCAACTAGAAACGCCAGCGGTCTGAATCATTGAAAACCAACTGATCTTTTCCTTCCAGTGACAGAATAAGCCTGCTGTCTCCGTCTAACACGAGGAATCAACGGTTGATGTAGAATTTCAAAGGGCTTGATGGCCACAATTGCTAGTGGAGTGCTGGCTGCCGCCTCACTCCTTTAAAGATTGTGTTAATGACTTTAACATTTAAGGTATTGATTTTCTGTCGCGACAATCACTTCATAGAACGCCTTTCATTAGCCTGAAACAGGCTGTGCAGGGTGAGTACAACAAGTGGAAACAATGACCATGAAAAACTTACTATGTTCTCCCATGAGCTGGTGCAGCTTCTCAAAGGGATCAATCGCTTCACATCCTGTATTTGCATCCGATTCCCCTCTCCCTTTCCCAGCAGAACTGCTGCCTGTATAGCTGCAGATGAGGGAGGGCAAGATGGTTGGATAGTTCATACCCCCGTTTAGTCGTCCGAGCGCCGGCACGCCCACTGTTGCGCTCGATCGCCCTTGTGGGGCCTCGTGAAAGTCACCTTGATAAATGCTGTGCACTGACTGAGTCCTGGAAGAAAGATTGTGCATGCCGGTTGGCTGAGAGGACACAGTTAGTTGGGGCCCCGTTGCGATAGACCTCATTTCCAGAGCCTCGCCGGGCCCCGTAGAGACCACAGGACTGGGGCTGCCGTTGCTGAGGTGACAGTGCTGTCGTTGGTGCTGTTGGATGAGGTTGTGGATGGAACGGACCCAGTTCCCGCCACCTCTGTGCCTGCTGTGACCGTTGACGCCGCCGCCAGTGCCTCCTCCTCCACTCAGCACGCTGTTGGGGTTCACCTTCTTTCTGCGCTTGCTCTGCCAGTTGTTGTAGATGCGGGAAACGCGGCGCTTCACCTTGCGGTACAGGTGGCTGATGTACCTGAGCATCTCCTCGTAGCAGCTCCCCGGCTCAGAGTAACTGGCAAGGGTGCTGTCGTTGGAGAGGTAGCATGCTCGCTGCTCCTGCATCAGCTGGTTCTCACGCTGCTTTGTTTCTGAGAACTGGGTTGCTATTACAACCAGGCACAGGTTGATCATGAAGAAGGAACCCACCTGAGGGACACAAAGGTCATTGTAGTTCACCATCATGAACATGAGAAGTCTCCTTAATGCCTGTTTTACACCTCACATGTACTGTAAGTGGTGCACATACTGTACACCACAGTTCAAAAGTTTGGGGTCGCCAAGATTTCTTTTTTGAAAGAAGGGTCTTATGCTCACTAACAGTAATATTTCATATTTTTAAAAATATTTTAAAATGTAATTATTCCTGTGATGTCAAAGCTGAATTTTCAGCATCATTACTCACGTGATCCTTCAGAAATCATTCTAATATGCTGATTTGATGCTCATGAAACATTTCTTATTATTATCAGTGTTAGTATGATTGTGTATATTTTGGCATCCCTATTAACCGGGGTTCTGCTCAATTCAAACTCAGGAACTGAACTGTAATTTTATACTCATTCTCAATTCAATATCCTGAATTTAAAATCAAATTTAGGACTTTGAATTCCAAAATAAGGCGACTCATAGGATGCAAAATTTCAATTTAAGATTTCATAGGTCACACTGAGAAACAGATAAATCTATTTGTAATGTCACTTGTAGAAATTTGTATACTACTTCATATTTAACAAATGAATGGATCAGGGTTGAGGAACATTTCCTTTCCTGAAATGTTATACCTGTTAAATTTGTCTGAATTGAAATTCAGAAAATTCCACTTTCCTGTTATTGCACTCGATTCATGTATACAGT
Source organism: Scardinius erythrophthalmus (assembly GCF_964197995.2). Lineage (NCBI taxonomy): Eukaryota > Metazoa > Chordata > Actinopteri > Cypriniformes > Leuciscidae > Scardinius > Scardinius erythrophthalmus. The sequence continues at coordinate 39,353,564 of NC_138221.1, forward strand.
GTGAAACAGGCCGACATTATGAAATACCTTCAATTAGAGTATACTTACTATAATAAGTAATATAAAATATATAAAATTGTAAAAGGAGTGGGCATCCATGACGTAATACATGATGTCCACCCATCCTTCCAAAGTAATAACCTGCAAAAAAACAGAAGAGAAATTAAGAGAAATGCTGTGAGCTGTAAGATTCAAGTGATCATTATTTTGAGCTTGGCTCAGCACAATAACAGTCTCAGGGGCCTGGCTCACATTTCCAACTGTGCAGATGGCTGGTGGCTCAAACACTGAGTTTTAAGAGTTTGTCTGGGGAATGGAAAGCCTGCAAGTTTATTGTATTTTTTTTTTTCTGGAGGTTTTTGAAAATTATAATTGAGTTCAAACACATTCAAATGTAGAGTCCAAGTAATACACCTTGACCTGAGGTAAAGTTTCAATAAATCACCTTACCTCAGATTAAGACATGTCTAATTTTTTATCTTGAGCACTGTTAGACACTAAAGCTCTTGAAAAAGAGTTGTTTCTTCCCAGGGATTAATTTTGAATGTGTGTGTTGTTGTTTTTATAGATAAAGACATACAAATCAAAGAGAAATATAGCAAAGTCTTCATGGTACAGAGTGATGCCAGAGGTCTGATTGTTAGTTTGATTGCAGTAAAAGTAGTAGCGCAGGGTTACGTCTATTAGCATTGAATCATTTGCTTTGGAAGCTCTGCGCCTGCAGCACTGCATTTCATTCCCATCCAGCTGTATCATTTAGCATTAGACCTCATGTGTGAACCCCCGTTTTTCTCATTCTTTCTATGCTGTCTAACAAGAGACAAATTTCTGTTGTTCACATAAAAACAAAAACATAAATCTTCTTTCTTGATTTCCGCAGTGGATCCACACAGTTGGCTTTAAAATAGCTGATTCAAAACTTTTACATTTTTGACATTTTGCAAATGGGACCACATTTACATTTTGCAAATGGGACTGTACTGCTAGACACACAATTTTACATCATTTATTATAGCCTCTTTTTACATACTGTAAACAGCCAGGCATAATTTCAAAATATTGCTTGAGTCCATTTGGGCTCAGGATTTATTGGATGTCAGACTAACAAAAACGTGTTACTTGGATTGTTTTCAGCTGGTCATAGCACTAATATCCTTGAATATTTCCTTATGTGGCAGGTGTTTAATTTTGAAACATTTTTTAGAATAAAACTGCCGGCTTGTGGCTAAGTAAACTTTAATAGATAGCATTTTATGCATTCCAAACACACACAATTAACTAATATTTTCAAACTTTTAACATAATTTAGCAAAATATCTGCCAAATTACAAATAGACAGTAAAAATATTTTGCTCACAGGTGAAATCTACCTTGAATTTCATTCATTTTCTATATATAAATTGATCAAAATCCATTTTCACACAATAAATATTAAATCCTAAAATATTATTCATGTTACAATTCATGACTCCATTCTTAAAATGTAAAACCTATTTTTTTATGATCGATTTTTATTTTTGAAGACTGTAAGTCTGGATCTGAAACAACTTTAAAACAAATATAGTTTCTAAAAAAAAAAAAGAAAAAAAAAAAAAGAATTATGGCATGGTATATGTAAGTTTAATTTTATAGTAACCATTATATAAGAAGGCTTATCTGGACATAAAAGGGAATAACCTGCTCTCGGGGGTGTCATCTTATGAGTACAATCCAGATCTTATTAAAATCTCATGTTGACACAGATGAAAACGCCCTCTTTTATAATTGCATAACCTTTCCAGTCATTATAGCCCAGCCAAAAGGGACGTCATGTGACTGACCCACTTGTAATGATCGGACAAATGAGACCGACAATCATTTCCACAGAATGAAACATAGTTCTCGCTGTATGTCCGTACGGTGGGCCCTCCACCAAAGGCATGACTGCGCATATTAAAATACTCTTTAACAGAGGTCTGTGCCATCAGTCCGTCTGTGGTGATTCAACTCTGCTGATGAGGATGGATTGAAAGTACTGATGAGTTAATATGCAGCGTGACGCTTATTCTTTTCTTATTTAATTTCCACAGGCTGTGATAAAAGATAGCACTCTCCCATCGAAAAATCTCATCACTTTGCAGAGCTCCTTCCGAGAAAGGGGCAGAAATGACTAAAACAGACATTTTCTCAGTGGAGATTCAATTATTTGGTGTGGTTGGAGCGTGCTTAACAAGACTTTGTCTTTTCAAGAAGAAAATCAAGCAATAAAAAGTTGTAAAAAGCCTATTCTATCTTTGGAATAACTAGGGCCTTTGACTTTCAGGAAAAAGAAGATAAATGGATTTCATAGCGTAGCGCAGCGCATTCCGTGTCCTGTCTGAAAGGGCCATAATGCATTTCCATTCCCACAGCGTTCAACAAAAAGAGCATCAGTGATGTGAAAAAAAGATCTGGACTACAGAACTGATCAGAACACCATTTCAAGAGGAACGTACCTGGAATATCGCAATCCAGGCATATCCAATGTTATCAAAGTTCACTGCCCCTTTGTGTGGGTTGATCTCCCCGGCCTCACACACATTGTAATATTGGTTCCAGTTAACACAGCTGCTGTTGCTGGCCCCATCCATGCCCGAGTAGGCATGTCCCGCTGGAGATGCATTTAAAGTGCACTCAACACCCTCCTTGAGGTGGGGCACCTCACTGCAGCGCAGCATGCCGTTCTCCTTATTGGTGGAGCAGATGAAGGGGTTGTCCTCACCGTCTTCATTCATGTAGTACGGACTCATGAACGACAGATTATAAAGGCTGTGGAAACACATACAATGCGAAATATATATATATATATATATATATATAACAGACTGTAATTGACACATTATGCTCAGAGACCACAGCTTCTTCCTTATCTTTACATTAGTCATTTACTGTACATGAGACTGAGGACCCCTGCAGAACCTCAGGACTGCGTGCCAAGGTCAATAAGTCTCTTAAAATATCCAATATGTGTCCTTTTTATGACAAGCCAAGGTTGGTTCAGGTTGTAAAATGTCATGTGGGGGGATTCCTCCAAAATAGTATGATATTCATGAATTAAATGTAAACTTGAAAATTGTATAAACATTGTTTAAAACCATCTGAAACCAACCGGACACAAAGAATACATTTCAACAAATTTGGAAAATGTGTTTTAAATTATTTTTTCCTTTTCTTTATCATGGACACTCTTGCTTGTCATTGATTCGTCCGCCTGATATGTTTAAATTAAGAAGTATAAGATTTAAAGGGAAAATAAGTTATTTTGTTAAAATTGCTATTATCATTTTATATGCACATCATTGGGGAGCCTGGAGCCCCCAAGCATATAACAAATTAAATTTAAAACAGAACATGACTGTCAAACATTGCTATTAAAACAATATATACTCTGATGCCATTGAAGGCCTGAGAATATCATGTCACAAATGGTATGGCTAAGAAAAAATTAAATCAACTGAATGCATGTAAGGGCTGAACCGGGTCAAAACTCTGCTTTTACCGCCATCATATGCAGTGCTTAATTTAATTTAATCTCAATAAAATGAAAATAAACTTTCAGCAAAAACACTTCAGAACAGGACATTTCACTAGCTCATATTTCATGCTAAATAAGAACTGGCTGAGGAAAATGTTTGCGTAATGGCCCCTTGAATCACAGGGGCCATTACACAAACACATGCACTTACAGAGCACCAATTTGTCCCATTACATCAAAATATACGATTTATAATTCAATCCATTTTGGCGACTGCAGTCTGTACTCATCAATGCCTCTAAATACTTTTCTTATGTAATGTTGTTTTACTCTTGTACCTTTGTTGGAGGTGTGTGTACCTTCAGTGCTCGGGGACCAATGCTCAGCACTGATTTGACACCAAGGTGCAATGCTCAGTTTACAAGACTGTCAGTGGCTGAAATGCCATTGCTGCTGGCAACAGTTGGCTGCCACTTTGGATCATGTTGATAGCGCTGACATGCTCCCAGCGGAGAGAGGGTAAAAGAGGAGAAGAGGGGAAGTAGGCTGCCGATTAGATAAGAGCAGGACAGTACTTACGCTTTCACGTCAGCTGGCATGAAACACCGATTCCGAAGAAGTCCAGCCCACAGCTGCACCCCGACAATGCCGAATATAAAGAACACAAAAAAGCACAGCAGGAGGACGTTGCCTAACATAGGCAGAGTATCAAGAAGCAGAGTCACCAGTATTCTCATACCTGAAATACAAAGGCACAAGAGAACACAGACGCAACAGCATTTTAATTATCCTGTGCTAACTCCATACTGCTTTTTATGGTTTGCATAACATCCAATGCTTTATTTTTGAAAGTACCAGTATAAATTGTGGATAGACCAGTGTATGGATTAATCAGACAATGGGTGCTTCTCAATACTCTCAATTGATGCTTCCTTGTTTCCTCGCTCCTACTGTATGTCCTCAAACCTGTGACCGGAATCCAATCGAACATCTTTGATTCGATTCAGCCATCTTGAAGGACATCTCAATTCTCTAACTGCACCGCAAGGAACGAGGAGCGAGGAAGTTTCTTGAGGAGTCATGAGCGAGGATAGATGATGATGATGTTGTTTTTATGTTTATTTTATTAACATTAATGACACAGACAGGGAATATTAGCCTGCTGTCACTTTAAGACCGAATGCACGGACCGAATATACTGACACACATCCGGTTTCTTTCTCAACTGTTCACTTATGACATTACCGGAAGAATGCTTGTTGAGAAGGATATTTTGACATAATTTTGTGTGTATGTGTCTGTTCAAGCTTAAGTAAACGCAAAAGAGGAATCAATTTGGTGTTCAAGCACTGCCTGAAACGAGCCTCCCTCTCTCCCTCTCTTTCTCTCTCTCTGCGTGCACGCGCTTCGAGTGTGTGAGGCTGTGCGCACAGATAACAGCGTGCGTGGGCCGATTATTGCCTCTTCTTCCGCGTTTAAATCATTTGAATGTGTGTACATATATATATATATATATATATATATATATATATATATATATATATATATATATATATATATAATTACCCTAATTACCCTCCTCCATCCCCAGCTCCTCCTCTTGTCCAGTCAGTATGGTATTAAATTCTTGAATCATGTTGTACTTTAAAATCTTGGATTTATGATATCTGCAATACATTCTTGTTGGTCCTGTTCTGTTTACCCTAAGGGGGGTTATTGCTACTCTCCCTGCTCTTATCCATGCTAGGCTGCATGGATGCGCAGGGAGTTCTTGCCCAGAACAGAACCATACCGCCAATCCTAACTGTATGCAATTGCCAATCGTATTTGACGATAGTGGTTCTGACAGAAATATATATATAGGGTTCAATTTCGGGGTTGACGCCGCCATATTTAGCCTAATAGCAGTGAGGAATATGACGTTGAATTTGGTTTTCGTTCCACTTTTGGAGTACGGTACAGTTGTTTTCTTGTGGATCTGTGTACATATGGACCTCTGATGTCTAGGCCCTGCTATTTTGCTTATGGTTTATTTTAGTTTTATTATGTATACTTTGTTTAGTTTTGTATTGTTTTTTTGGCTTTGTGTTTATGTTGTACTCTTGTACTTGGTTTAAGTGTGTGATTTTAAAACCTGGGATAAGGTTGAGCCCACCGCTAAGGTTTATTTTGTGTAATTGTTCAAAGGGGATTTTTTGATTCTTTTCTCTGTGTTCCAGGAGTCAGCCTGAGTGGGAGTATCTGTCCTCTGGGGTCAGAGTCTTACCCTTTCTTCACTGCTTGGGGGCTTGAGGTTTTATAGTCTGTGGCATAGTCGGGAGTAAAGTGTGACCTTTTGATACAGCTCGGTTACATGTAGCTGACTTGATGAATTTAATGAATTTATTGTCTGCATTTAGTGAATGAACAAATTAAAATTGACAAAGCAAAGTAATGTTACTTAGGACATTTTTTTAGAACAATAGTTAAGAGAACCTAAAACATTTTCTACAGTGTATATAGTGTAAAGTAAATCAAATGGCAAACCTTCCCTCAGTTTCACACACTTACTGTAAGCTAGTCCCAGACTAAAATGCATGTTTGAGCTGTTTTAACTGAAAGCAACTTGCACTGACATATCTTAAAATAAAATGCCATTGTTTTGTCTCAAGACGCACACCAGTGAAGTTTTTTTTCTAAGGCGCGTTTATTAAAGCTACTTAAATGCCCTAATTGAACTAAGACCTAATCCTGGCTTGATCTAAGCCCTGTCTGTGAAACTGGGCCCTTATGTTGTAGAATGACACCTTTAACCTAAATTGGTCCCACGTGTAATAATGCTCGACAGAGCAGACAAATTGCATATTTTAAGTGCTCTGCTGAGGGACCGGAGGGACCGACTGAGTCTAACCTGAATGGAAAATTTAGACCACTGAACAAAAACCCAAATCCATTCCCACAATCACTAATAAAAGCTAACCACCACTCAGAACACAGTAGCAACCACATAGCAAGTCCCTAGCAACCACATAGCAATGTGCTAACAACCGGTCAGAACACATTAGCAACCCTCCCAAAACACCTTAGCTACCAAGTAGCAATGCCCTGGCAACACCTTACAGTATCATTGTTTTGCAGGCAAGGAACACTCACATTTTCTTGAGAGTGGATGCAGAATTCTAATGTAGTGCTGAGAATTACCATAATAGGAAAAGCTTAAGGAATGTATTTCACATGCTTATATAAACTCACACCAGAACTTTCAGGCAGTTAAATATTACACTGTCCTAAAGAATACAAACAATGGCTGTCAAATTTAGCACAATAACATATGTGTTTAATTCAACTCTAATGTTGTTATTTTTATTACACACAGTTAACACATTAAATCTGACATTATAACGGTTTTATTCTATTCTGTGATTCAAAAGTTTTTACGTTAGAATTGATTAAAACTGAATTAATGATTAGTATAATTAATTCAAGGGTTTTATTAATTGTCTTTCCTAGGTGAACTATCAAAATAAAACAAAAATTCCCCGCTGCAGAAGTGAAATGTAATTTGTAAAAACAAACATTAGATGATTGTCAGAGGCAACCTAGGATCGTTGGGAAAATTTTGCAACACTTTCGAAGTGAAATGTCCAGAAAGTGGTGCTAAAAGTGTTTAATTTTCTCATATGAACGTGATTATGGCAATATATTATAGTTGGTTGTTCGGAAATGAAATGTTCAGAGAGTGGAAATTAAGTTGTTGGTGTTTTACTGTCACTAGTGCTCATTTCAGCTAGAAACTGCAGTGAATTGCATGTATATGTATTTTTTTTAGTTTTGCAAACATTTTGGAAGAGGTATGTTTTTCCAATGAGCCTAAGGTTGGTCTAAGGGGACAAAAGTAATTTTTACAAGTATAATCTATTAAGTATGTGATGGTGGGGGGTCCATAAAGTTATTTCATCATTGAATAATATGCAGATGATATTTTTGTGCAAGTGAGATAATCTCTGTAGTGCACATATATTTTGCTGCAATTGAAACATAAAGTGTCCATGTTATGTATTTTTTGTGAGATTATGTGTTATTAATTACAATCAAATATATTAATCAATTGACAGCCCTGACAAAAAACAAACCAAAGAGCAAAAGTGCAGGCATGGATGCATATGTAATTCAGTTGTATCACATGGCTCAGTTATCAAAACAGACCGGTGTGTAAAAACTGACAGAATGGATAAGCCAGAGAGTATCAACGTTCAGCATATTTCATGCAGAATGAATAACCTGTTACCTACAGGTACTCATTCTCATTTAAGATGAAACAGTCCTGTCTATCACTCTGCTTTCTTGAGATGACACAACAATGGTGAAAAGCAGCAAAAAGACACTGCATTGCTCTCTCAAACGCGCATAAAAACATCAGCAAACATCATTGAGAGAAGTGACCCAGGAGAGAAGCGATTCATCCGGTGGATCCGTGTGACTAATGTGTTTGATGTGGGTGTGTGTGGCTGATGTAATTTAAGTGTATGATATGGGGAGGAGAGGGCTTTAAATGGGCCTGTCTGAGTGCGAACATCATCTCGATGGCCTGCATCCCTCCCACCAAAGACAGCGTGGAGCAACAGCGTCGCTCGGACACTCTAATGAGCCCCCTAGAGAAAAGCGTGGTCATTGGAAGAGGATGAACATGCTAACTCGCTCTCTGGTAAACAGATAGAGGGGAGATAGAGAATCGCTCTGCCAAGCATTTCTAGCTTGGTATTTGAATTACGGCATGTCGGCAATAACAAAACAATGGAGACGCACACATGCACTCAAACTAACATCCACAATTCGCTCCAGCGAATAGTAATATCATTGCATACTAAAAGCACTCCTGCTGGCGGCAACACTCCGCCGAGACAAATAAATCACGATATCTCGTCTTCCATCTGGGCAACAGCAAAGTCATTAAAGCTGATGTGGTGGAGCAGACTTACTCATACTTAAAATCTACAGCTCCAGGGGTGTGTCTCAATCCACCCCCTAGTTTAGTAGTGAGTGCACTGCCCAGGGAATCTTGAAATTCAAGTGGACTAAAAGTTTGCTCCCTAAAAACACTGCAAAGAAACAAATTGGGGGTTAGTTTTTTGCAGTGCATAAAAACATTTTATATAAAGTATGCTGTCAAGATTTTTAAGTCTATATACCACACCTATATACATATATACCTATCTATGGAAGTCTATATAAAAATGTTGTTCTGAAAGAAATTTATACTTAAATTCAGCAAGGATGCAAAAAAAAAAAAAAAACTTCAAATAAAGGCTGTTCTTTTGAGCATTCTATTCAATGTAAATGTATCAGGGTTTCCCTGAACAGCAGACCGACTGTTTTCAACATTGATAATTAGTAAGGGATAATGCAATGCTAGCTGTGCATTAAACAATTTTAATATTGGAGGCAAAGAAGCACCCGAAGCAAAGCAGAGTGCTTTCAAATCGTTTAATTCACAGCTAGCCGTGGATTATCCTGCTTATAGACCTTATTCACAGCAGCGCCATCTTAGATATTTAACGGGAATGAAAGCGAGGCTGTGAGGGACAAACATACATCTCTTCAGAGGGTTGTACTGTTATTTAATGGGCTTTTGGATTGTTCTGCTGATGAAACACTGCAAACATATCCTTCCAAGACAATCTAACTCCAGACAACATGAGCTGTGGAAAAAAAGTGATCTAGGAGCTTTATCAACGTTTTACAGTGGATGCCAATGAAAACATGGCAAGTCTATCCCTCACAGCCTCGCTTTCATACCTGTCATGGCGCTGCTCTAAATAAGGTCAATACCATGGTCATTTGCATGCAGCACTGACACGTTAAAGCTGTCATTGATGTTTGCAGTGCTTAATTTGACTGGAAGGGTTAAAATGGTGGTTACGTTCATCAGCTACAACTCGTTAGATCTTGCATTAGCGAATAGACCAGCTGTAAATATGTATGTATTTCGTCATTTTGTGTTTAAAAGTAGTTTTTTGCGTTTTTTCAAGTACGGAAACGCTTGAAAAGCATTCAGAAGATCGAAAGCACTTATTAGAGGCACAAAACATCTTCTAGCGTTAGGTAAGTGCCTATTACCAACACAATCCAATCTGAAGTTAATTAATACATCGTTCGACCAGACATAATAGGTTATATGTGTTTGCACAAGTGATATCAGGAAGCAATGTAATACACACATGACGACAGGAGGGTGACGGCGATGCACAAACTGAGTTACCCCTCCCACTTCTGCTAGTTTTAATGAGATATCTTAAACTGGCCCAGCCTAGACCACGAAACATAAACAGTGTTCCAGCCAATAACCGACAAGAATGATTTGGGGGTGGGGGTTGTGGGTTAGTGCGCGTGCACATGAAGGGGGGTGTGGGGAGTGGTGGAGAGAGAAGCATGAAGAGGGAAGTTACTGTAGCTAGAGGGGAGATGTCCTAACAACAACTAACATAACGACTAAAATTTTATATTCTTGCACATTTTGATATGGCCAACACACGACCAAAGAGACGATGGTCCGATGAACAAATAACAAAGAAGAGGGAAAAGGAGAATGAACGCGAAGTTCCGAATTTACATCGGAAAAGCATTCAAAAGGTGGCGAGAACTCCGCCAGCAGAAGGGCTTCCAATCCGACATTCAGGTGGCTCTGTTTTTGCTGGACAGGAGGGTAAATCCAGTTTGTTTTTTCTAAATGGTTCATGACTGTTTCAGGAAGCACGGAAGGGGGGGGGATGTGGACGGGATGAGGAGGAGGGAGGGTTGAGCTAGCCTCCGTTTTGTTTGACAGTACTTTGAACGTCAACAAGAAGTGACATTACCCAACATCGCTTAGAGCACCTTTAATATAGAATGCTGATTAAACTGACTTGGAACTAGCTTTGCATTTTATTGCAAAGCCAATCAGAATTTAGTATTCAGACAGACCATGGTATAATAATAAATTTTTCTTGAGCAGCAAATCATCATATTAGAATGATTTCTGAGCAATCATGTCAACTGAAGACTGGAGAAATTCAGCTTTACCATCACTAAATTACATTTTAATAATGATAATAATGAATTAAATTAAAATATTTCATAATATTACTGTTTTTACTGTATTTTTGATCAAATAAATGCAGCCTTGGAAAGCATAAGAGATGCTTCTTTCAGAAACATTAAAAAAATCTAACCATTCCCAAAGTTTTAAATGGCACTGTCTATATATATGACACTTGCCTTTGTAAAAGTCTGTTAACAGTAAACAGAGACAAAGGGGACACAAGTGTAATTTTATTTTCCCTTAGACTTATGGGACACATTATGGGACTCATTGTTTTATCTTATAGGATCTAGGAGATCAAATATAACTGTCAGTCCGTCACACAGAGGCTCATTACTGAAAGAAATACGCCTCTCGTTTGAGGGACATGTTCTGCTGGGTAATTTATAGACTAGTGTGTTCTGTAAGTTGTCTTTCCTGCACACAGGCTCATCACGTGTTTGTCTGAGATGATCTCTGCTTCACATGTCATAGATCAGGCAGCTGTTTTCTCCTTTCATCACAGATGAAATGACACATAACAATGTCTTTGAGAGGCAGGTAGCATCAGCAGCCAAAGATCAGCCTGCTGGAAAAACCAGGTCATAGCAGCCTCAGGTGGTTAAAGCTGGTTTTCTGGAGTATAATAGCTAGTTTGTTGCTGCAAAGGAAATTCATAGCAGAGAAAAATATTCTCCTAGAAATATTCTCTGAGCCGTAAATGTCATGTGATTAATCACCTTGGATCCCCAGCAGCTCAGCCAAGGTGACCCAGTCGACTTAACCTGATTGATCAATATGTTTAAGCCACCTTGAACCAATCATTGACCATAAATGCATCATTTTATCAGGATTTTCCAGCATGAAAGACACTTACTAGGCACTCTGTTGATGGCTCGCAGGGGCCTGAGCACTCGCACAGTCCGGATGGCTGACAGGCTGGCGTTATGACCGTCCAGTGAATACTCCATCATCCTGGAGGAAGCAGAGCAGAGGAAACGTACTGCAAGAGTCAGACACTAAAGGTCAATCTCTATAACCTTTCTTTTTGTCGATCTTACGTGAGGATAATGAAAGAAAAGTGGTTTTAAAAAAGAAGACTTGATGTGTTCATCACTCGTGTCAATTTAAAGGTCAATTTAAACAACAAGGGGAATGTTTTTTAAACGGTTAATGACGTAGCGCTGAAAAATCTCACAGTAATTCTATTTCCCAACTGACGGTCTGTAAATCGAGCGGCGGGTCCCTCTTGACCAGCTTTACCGTGGTGATAATGGCTGAATGCACGAGTGACAAGTGAGAAAAGAGACAGGTTTCCTCACCCTGCCATGACAATGAAGAAGTCCAGGCGGTTCCATGTATCGCCAAGGTAACACTTTGATCCAAAAATCCCCAGGGCTATCATTTTGATGACCATCTCCACAGCAAAGAAGGCGAAGATGCAGTCATCAAATGCCTGAGGACAAAAACCACAGTATTTTTAATCATACAAAAGGACAGACATTTTACGTAGGAGGCAGAACATGAGATGGGGGAAAAACTATTATATTTCAATGCTTTTGCATTTGCGTGCACCATTTTTGCCCTGTGAAAGAACGCAAAAGCATTGAAATATAATTGTTTCCTCTCATCCCTTTTTTCCCCATCACCATGTCGCTTTAGGGCCTCTGTACAGGCTAAGAACTTCAAAAATGTGTGTATATAAATTTGGGCACCATTTGAGAGTTTTACAGGGAGAGAGCGAGAAGATCAGCTATGATTCATGTTATGTAGTATTTTCAGCTCTGGCCTCAGCTGACCCGATCTCCGAAATCCTGCCGATTCTGTTGTCAGGCTCTTCTGGACATAAAAATTTCCCACAGTACCATATATACAACCCAGCTCACTTTGGTGGGAGCGTGGGCAGGATTACAGAGAATTACAAAACTAAGGAAGCAAAATGCTTCAGTCTCTGATATCTGGCAAAGGTTTGTGCCACAAAACATGGGCTTAACGCCAAGTCTATGGTGGGACAGTCCTAAAAACAGACATTGGACACAAAATTGATAAAATAAACAGATAAAATAAAGGGTAACTAATCGTTTTAAGACTAAAATGTGAATTCTGATGTATTGTGGCCCCAAAAAGTATTTTAGACATCCACACCAGTTATATTTTAGATACTATTATAGTTTTTATTAATATTTTGAATAAATTTTTTTCTTTATCAATTTGACCTTTTTTTTGTTTCTTTCCTTTTTTTAAAAAGTTATTTTAGTACATAAAGTTAAACTAGATGTTTATGCTAATGTTGCCTTGCCAACTAACTGAAATAAAATGTTGTATTGCTTTAGTATTAGTTGATTCACTATACCCTGATGCACACATAAAATCCATGAATGTCATGCAGACAAGGAAAGGTTGTTAGGTTTCAAATGATGAAAAATATGGATAAACCAATTAAAGACAAAAAAATTAAACATGGACCATGTTAGTCTAACATGTGATGAACAATGGCTGTTATTCTAGGACGCCTGTTTGATCTTCATACATCCACTAAAAATTACATTGAAACTAGTTTGATTTGAAGTAATGGCTCAGAAAAGTGAAGCTAGTTCTGAGAAAAGCTCTAACGACATTTGATTGCAGAGGCCATTTGGTTTGATGCCATTTTGTGCAATTTAATATCTACAGTATATACAATTCAATTCAATCTTTCTATCCAAAACTTTTATGAAACACTATCTTTGAATGATGTTTGAAGGAACATTATCATATAATGAGCTTTCAGAGTCCATCTCTCATAGTAAATTGGAGCGAGACTTACCTGTAAGATGATACACCACTCAGACTGGCACTTGAGGTCATCACATGGCTGGAACATGCCCAGAGTCACACAGTTCAACAGAATCACCAGCATGCTCACATGCTCAAACCATGTGCACAAGAGTCAAGGAAATTTATCACAGATATAATATAGTCATGGTTTCTGGATTGTGTTTAGCTCATTGCACAGAACATAAAAACTACATAGATAGTAAACACCAATATTGATTTTATTGATCCCTTAGTTAGAGAAAATTAGTTTAACAAATTAGAGCAAACAACACTACGGATTTGCAAAAAATTCAAGGACATTATTGCAAAACGTTCCTTCCTTCTGACTGAATTTTAATTAAACTTCTAAAGCATGATTAAGGAGTGCAAAGCCTATTATTTACACATTTTTTCTCTTTTAATTGTAGATGAAATGAAAATAAAGTACATTTAGTGAAAGGTCTGGAGGTGTATTAAAAGTTTAACAAACCATAATAAAATAAAAAGCCAAGATATGTTGTAAAAAAATTGCTTATATATTGAGAAATCAAAGTTACACACAAAGCTACATTTTCAGCATCATTACTCCAGTCTTCAGTCACACAATCCTTCAGAAATCATTCTAATATGATGATAATAAATGTATTTGCCATCACTTTTGTTAAATTTAACATAAATTCAACGATTTCCTTGCTGAATTCGTAAGACATTCAATAAACTATGCAGCCAAAGCAGCCATATCAACGATTCAAGCAGAAATAAAATGTTCTTCTCACTGCTTATCTGCTGAAATATTTAGTGAGTGCAACAGAAACAGGGTTATGTGTTCAGCTGCACAACTATTGGTTCCACTGCTGTCTGAGATGTCAGATGCCATAAGAACCGTCAGTGAAGAGGCCGAAACAAGCTGTTGCTGCTGCTGTCACCAAGCACGACATATCAGCATCTCCATACGCGCTGTCCACTACACTGAAGATCACGACCAACGTGTCCATCATGACCAGCGGCCGTCACACCACAAATCAGCACCAACAGCACCCACAGGCCCCTATGTTTTCCAGACAATTTCTGATCATATAGCTCTATTAAAACACAATCTTTAAAACATCTGCGCTTAAACCCTCCATGGACACAATCAGCTTTCTTAGGGTTGAAATGACATCATCGTTCCACCAAGGGCTTCGCATTAAGCAGGTCTGCTCATCTAAAATGGGGCAAATGATGGGCACTTGCTATGCAATACACAAATGAGAAATTTGAACACTGCTTCATGGACTCATTTCCATAAGCAATCACAGAGCTTTGGATTGTGGGCGTCACAACATTGTACTCCCTCACAATGGAGCAGTGACTGAAATCAGGTGCTGATGATGAACCCTGAAGATTTGCCACTGTCGGAGCCTCACAAACAACAGATAAGGTGTAAAGAATAAAGAACAGAAAAGAAAAAAATAATATTTTCAAGAGTTTCAAGGATTTCTATTGAACTTGCACACAATGAAGAAAATTAGGGTTGGACATGATTTTCCATGGTAAATGGTAAATCAGGATGTGGAAGACTTTGATTAACGTGACAGAGATCACATCTCAGTCATACTTCCAAGCAGATCCAGGTCCCAAATCCCACTTCATAAAGATAGCTACACTCTCCAGGGAAATGCAGGAAATGGAGTAGACTTTAACAAGTCACGTTCCCACTCACAGTCTACAGTCTGAGTGGAGTGGCTTAAATTGATAATCTGTCACTTAATAAATAATGCTTTTCTGTTGAAACGAACTGGCCAAGTTTACCAGCTCTACGGTCTATCCATCCCCTTAAAAGGTAAATGGAAATGCATTACTGCTAAAATAAGAATTTTCCCAACCACCAGTCGAGCCAACTCTAGGGAGGCAAAATGTCCCAACCAGAGAAGATTGTTTTCTTCTTTCTACTCCTTTATTATTCCACCATTCTTCCCCTTTTATTACCTTTCTTGTATTATTCACAGACAAGATGCTACAATAAATATATTGCTTCATAATATTTTGCACATGATGTGTTTTGGAAATTTAAGTGTTTCATACTAGAGACTTACTGTAAAACAAGAGTCACCAAACAAGCACATTTGTTGGAACTCTTAAAGAACCCATGAAATCACATGATGATCACAGTCTTGGTCTTGTGTTGACATATTTCTTCTGGACCTATTAAAATAATTATCTCTCTCTTTTTTTAAACAGACTTTAAGTACACAAGTTACACAACCATTCAAATGTGTGCGTTTGGTACGATTTCTAATGCTTTTGAAAAGTTTGTTTATGCTCACCAAGGCTGCATTTATTTGATTATGGAATTTTACAATTTAAAGTAACTGTTTTCTATTTGGATACATTTTAAAATTGTATTTATTCCTGCAATGTCAACACTCAATTTTCAGCTGCCATTACTCCAGACTTATTCCTCATAATTATCAATGTTGAAAACAGTTGTGTTTTTTAGGTTTCTTTGATAATAGAAAGTTCAGAAGAACAGCATTTATTTGACTTGGAATTGTTCTATGACAAAGTTTTTACTGTCATTTTTGATAAATTTAATGAATTTCTGTCTGTTGGCGTCAGGGGAGGGACATTCTTATTCTAGAGAGCATCTGAAACCGGTGTAGTGCAGAATGAGTCAATATTTATTGTCCATTTTCCTTGTAGAGAAATATTAAGTGTGTATGTGAGAAGGGCCATTTTTAGCAAGTTAGTTCAATGTTATTGTGAATGATTAATCTCCTCTATATGATTTGTCTTTGCCCACATACAGCAATATTATTTAACTGTCTGTATTCTGAGTGAGTTTAATTCATAGTTTGATTGATAATTGATCATCTTGTTCAGGACATGATACATTATTCACTGCCATATACGAACTTCCCCTGCACAATGTGAAGTTTAGCAGCAAGAACTGATTTCTTGTCAAAACGGATCTTATTTTTACAATCAACAGATCTATTATGTGACTAGATTTTCCAAAGCTATGTGTATTAGGGCATCCAGCTGCATGAACGCCTACTAGTAACCAACAATACAGCGACCTGGTGACCTGCAGTGATGAAAATCGTTTTTTCGTCATTTTATTCGTTCTCTACACAGCAACAACACAGAAAACTTGCCTCGTCTGAGTGTTTTTTCATCCAAAGCCTCCGGTTATTGTCTTCAGATAGCTCTAGCAATGGGGCTTATGGCAGTAATTTACTGGGCTTTCTGCAACATCACAGAAAAGTTGCACGACTTTGATGTCTAGATGGAACTGTGTTTGTGCAAGACATTGTCTGTCCTTGAAGAACTCATCCTGCTGACTAAGTGGTACACAGCCACGGCAGACTACCTCCTTTATCACGCTCTCTTGTGAACATCTGCCATATGACTGTGTTGCAAATTGTGTCTGTGTGTTAGAACAAACCTCCAGCATCTCTTTTCTGAGGAAGCCGCAGCTACCGCCCTAATTGAAACCCACTAACATGCAAATGCATGACTCACTGAGAAACTATTGAGGTTGGAAATCACACTTTAAACTTAAATCCCTGTGACTGCAGCAGTTGGCATCGTGTCGCTGAATAAATAAGGCATTTAGTTGGCAAATAAAGCAATAGTAATAAGACATAATTAACAGAGGTGTTCATTTACACATTTTAGGTGCTAATGTGGGTTTTTGGCACTGCTGTTCAGATTATTAGCAGTAGCTTCTTTAT
The DNA here is from genome assembly GCF_964197995.2 of Scardinius erythrophthalmus. Classification (NCBI taxonomy): domain Eukaryota; kingdom Metazoa; phylum Chordata; class Actinopteri; order Cypriniformes; family Leuciscidae; genus Scardinius; species Scardinius erythrophthalmus. The sequence goes on from NC_138221.1 coordinate 39,370,605, forward strand.
TTTTTTCTCTGATAGTTGCCGATGTTATAACTGCATTAAAGTTAGGTAAAAATATACAAAAGATTGTTCTGGGTTTTTAAAAGCGAATCATTTTTGATTTCTCCCATGCAGTGAACTGAAACTTTTGAATCAGTTGACTAATAAAAAGATTTATTCTGATTTATTCACTGAACTTTTCTGCAGATTAGGCCTACATCATTGCCCCAGTAAGTGGCAATAAGCAAGACTGAATTCGGATACATTACAATTAGGTTTATTAAAATTTCAAATTCAGTCTTTACATCTCACATGTTTTACAAGTGAAGTTTTAGCAACATATAAAATGTTTGAATATTTGGTGAGTTATTTTTGTTGAGTAAAATTAAATGAATTTTCAGTCAGTTGAAAATTGACGAATATGATGAGAAAATACTGACCTAATAGATTTGAAAAGTTGTTTTCATAATCCCACAGTAGTGGGAAATCAACCTATGAATGACTCCTATGAAGCTTTTTTAGATTCCTTTTATACTAATACAAATACCCTGCAATGTTAAAGCTTAAAGAGAGGCTTCTTGGTTTCACCTTTCTTGGCAGCATCATGACCACAAAAAAAAAAAAGGACTCAGAAAAGAAACAGAAACTGGAAGTCTCACTACTTACTGTCACTGCTAACAATTGTATTATTTCCTTGTTGCTAGCTTAGGAGAAAAGGATTAATGAAGGCGTCACATTGATTAAGCCAAGAGGACCGTCACAGCCTGCCACCTAGACTAATGGACCCCACTGACATGAGGGTGACCGGGTTCTTCTGAGTCAGCCAACTCATCACAATGCAAGTGGAGATGCATTGCTCCCCTCTGCTGTACGTTCATTAGCAGAGAGCAAATTCAATCAAGACAGTCTGTAATAACATTCTGCAGTAGGGTCAGAGGGTCCAAACCCCAGGGACAGACAATATTGTTGGGTCCTTCCTGTTTTGCATTACTCTGCGACTTACAGTATATGAATACAAAGAATATTCTGGTGTTGTAATTCAAAGTAGTATTTACTATTAAAGTATGTACCAGACTTAGCAGACAGAAATATTCTCAGGTCAAGCTCAAGCACTTAAGACTAATTAATTATTGAATATAACTTGATTTACACAATGGCACAATTGACAATGTGCCTAATAGGATGCAATAAATGTTCCCTTAATTATGATTAAATATAATAAGACTGTAAGAGCTCAGTAAAAAAAATACAATTGGAGAAATTGTAACGCTCAATTATGGCAGATGTATGAATGAAAGTCCCAACATTCTCATACATGTAATTGAAATGTAATCTTGACAAACCGTTCTCTCATTCAAGTAGATAGGAGCTGTACATGTTTATATATCTGTACATATTTGTATTACCGGTATGTAGAAAATTGCTACCCAGGTCATTAGCGAGATGGCCGCTGAATAAAATTACTTGCCTTAAAAGGACTTTGGGGAGACTTAAGCGGAGACAGCAGATCCCATGCCTTAAAAACACTGATTCAGCATAACATTTATGAACTATGACACTATAATGATGGGAGGGAATAAGTCCTGGCCTTGAAATACAATAAAGCCTCCCAGCTTCAGTGGATGTATCAGGCTGTGATAGTGTAAGCGGCTTTTTAGAAATAAGATAATCTCATTCTCATTTCCTGTGCTCTCCATTCACCACCACTTAATGTCATTAATCCTATACATTAAATAACGATGAAGGTCTGACCTCTTTTATTATCCATTTCTCCAGAGGTGGAATTAACCGACAGACAGATGCCATCAGTAACCAGCATCAACAAGTCGGTCCTTTTAACAGGGAGTATGATAAAACACCAGATTCCACAAGCTGAGTGGCTTTTAATGATCACGGACCTGGATAAGTAAAAGGTTTATAGAATGCAGTTGCAAGAGACGAGCCATTTATCACTGTCAGGTGGCTGAATTCCCACAACAGATCCAGCGGATCTAAGAACCGCACCAGGCCAGCTGTACTGCAAGAAACCTGCTGATCACATCCAAACCATCATCGTTCCTCTTAGTCTCCACAACATGCTGCTAAATTCTTCCATCCACAGGAACAATAAGGTGAAACGGTCCCGGGAGCAAAGACAAACTCAAATGATCAATCACTGGTGAACCAGAATCCGCAGCTGCTTTTGTGTGCAGAAAATAGAGGTCACAGTGTTTGATTGACAGGCAAAGTCACTCTAACACAGTGACACAAAACTCAAGTTTCTTAAAGGTCCCGTATTATGCCCCTTTTCACAAGATGTAAAATAAGTCTCTGATGTCCCCAGAGTGTGAAGTTTCAGCTCAAAATACCCAACAGATCATTTTTTACAGCATGTTTAAATTGTCATTTTTTGGGGCTCTTGGTGTGTGCCCTTTAAATGCAAATGAGCTACTGCTGGACGACACAGGGGGCGGAGCTTCATGAGCTCGCGCTCAGTCTCTCAGGACAATTTCATCTCACGGAATGATGATAATATCAGAAACTCTCAGTAACGGTGTTCAGTTCGAGTCGGACAATAATGCCTACAGAGTCAGAGTGCTGTATAGAGATGAAACAGGTATAGTTTAGTAGTTTAATTACAGTTATTATAACGTATTTGTCATCTGCTTGTATGTATCCATTATTTATTAATAGCCTACAAGTCTGCTGTCTGAATGATGATCAAACATACTGATGAGTTTAATAAAGTTTATTGTACATCACACAAAAGATGAAGCATCAGTTTTACTTCAGAAAATCACAGTAAGAGCTGAGTAAACACAGTAAGTTATAAGAAGTGCGCAAGTACATAAACGAATTTCGGTAGAGTTGAGGGAGCATTCCTGTGGGCGGAGGTTAGTCAAAAAACGGTTTTAATGACGTCATTAAAGAAGGAAGTAGAGGGATGTAGTTCAAACGGGCCGTTCGATGTAGTCAACTTCTGTTAAATAAAATATCTCGCTTGGCATTGAACTTTGAGCTTTATAATTTAACAGATATTATTTATACTCTAACAACAACATTACACACTAACTAAAGTTTGAAACATGGGATCACGAAGAACGGGTCCTTTAACAAATTGCACGGCTACGGCTTGAATTGCGCTGAGGTCATGAGGTCATTATTCCTTAAATGCAATATTAATATAAATAGAACAACTAAAAAGATCAAAGTGCTTGCAATATTTTTGCATGCTTGTTCATATTTTAGCCTGATTTATATTTATTTATTAGCATCAAATTGATTATTGTGTAATGAAAACAAAATATCTTTCAATAACGCTACATCTGTATTGCATTTCCATTTGTAGGTTTTAAAACCTTTACAGGAACCTTTTAAAATGCATTACAAATTTCAGCCAAAGCTGCCCACAACACACTTTTTAAAATGGCTGTCCACAGGGTGTATAAAGAACAAAACCTGGCAACCCTTTTGAAAATGTCTTTAACTAAATAAACAACTTTCCTATATGGACAAAAACAGATCAATTACCATAGCGCCCATGCATTCTTGCAATTACATTTTGGTCTTTAAAAATCAATTACTGAGGCTCCTTATCAAGCATTACAATACCAGATTACAAAAAAAAAAAAACACACAAAAAAAAACATGAGGCCTACTCAAAGTTTGCGCAAAAACGTCCAGGTCATCATTGCCTGAAAGTAGTGCTTTTAGTCTACAATGAAGGTTTCTCTGAGGAAAGTTGCAGTTTTTATAGCTTAAACATTTATCTCAGAGCAGTTGACAAGCACTCATGTCTTTTATGGTAAAGGATTCAGATGAATGCAGCATACATCTGAGAGACAGGGACTATTACTCACAAAAGGTTAACATACTTCATGTTTCCAATAGAGAATTGAAATCATTACGTGCAATGCTGAAGCTATCATGACGTTCCCTTTGGACATGTGCTGCTCCACACCTATATACATCATGTGTGGATTAACATCAGTGAGAATGATCTAGAGAACAGGCCAAGGTGAAAATCTAAGCGCTGAACGCACATGTGACGTTTGCGAGGGCCCTGGGCTATCCAGGAACAGTGAAACATCTGGAATTGTAGCAGACCCTCGAGTCGAACGCTGGCTTCGCTAACGTGCCGGTCGTTCTCTCCGTTAAACCTACGTCTGTTTATAGAGGACATACAGCGGCAATTAAACAAGCCCCGTGTGGTGCCCCTCCACTGTGTCCTTGAGCTGAGATGCCGTTTATTTCAGCTGAACCACCGCAGCCACTGCCAGCTGTGTGCATAATGATCTGGAGTATTACACGCCTTCCAAACGGGAGAAGAAACAGACACAACGATGACGTTAAATAAAAGGTTATTGAATGCTACTAATCTTCAAACTTCATGGAGACTGCAAGTGGACAGCATTTGGTTTTAGCACACAAATTAAGCGTAGCGTCAGTTCTGGCATGTCATGTTTGTCAAGCTTGCATCAGCTGACACTTCGTAGATCCACGTCTACCTATAGGAATACGACGCCTATCACTACATATATAAGCTCCTTCACATGTCTTATCTTTAAAACCGTCATCTGTGTAACTTAAAAAAAGGTGCATGATGCAAATAAAAAAGGCTATCAGGAACAGAGACAACAGAGACAGCCAACATTGATTGCACTGATTAGATTGCTTATGAAAAATCTCTCCACTACACTGTTGTATAGTTTTCTAGTTGCTTGGTAACAGCAGGAACAGCCGTTGACAGGGACAGGCCATCTGCGGTGTGACACACCAACAGAGAAATGATTTATACAGGAACAGAGAGTAGAATCACAGACTGACACTTCAGCATTTAAGTCCTAGATAGGCATCTGAGATCCAGCCCACCTAAACTACTTCCACTAGAGAGAGTGAGAAGCTGCAGTGCTGTTGTTTTATGTCTTCTGTGCAAGATCACTTTTTTGCATGAATGCATATCACTGACATTGATTGACAGCAGTTGATGTATAAGATCAAAACTGTAGGCTAAACAGATGGTGTGAGCCAAAAACAACAGCAAAAAGGAAATCCCAGGAAATGCTTAAATGCGCATTCACTTTCACAGATAATTGAAATGTACATTCACTTGCAATCCTTTTAAAAAGCACTTACCTAATCTCGATCTAATGTGATTATAGTAACAAAATCCAAAAACGTTTCTTACACAAAATCCTTTTTAAATAAACATACAGTATAGAGAATTTGGATCCAGTTCTTAGTTAAAAAAATAAATAAAAAATCTATTACTACTTTTATTATTTTACTACTTTCCTTTAAAAAAAAAAAGTGTACTGTTGGTACAGTCACATGCTGAATTAGCATTTATCTTGTCAATTCCAGGTTTAACCAGCAAGATTAGTTCAGTTATTACGTCACAACGAGCTATTTGTCAAATATAATCTCTGTTCGAACTTAAAAGAGCGAATTCGACAGTATATTTGAATTCACCTCGATTCAACATTCGAAATCTGCTATTTCAGCTAAACTTTACATGTGCCAATACATGAAAATAATAATAAATATATAGAATATATAGAAACATATAAAAAATAATATCCATGATATTGTTCTATAATCACCAAAGCCGTCAGGATTATAATGAAGTGACTTAAAGATACGGCAATACAAATACAGAATGTAGCAAAACAGCTGTAAACTATGGAAGCTTGTTACCGCCACAAAAAAGAAAGAAAGTAATTGCTACTTTTCAGAAGTGCATGATATAAACTCACAATTGCACGTTATAAAGTCAGAAATGCGTGATATAAACTCACAATTGTGTGTTATAAAGTCGCAATTGCGTGTTGTAAAATCAGAATTGTGAGTTATAAAGTCGCAATTCTGACTTTTTTTCTCAGAATTTGACTTTATAACAATTGAAAATTTATATCTCACAATTCTGAGAAAATAAGTCAGATTTGCTAAATATAAATTCATAATTGCAAGAAAAAAAGTCAGAATTGCGAGGAAAAACAAGTCACAATTGTGATTAAACAGCCATAGTAAACATAGTAAAGTGTTGCATCATTAAAAAGTCCTTTTGACTCACTTATCTGAAGAGCGAATCTTTCGAATTGTCGAGTTCACGCGCGTGGTCATAGGTAACTAAACCTATGCGCGTGAACTCGACAATCGATTACTATGGACTTCGACCGAAAACAGGAAGTAAATACAGGTATTTGCGCTGGCTGAAATAACATCATTTTTATTCATATCTTTCACATCTACTGCAGTCAGATTCACTCGTGTTCACTCTGAAGGAATCACTCACATGGCTGTGCACTTGTAATGACACATCAAGAATGTTAAGAGGCTAAAAGCTGGTTTAAAACTTGCCCCATTGAAGTCAACAGGGTGCAAATTTTAAAAAGAGGATAACACGGTGTAGGCAACACCGATTTTTGTTGTTGTTCTCTGTACTGACAGCACTCCAAATTTGCAAAAAAATGAGCTCAATGTTAAAATTGACCGGAGTTCTCCTTTAAAACACTGCCTTGGATTCAGCAATCTCAGCTTTTTGCAGCAGGGAACATGGCTGAAATTACCCTCCTTTCATATAAGAAAAGAAAAGACATAAGGAGGAGAAACAGAGAGGCAGGGAGCACAGAGAAAAATAATCAAATTTGTTTCCTCTTTGGTTGTCTCTACAGGAACACTTGTCTGCCTTGGGGACAACGCATAAGTGTTCAGCAGCTTCCTTTCCCACAAACCTTTGCTGCCTTACATTAGATTAAGAGCCTAGTAAAAAACACCTTAAAACACCTTTAAGAGATATTACAATGCTCTTGTCTTTAATGTGTGTCTATCTTCTGTTACTCCATTACAGTATCCATTACACACACATTATTCCAAACAATGCTCTGTATAAATGCAGTGTATTTTATGCTGTTCATTGCATTAAACTAGTGAAGCATCCTCCATTATTGGCACCTCATCCCCTCTGGCAATATTCAACAAGTTCTTTGGTTATGTTTCTATTATCATATGCAAGCCCTGCAGATCGCTTGAATTAATAATTAAATCAACAAATTATATCTATACTGTGTAAACAATAGCGTCTGATATCGCCAACGCTGTAATTTCACATAACAGGCCTATAATCTTCTGCACCCTGAGCGCTTTCCTGTCTAACGTCCTTGACATTGTTCATCTGTCAATCCTCTGTTCAAAACGACAACAAAGACAGAGAGAGAAGAACCTCCACAACTACATTTTAAAGAAGACCTATTTTTCAACTTTCTTAAGTGTGATATGCTGCTGTTTGAGCATTACAAAACGTCTGTAAATTTGCAAAGCACACAGTCCACTCCAAAGGGAGTTATTCTCTATATCAGTAAGCACTGTTTCTGAACTCCCTCAAATGCCTTGAGAGTACGTCACAATATTCCTCATTTAAATAATTCCCTCCCAGAGTATATGCAAAAAAGGGGGCGAGGCCTGGTTGAGTTGCGTTAGTAGTGTGTTGAAACTCTTGGTTATGGTAAGGGGTGTGACATTTCCGAAACATGCTCGAAGTGGTTGACCAATCACAACATGCTTGCCCAGTCAACCAATCAGAGCACATTACGCTTTTCAGAAGGAGGGGCTTCATTGAGACCGGAACTAAACAGAGATTTACAGAAGGAATGGGAAGAGAGGTGCTGAAATAATGTAAAATATCTGAAAAATACAGGTTTTTTTTTTTATATTTAAGCATAAAAACCTGTTCTTGCAGACCAGACCAAAAACAAAATCAAGACTTTGTGAAGGGGCATAATATCGCCTATATTTGTTTTTAAAAAGTGGTGGGGTGGTTGAAAGGGATAGTTTGCACAAAAATGCAAAACCTGTCATCATTTATGCACCTTCTGATTTTCTGTCTTCAATGGAATGCTAAATTCTGAAGACTGTGCTGGTCGCTCCTTTCTGTGCAAGTGCAATGCATGGGATCTCAAGCTTTCAAGATAAAAAAGGACACAAAAGCACCAAACAAGTATTATTAAAGTTAAGTTTCAAGTTCTCTAAAGTTATACAATAGGTTTGGGTGATTAATAGACTTTAATTTAAGCTTGGTTACACAAACTTAAACTCACTAATAATTTTCCCCTCCATTGAGCTGTAAACCTCTGCCTTCAGTGAGTTGAACTGAGAACCAATTCATGATTTGTGAATGAATTATCCATGTATTAATTGGATTACCCGATATACTAGAAATATTTATCTCAAATCTATCTACCATGTGACCTAAGACTTGGAACACACAAATAATATGATTTGATTTGTCACCCCTAGTCCTTATTTACTTTCAATGTATGGAAAAGCATGGCCAGAACATTCTTCAAAAATGATAAATAAATAATCTGTGTGATATTAAATAAACCATTTTAATAGTACATAGAGAGGCTTTTTTCATACAAATCTCACTCCTTGTTTAAATGATTTTGTAAAAAGTAGTAATTTCATACCTTCAAAGATTAACAGTGAAATTCAGTGTTGATAAGTTGGTCTAAGGGTGAAAAGAATTTGAATGAGGCTTATAGTTGAAAGTGATGGTTGGTTGCCCACAATGCTTTCCTTTGAACATTTTATCGTACTTCAAACCTGCAAAGCAACCAGCTTTTGTGACTATAAATGTAAACCCTATGAAAGAGAGTCTGGGATCCATTTTGCACAGCAGATTGAATTTTAGCCAGACAATAGATTTGTCATATTCTGGCTTGTGCACTTTAAGAGTCTTTTAAAAGTGGGACAGGCACAACAGTGGTGTAGATAGCCTGTGAGAGATAAAAGCACTCTAGATATTTTGTCCCACATCTCTGTTGACAATAAACAATATTTCCATATGTCGCTTGCCTGATTTGTGTGAGGAAATTAGCAACTTACGTAACATAATTACAAATGGTTCAAAGATGAAAAGAACAGCCTAATTTTTGTGCAACATAAATTCAAGCAATTTCAGAAGCAACACTATGCCATGGACCAGTTTACATGCAGTGTGACACTACAAATGAGAGAAAAACAGAAGCAGGTGCAGATATCAGTCACAAATATTAGTGCCATGCACATACACTAGTAGCATTACATCAGCTAAAGCTTTCCATAAACAAGCAACATTTAGGAGAAAGACAGCATCCAGGGTACTAAAAGCATTAACTGTTGTCTCCTTTGGAGTCGGTAATATCATAACTATGAGTTACAGAGCACACAAATGACTATGCGAAGTAGTATTTACTGGACAAGCAGAAACGCTCAATTCTAGTTGTTGAGTTGGAATGTTGGAAGTGTTGTGTCTTTACTCTAGAGTTAAGTGAGCAAAAAAGTCTGTAGTGCATTGTACTTTTACATGCTGTATTTCACATTTTAAAGACTTGATGTAAGGAACCTCTAATAGAAAACAAGATAATCACTCAACTTTCATGGTTTGCAAATATTTAGTTTTGATAACTTACAATGTATAAAGAAGTGGATACAGATGTAGTTATTTGGGTGTATTGTTCAGAATTTTTTTGTTTTGTTCAGGCTACTTCCATGTGTTGTTTCCCACTTGAATGCGTGACATGACGACGTAAAATGGAAAATATGAGTTTCCCAGGTGTACTTGTAGGCACCATAAATATATATATTTTTCTAATCCCAATAGAAATTCTGGCTCCATTACCATGTCCTTTGCTAAGTGCTAAAACCCATGTCAATAAAACATGCATTAATCTTTAAAACCAAGTGCTACAACAGCTTCTTCAACTTCTTACAATTTTACTTTTTTTGTAAATAAATATTTAAACAGAGGCACTCGGTCAATAAGAGCGTCTTCAGCTTTGAAACTGCATATATCCAAGTCTACGTTTGTGCAGTAAGTTCTCTCACTAGCACTAGCGAAGTTGATGGGAATCACATAGACACGCAATTAGCACACTCCTGATTGCCATGGAGATACGTGACTGTGCATCTGCTTGAATGAGAAATTCCGTTTCCACAGTCCGTTAAAACGCCCACGTATTTTTTGAGCTGTTTGAAAGCTCCCCTGCGTATTTTAGCACCCTGACAGATCCTCAAAGTCTGTGTCGATGCGACGCAGTCTAACTCCTGCATTTCTCACGACTGCAGAACTTCTTCTCTTTTTTTTACCTCAAGGGACAAGAGGATAATGGTTTGCGGTGATTTAGACTGTATTAATCACAAAGCGTGGCTTGGGGTTTTTCTTCCAGTGGATGCACACATGCGTCGATTGCACAGGAAAGACATTTGGCAGGTGCTGTCACATCAACACTCCACCTCCATACTCTTCAAAATGGTGTCCAGATCTACGACTGTCCTCATACAGATAATAAAACTCAGGCTATGGTGTCAGCCAAAACTTTCTCCTTCATTTCCCCTTTGCTTTAAAGCTGTAAGACTGTAATTTGTGATGATTTGCTTTCCTTAATGTACTGTCCCAACTCCCAACCTCTGACTTAGCAATGATACATCTCCTTCTAGAGACCAAGATCTAGTTAAGCCAACAGATCCTCTCACTCCGCAGGGAGCACACACATCCACACGTGCTTATGGCAGAAAATAAGGAGCTAAGGAAGGCAAAACACTGCATTTCTTCCCCCCGAGTCAGCTACAGTACACAGCTGACACATGCTGCTCTGCCTTGATGTCCCAGGCAAGATTGCATGCTTTTATGCCTGTCGGGATGAATGGTTTTCTGCGGTCAATCCCAGCTGTAAGCCACACCAGAGGAAGAGGGGACAGAAGAACCGGCGTGGGCTTTCAAATAAAGGCATCATCACCCTGCGTGCTACCCTTTCAGGCTCTGGAGACTGCTGAGGGAGACTGGTGCTTGCAGAGAGTTGAGTTTCATGCCGAGCTGATAAAAAAAGACACCCCACTTGGGCAGAAGCAACACGATCATTCAAACTGAGAGGGTATGTGCCCCCTCAAATTTGTGAGTGGAGTGGATTTTGAATGCAGCCTCCGAAATAAAATAATATATATATATATATATTTGTATCTTTTATAATTACAATGAGCTATTATAGTAGGTAAACAGCGTTTGTCTAAAATGCTGTTGCAGAAATCACCCATTGACACATCTAAATTTGATCTGTCTAATTGAGTCACACCTTTCGCAGATCACTTGCAGCAGTTATCAAAAAATACTCCCTTTTTCATATAATGAAAATGGGTTAGTGACAGATATGATAAAGATAAAATCTACAAAAAATCTATAAAATCAATTATTTTTACAAATATATTATTTGCATTCAAGTTCATTACATAAGTTGTACACATTTTAATCGGTATCTAAAAAGTTATTACATATACTTTACACTTCTTTATATCATGAATTAATAATTTGTGTATTTGTATACATATACATACAGTATATATATATATATATATATATATATATATATATACACACACACGCGTTGTTTTCATTATTATTTTCAAAAACATTTGAAATTTAATGTATTTCTTTGAATCAGGCCTATCTGAATTATTAATTCATATATACATCACAACACATGAAATTGTACAACTTGATCTAACCTCCCCTTGTAAATAAAGTAGAGAAGGGTAAGTAGAGTAAAGTAGAGTGAGTAGAGTAAGTACAGTACGTAGAGTAAGTACAGTAATTGGAGTAGAGTGAGTAAGTAGAGTAAGTAGAGTAGAGTAAGTAGAGTAAAGTAAGTAGAGTTGAGTAAGGTAAGTAGAGTAGAGTAAGTAGAGTAAGTAGAGTTGAGTAGAGTAAGTAGAGTAAAGTAAGTAGATTTGAGTAGAGTAAGTGGAGTAGAGTGAGTAAGTAGAGTAGAGTAAGTGGAGTAGAGTGAGTAAGTAGAGTAAAGTAAGTAGATTTGAGTAGAGTAAGTGGAGTAGAGTGAGTAAGTAGAGTAAGTAGAGTTGAGTAAGTAGAGTAGAGTAAGTGGAGTAGAGTGAGTAAGTAGAGTAAGTAGAGTAGAGTAAGTAGAGTAAAGTAAGTAGAGTAGAGTAAGGTAAGTAGAGTAGAGTAAGTAGAGTTGAGTAGAGTAAGTAGAGTAAAGTAAGCAGATTTGAGTAGAGTAAGTGGAGTAGAGTGAGTAAGTGGAGTAAGTCGAGTAGCATAAGTAAGTAGAGTAGATAAATAGAGTAAGTAGAGTAGAGTAGAGTAGAGTTGAGTAGAGTAAGTAAGTAGAGTAGAGTAATAGAGTAAGTAGAGTAGAGTAGAGTAGAGTTGAGTAGAGTAAGTAGAGTAGAGTAGAGTTGAGTAGAGTAAGTAGAGTAGAGTAGATAAATAGAGTAAGTAGAGTTGAGTAGAGTAAGTAGAGTAAAGTTGAGTAGAGTAGGTAGAGTAAGTAGAGTTGAGTAAGTAGATTTGTGTTGAGTAAGTGGAGTACAGTGAGTAAGTAGAGTAGAGTAAGTGGAGTAGAGTGAGTAAGTAGAGTAAAGTAAGTAGATTTGAGTAGAGTAAGTGGAGTAGAGTGAGTAAGTAGAGTAAGTAGAGTTGAGTAAATAGAGTAGAGTAAGTGGAGTAGAGTGAGTAAGTAGAGTAGAGTAAGTAGAGTAAAGTAAGTAGAGTAGAGTAAGGTAAGTAGAGTAAAGTAAGTGGAGTAAGTAGGGTTGAGTAGAGTAAGTAGAGTAAAGTAAGTAGATTTGAGTAGAGTAAGTGGAGTAGAGTGAGTAAGTGGAGTAAGTCGAGTAGCATAAGTAAGTAGAGTAGATAAATAGAGTAAGTAGAGTAGAGTTGAGTAGAGTAAGTAAGTAGAGTAGAGTAGATAAATAGAGTAAGTAGAGTAGAGTAGAGTAGAGTAGAGTTGAGTAGAGTAAGTAGAGTAGAGTAGATAAATAGAGTAAGTAGAGTAGAGTAGAGTAGAGTTGAGTAGAGTAAGTAGAGTAGAGTTGAGTAGAGTAAGTAGAGTAGAGTAAAGTTGAGTAGAGTAAGTAGAGTAAGTAGAGTAGATTAGAGTAAGCAGAGTAAAGTAAGTAGAGTAGAGTAAGTAGAGTTGAGTAGAGTAAGTAGAGTAAGAAGAGTAAAGTAAGTAGATTTGAGTAGATTAAGTGGAGTAGAGTGAGTAAGTAGAGTAGAGTAAGTGGAGTAAGTAGAGTTGAGTAAGTAGATTTGAGTAGATTAAGTGGAGTAGAGTGAGTAAGTGGAGTACAGTGAGTAAGTAGAGTAGAGTAAGTAAGTAGAGTAGAGTGGAGTAAGTAGAGTAAAGTAAGTAGAGAAAGTAAGTAAAGTAAGTAAAGTAAGTAGAGTGATTAAGTAGAATAAGTAGAGTTGAGTAGAGTAAGTAAAATAAGTAAGTAGAGTAAGTAGAGTAAGTAAGTAGAGTAGAGTGAGTAAAATAAGTAGAATAAGTAAAGTAAGTAGAGTAAGTGGAGTAGACTAGAGTGAGTAAGTAGAGTAGGGTAGAGTAGAGTAGGGTAGAAAAAGTACACTTTAAAAAAGTGTAAATACATGTCAATTAAGAGTATTAGTAGACTAAGTCAGGGTTAGTAGAATAGATTGACATGTTGAGGGGACCATCAAAGTAAAGTGCTGGCAGATATCAAGCAGACAGTCTACTAATACTCTAATGACTGCAAGTTGACATGTAGTTGCAAAGTTACTTATAGTTAGTAGAACGTCTAAAGTGGACTATTGAAGTAAAGTGCAATCGAAGTAAAGTAAAATAAAATAAAAATAGTTGCTGATAAATAAAATGTGATACCCTGTGCTTGAGTACTCCCTAAGCTTTTCTAAAAGTGATAATTGCAAATGAAACAAATAGAAGAGCACACCTGCTTTGTCACAAGGCACGTCAAACTGCACAAAAGTCTCAGGTTTGGTTCTGTGGGTGGACAATATGCTGTCTCTGCCGTCAATCTACTGCAGCACAGCTCTGCTTTAATGAGCCTCAGAATGATGTGGGCTACATGGAGCCATGAAACAAGATTAATAAATAACTTATGGCCTTTATCAAATATTTGTGCTCAAACAGCCTCCAGCACATCTTAGATGTGTTTTATCCTTGTCTCTTTGCCAAGCCACTTTATCTCAGGTTATTAGTTCATTGCACCAAAGCAGCAATATAATGTGCTAACATGAAAATATGGAATCCGTGTGCAGGGGAAAATGTGACTGTGATGTACTTCCCTGTGACTACTGGAAAAAGCTTTTACTTTTCTCGTGGCCTAGTCTGTCAAATTACATAGTTACATGCTGGACACGAATGTGTCAGGACTGGAAGATGCTGTCGGCATATGCGTAAGTGTGTGTGTTCAGCAACACTGATGGTGGCATAGAACTGGATGTTGTGGACATAATTTGTCATGATGTTAAAAGAGACACTTTAAGCTGTTTAAAAAAAAAAAAAAAAACAGAGAAAGACTTAACTGGAAAATGCTGTCAGAATGCTGATGAGGTAAAGACTTAGAAGGCAGAGTAGACGGAATACATGTTCATACTGAGCTTGTCAGCACAGATGCATTGCTGTCTTTTACTTTGATGCTTTTAACCTTGTTTCATCAGTGCATTTAAGTGATAAAAATGTTTATGATTAGTTAAAAGGCACTCTCACATTTTTATTTATGTTGTGCTGGTCGATATTGCAGTAGTATGGCACAGTAGTGGATGCATTTCCAGTTATCGATTCCATAAATGCACTAATCACTGTCAGACATGATTCCTATTTTTTTTTTTTTGCGTACGTGTGAAAGAGACAAACAACAAGAGATTGCAGAGATGAAGTGATTTATACAGATAGTCATATGATCTCAACATTTTGACTACTGTGTGTTGACCTGATCACAAAAAAATAACATTTTGTACTGTTAATTTGTGGAAAATTAATGTGAGAAAAAAAGACTTGAGTGCAATTTTTCTCTGGCAGCCAGCCCATAATAACAATAATTAATTAAAAATAAATATATAAACAAAAAATCCAGACAGACAGACAGATAGACAGATACATTATGCTGGGCAACATAAATTCTAATTGACATTGATAACATTTTACAAACTGAATTTGCCGTGCTGCTAATTGATAATATTGTTTGTCATCTTTTATTTGACAGCAATGGGCATGATTATGATTTGATTTCCCCCTTTAGGCACAGATGAAGTAAAGCATTAGCTCTAACTATGTGGCGTGTTCAGTGGTCTGCGTTTTGTCACATTCTTTCTTCTGACAGAGGCCAAGAAACATGGGTGTCATATCCTGCAGCTCAAAGCAAAGACAGACACTGTCATGCATTCGAATGGACAGGGCTTCCCCAGGCTTTATTTTTCTGATTACTCTATTGACAGGACTCCAAGAGCACGTCACTGCAGATTGTCGAGCCCCACTTGATGGACTAAACCCGTGTATATATGCGCGACTAAAGCCACTCACGCAAGCGAAAACACCACCTCTCCATGTTACACTCATTATTGCCATCACAAAGCAAGCCTGCAACATTCTACAAGAGGTGCTCAAGGATTATTAACATATTCTTGTGGTTTGAGTCATGCAAGAGTTTTGATTTGCATTTTAGCTGCAGGAATCCTCTGGTGTGTAAAACCTTTTAGGCCGATAAACTCACACAGAGCAGATTCGAATTCATCTAGTACAATTGGTTTCTGTAGAACAGTACATAATACACAAAATCCTAAAAGCTTCCACTAAGGATTATGCAAATTTATGACTGTACGAAACCAACGTACATTTAAAGTCATGTGGCTCGCCACTCATCGCACTGTAATCTTGAATTCTGTCTCAATCGTCCTATGTACGACTACACTGTGGCAGACATTATGCAATGCTGGCACTATGATTTCTGCAGCCAATTAGGAACTTCCTGAAAAATTTCCTGTAACAAAACCTTGTTTTTTCCTCTAGTCATTGCATTCAACAAAACCCACACAAAATAGTATGGGTGGTCAAGTCTGGTCATGCGGTTTTGCAAGGCTAATTATGGGTGTGTGGCAGAGCGACGGTGCCAATGCCACCTCCACACTCAGCGGCACCATGCGCAGGACCTGAGATCCACAGAGGATCACCTGTGGAGATCTTGCGCACGGTTAGATAACGTTGCTATGACAGAGAGCAGCTCAGTCTGGGCAGAGAAAAGCGTGTGAATGTGCTGTGTGTATCTGTGCTAACCCTGCTAATCTCTTTTGCTCTGTGGCTTTTAGATACTTTCTTATTCAAAAGCTGGCACTGATTTATCATTACAGCCTGTCATGTTTAATACATTTTTATTAAGGTGAACAGATTTCTTTGAAATTTTCAATGTTATTTTTTATTACTTAAAAATGGGATAGTTAAAGTTATGTTTCCCTCAAAATTCTGCTCATGGATTAATGATGCATAGCTCCAAAATAATGCATTAGATAAAATAATACATTATCTAAAAAAAATGTTTGTGTGTGTGTGTGTGTGTGTGTGTGTGTGTGTGTGTGTGTGTGTATGTAGTATATATATATATATATATATATATATATATATATATATATATATATATATATATATATATATATATAATTTTTGAAAGAGGTAAGCAATTTGCATATATAGTAATTGTTCATTGAGATTAGATGCATAAAAAATTTAGATAATGGATTCCAGAACAATGCCTCATCTAAATTATTTCATATAAACCACCATTTAGAGTTAAGAATTCTTTATTTTTTTTTTATTTTTATTTTTTTTTTTTTTTTTTTTACATTTTTGAAGGAAGTATTATATTCTCACCAAGGCTGCATTTATTTGACCAAAAATACATTAAAAACAGTAATATTGTGAAATAATTAGA
The DNA here is from genome assembly GCF_964197995.2 of Scardinius erythrophthalmus. NCBI lineage: Eukaryota > Metazoa > Chordata > Actinopteri > Cypriniformes > Leuciscidae > Scardinius > Scardinius erythrophthalmus. Next base: position 39,387,303 of record NC_138221.1, read on the forward strand.
AAATTTCAAATAAATTTTTTCTATTTGAATATATTATAAAATGTAATTTATTCCTGTGATGTCAAAGCTGAATTATCAGCATCATTACTCCAGTCTTCAGTGTCACATGATCCTTCAGAAATCATTCAGATATTCTGATTTGCTGCTCAAGAAACGTTTCTTACTATTACCAATGTTGAAAACAGTTGTGCTGCGTAAATGATAAAAAAAATAAAATGTAAAATTCAGGATTCTGCGATGAATAGAAAGTTCAAAAGAATGAAACAAAAGTATCAAAGTACAAATTTCTTACATTTTTTATTTTTTTATTTAAGTTAATTTTTAAAAAGTATTAAAAAATCCAAACAGTAGTGTATTGCTGTTTATTGATGTTAAAATTAATTTAACATGTCTGTTTCACTGAGGTAGCTGGCTGCATTGTTTAGGCTGTAATGGTAATGGTCATTGCATAATGACTATCATCATTGAGCGCTAATGTTCCCAGAGCAAGAGCAGTGTGTGTCGTGACATGCTCAGATGATGTTTATGTACTCTATTGTGTGTGTGCGCTTCACCGTTCTCACAGGTGTTCTCAGTTAATCATAGGTACGCAGGCGTGCACAAAGCGGGATGGATGCCTAAACTGCCCACTCCTCTCCCATTTCAGCTGTCACACAAGAACCACATCAGTCTTGACAGCATTTACGTTTTCTCACTTCAGCCCCACCCAGCTCCAAACTCCCTGCGGTGCAAAATATCAGTGTAGTACGCCGAAAGGTCAGTCCTGTCAGACCGCCCCAAACAGCTTGTGATTAATCAGAGAGGACATGTCTCTGTGCACCTCACCTAAAAAAATTACTAAACAAATCAGTCCTTTCAAATGCGAAACACTTCTCCGCAGGCCAAGCCGTTGCATAATAATTTAACTGTCAAATAAACATGCTAATTTAGAGTGATTAATTATTTAAAAAATGATCTGATAAAAAAAACAAAAATGAATCATGCGCCCTGACCTGTATTTAATTTCCACAATAATGGATTTTCCTACATTAGGAGCAATTCAAGCTTGAAGTACCAGCTTAAAGGGTAGGCAAGATGGGCTTTTAATAAAACTTGTCTGTCTATGCAGTAGAAAGGTACCTCAACACTCATAATCCACTTTTGATTTTGACATCACACTTCTGTTGATCTGCATTTTTAACAAAAGCCCCGTAGCAGTCAAAAGTCTGCACGCAATTTTCTGTCAACTGGTAGACATTTATCTGACAGTGGCTGACAAATAAATGGGTAGATTTAGGTGCAGATGAAAAAAAGAGCACACATTGTTCATTTACATACTGTATACTACCAACATGGTAAGTTGTAACAATACAAAGCAATCTTATCCTTTAATGGTTGTGCAAGTCTAGCTTGGCACTACAGGCAACACGCTTCACTAAAACAAACTTACACAAAGTGGGGAGTACAACTTAATCTGACAGCTCTACATTTTTTGTAACGGCAGTGACCAGACCACCATTGCATTTTGAAATCATTTGGCAGCAGAGGAGTTGGCATGATAGCATGGCACAGTAAGTAACTACAGCTGCAAAAAAGCATATATTTCATTAACAGCCATTGAAATGTTGCCATTCAGTGAAGGAAATGTGTTGCTAGCCACATACAAATGCTAAATATTTATTTTTATAGTCCAACTGAAATCAAAATGGACATTGTTTACTTTGTTAGCGCATATTACTAGTCTTGTGGTGAAAAATTAATCCGTGCAAGTTAATACACAGAAAAAAAATTGTTTGCCATTGTAATCTTTAATCAAAGTCTGAAAAGTTACTTCCGGTCTGGAATGGCGTTCCTTCTCTGATGATGTAGGTTTGACCAGCCCGTTCTCATCCTAGGGCATCATATATTGACGCTTTTAACATTTCGTCTACATCGAACGCACATGGCACCCTGTAGCGTCAATATGAGACGCAGATAGATATGGGCCAGAAGGCGCCTCCTAGCGGTCTAACCCTAACCCTACACCAGACCTAAACCTACCCATAACCGAACAAAGCTCTGTGCGTCTCATATTGACGCTAAAGGGTGCCATGTGCGTTTGATGTAGACGAAATGTCAAAAGCGTCAGTATATGACGCCCAAGGATGAGAATGCATTGGTTTGACGGCTTGGGTTGGGAAACGCTTAACCACTCCCCTCAAACCGTTAGTCTGTTATGAGCAGAGATGGAGAGGAGGAGCGCTAGAGTAAAACCCTGCCCTCTGTTCAATATTCCTTTTCACTGGGAAATACGTCACAACACTGGAGAAAAGTCGTTTGCAACTTCCGGTTCACGCAGACTTTAATGTAGACATTTTTCCAGTGCCCAATTCTTTTTGGAGGGCTGTTTAAAGTGTGAAATAGACTTACATTATTTTTCCATTACTGTTCATGAATATTGCTAGTGAACGGTTTAGGCCTGTTTTTTTATGAGGCCATCAGCCAATCAGTGTTGTCATGACATCGTTTGCCCGTGGATCCAGAGTGATTAGTCGCATGACATTGACAGCTTAGACGAGATTATACCAACTATTCGACCAACTGCCATTGAGATGAATGGAAATGCTGTCTCCAGGCACTTTACGCCTCCTTGTTCAGCTCCAATAAATATGTGTCAACTTATTTTTCTTTTTCAGGCAACGGTGTACATCAATTTTCACAACTTTAAATGCACAACCCATAATACTATTACTCACAGTGCAAGATGTGCACTGCTGCACTTCTGCACTTCTGCACTACTCAACAGCTTTCAGCTGGCCTAATCATTTCCACTTGACTGCATTTGTTTGTTGTTCCCTTTTGTGCCTAAGTGAAAATATGAAAGCATAAATACGTAATTCAATACGAGCAAAGAACAGAATGCTACACACTTAATTTTATGGAATAACAAGGGAAAAGTTTGTAAACCACCATCAAAATGATGTGTCGGCCTAAAGTTTTTTGACATTGCATGCGGTGGAGTGCTCCAAAAGATTGAAACGGCTCCGCCATTAATTGGTGTGTGTCCACGGTCATGATCTTTCACACCACCATGGGGTCAGTCACACCTTTTCATGTGCAAAACGCATCTTGGAGGGCCCGCAGAAAACTTCATTTTCAGCTTGACCCCATCACTGCACTGAGGACTGCGATAGGCTCGCAGGGTGTTAATAGTTTGCTGCCAGATCCATTCACAGAGGTGCTGCAAATAAATCTCCCTCTGTCAACCAGATTTAACTTGCCAGTGAAGCATTTCAGAGCTGCCCCCGTATTTCTGAGAAAGTGATATTTTCTCACTTCCTGTGCTCACGTTGTCCTCCAAGTAAGGACACAGGCAGACTGAGGCGGATGCAGCGAGTAACACACAAAGCCTCCTCAACCAAAGCTCATCCCTTTCGGAGCTTAAACAAAACAGCACTTGAGAAGTTTATGCATATTTCATCTGAGCGTGAGCGCTTCCAGAACAAATAGAGACAGGCATGCCTCTAGGCTGGGATCAGACCCTTTTTTCTTTATTAGAGGTAAAAGAAAATGTGGCTGATCCGGAGTCTGTGATCCACTGAGAGTTGACTCATTACAGGCTCTTCTCTGGCATCTATCCATAGCAGACGCGGTGACACACACGAGTGTATTGTGAGATGCTCTTGATGGTCTGACTAATTGTCCACGAGCCCAGATGAACTTCAGAAATTGCCTGCAGCTAAAGGAGAACTCGCTTCTATCATGGCCGGAGCCGAGTCCCTTTACTGTATGTGAGAGCTCATCACTAACTTAATGTTGCCTTGGTTACGAGCTTAGCAGACTGCGGCAGTGGTGCTGGGATTCAGACCGTTTGAATCAGGGCAGATCTGGCTACTCTTGCCTAGGGTCCAATTAAGGAAGGTTTCTTTGATGTTCCAGGGGAGTGGAGAATTCCCCCGTCACCATTAGAGCTGCTGGTGTCCATAGCCTGACAAGCCTGTCAGAGAGTAGCACAGAGCAGCAGCAGGAAGACACAAGGTCCTCCTGCTCTATAAGGGACTAAGAGTGCTGCAGATACCACATCAACACACACATGCTACTGTATGTTCATTACTAAACACTATTACCGCATCAGGGCCTGAATTTCATTTTGGAAAATGGGGGGGAAATCCCCCCTTAGGTGATTCTTATGGGGGGGAATTTTTAATTTGAGGGGGGAGTTTAGACTTTTTTTTTAATTACATTTATCTCGCCTAAATGTATGCTTAGCCTACTCATTGCATTTTTACAATGGGGTCATTTTGTTCTTAAGAATTTACACAACTCAAGGAAGCTTGATTTCAATCTTTGAATTAAATTGAAAAAAGTAGCACAAATAAATACAATAGAATAAAGATATCAATAAAGAGAAATAAAGAGAAAAGTTTTTGCTTAGGTCTAAAACTAGTAGGCTATTCAGAAATACTACAGAGACTGAATAAAGTAGCCTAATCAAATGTAAAATAACACTGGGTAGTATTTTAGTCCTGACTAAATTAAATTCATAGGCTATTAATCCTGATTCCTTAAAATGAAAGCTATGTTTTGTTGTTTTGACAAACAAATTAATGACAGACACATATGGCTGCTGTCCCTTTAAGAGCTAGTGCACGGATCCTGTTTTCATTATACGGTCACGTGCGATTTATGCTTATTTAAGACATAACCGACTGTGTTTAGATTAGAGGATACTCTCCAAGACCGAAATTGACATCATTTTCTTATGTTTTTGACTGTTAAAGCGATTTATAATCCACGAAAAATAACTTTTGTTACCCGCGAGCTGTTTGTGAGGCTGCTTTACTCTATGTATGTGTGCAGAGAAAAAAGCATCTCTCAGACAGCGCGCAAGTACCGAAGAGTTTAAAATCGCGTGACTGTTTAAACTGGTGAGACTTGAAAAGACGTGCAAATGGTAAACTTTAGTTACTCGTGATGCAATGCTGGCCCGATCGACTCCCGAAACGCGAGAGTGTATTTCCGCCGCCTGCTGCGCGCTTAACGATTGCATTGTGCAACCCATTTTGAGAGACGCGAGATAGAAGACGCAGCGCCGCTGAATCACTCACGCTGTTTGTGAAATTGCGTCTCGCAGACAGTTTTAAAATGACTGATTTGATTTTCCATCTGCGTGGATTAATTTACTAATACAACCTGAACCTACATGCTAAAGTGAATCAATGTTTGCGGGAATTTCCCGCTGTAACAATATGAAAATTGTTATAATGCTTGTTCAGATCATACTTGTCACTAGGGGGCGAACAAGGGCTATTCTGGGAAAAAAGTCAGAGTGTGAGTGAGGAAGTCAGCGGACAGGAGAGACTGTGTGGACAGACTGTCGAATAAAGTTGGACCCAGTTGGGCCAGAGTTAAGAATTTAGACTCCTGTTTTATATGAAAACACCACACTTTAACATGGTGGCAGCGGAAGTGGATTTTTAGTGAACGCTAACAGCATGGACGGGCTTAGACCTCCACAGACGTTGTGTCTCGACTCCAGTAACCTGTCTAAAACGTGGAAGTCTTGGAGAGACGAGTTTGAACTGTACATTGGATTAACTGTCGCCGAGGATGACGAGAAGAAAAAGGTCAGGCTTTTCAGTTATCTGGTCGGTGAGAGTGGCAGAGAGCTACTGGATACGTTAATGGGGGACACGGCTAAGTCGGACTGGAAGATTAAGGACATAATTGAAAAGTTTGATAACTACTGCAGTCCCAGAGTGAACGAGACAGTGGAGCGGTACAAATTCTTCACAAGAAATCAAGGTACCAGTGAATCCATAGATGGTTATGTTACGGAACTCAAGCTGCTAGCAAAAACATGCAACTTTGGGACATTGAGAGACTCACTCATTCGGGACAGGATTGTGTGTGGGATTAACAACAGCAACATGCGAGAGAGGCTGTTACGAGAAAAAGATATGACATTGGACACTTGCATTCAACTTTGCAGAGCTGCTGAGTGGTCGCGAGAAAACTGCAAGGCCATAGCGGGGCACACAATGGAAGAAGTTCACGCAGTGCAAGGAGCTTCGCGCCTACAACAGAAAGAAAACACTGTGGATTGCAAGTTTTGCGGCAAAACACATGAGAGGAGCAAACATAAATGCCCAGCATTTGGAAAGAAATGCACAAAGTGTGGTAAGGAAAACCACTTTGCGGTTAAGTGTAAAGCTCGCATTGAACCAAAAATAAAGAAATCTGTGCACAAGGTTACGGAATGTGAAAGTGATTATGAGGACATACTGTGTGTTAGAGAGGTAACAGAAAGCGAAAATGTGAATGCGGTGGACTCTAACAAAGGTAATGACTCCCAGTTGTTTGCAGGCATGCTCCTAGGAAAAAATATGATTAAATTTCAGATCGATTGTGGCGCTACATGTAACGTTTTGCCTATTAACATGCTGAACACAGATGCTAAGCTGGAGGATACAAATTCTGTGTTAGTGATGTACAATGGAAGCAAAGTGAAACCACTGGGTAGATGTAAAGTGAAATTAAGAAACCCAAGAAACAAAAAACTGTACCAGCTAGAGTTTCAAGTTGTGGACAAAGACTGTTCAGTACCACTGATTGGTAAGAGAGCCAGTGAGGCTATGAAACTCATAAAAGTACAATATGAAAACATTATGGCTATTGACAGTATTGTGACAACAGAGAGAGATACAAAAGGACAATGGACAATGAAACAAATAAAGACAGACTTTGCAGATGTGTTCACAGGAGACGGTTGTCTGGAAGGAGAATACAAAATGGAAGTGGATGAGAGTGTGAAACCTGTGCAACTCCCAAAGCGACGTGTTCCGGTCGCCATGATGAAACCGCTGAAAGAGGAGCTTCAGGACCTTGAGCACAGAGGTATTATCACACCAGTAGACTGTAGCACGGACTGGATCAGTAGCATGGTGGTGGTGCAAAAGCAAAACGGTAAACCTAGAGTGTGCATTGATCCAAAGCCCCTCAACAAGGCACTCAAGCGCAGTCACTTCCCTCTACAAACCATTGAAGACGTACTCCCAGATATGTCTAAAGCTAAAGTGTTCACAGTGTGTGACGTCAAAAGCGGGTTTTGGCATGTCAAGCTCGAAGAGAAATCCAGTTATCTGACTACGTTCTCCACCCCATTTGGCCGCTTCAGATGGCTAAGGATGCCCATGGGCATAAGTCCGGCACCGGAAGTTTTCCAGCGAAAACTGACCCAAGCACTGGACGGATTACCTGGCCTATACATTATTGCAGATGATGTGCTCATTACAGGTCAGGGAGAGACACAGGAAGCAGCAGAAGGAGACCATGATGTGAAGCTGAAACTGTTCCTGGAGCGATGCAGACAAAAAAACATTAAGCTGAACCCAGACAAGTTCAAGCTGAGGAAGAAGGAGTGTACATACATTGGGCACCGCCTGACGGCAGACGGACTGAAAGTGGATCCAGACAAGGTTCGTGCTATTGAACACATGCCGAGACCTACGGATTTGAAAGCGGTACAGAGACTGTTAGGAATGATAAACTACTTGGCTAAGTTTTGCCCACACCTTTCAGACCAGTGTGAAGTGTTGCGGCAGTTGACACACAAAGACACAGACTGGGACTGGTCGGAGCAACATGAGCATGCTTTTGTGAAACTAAAAAAGACTATTGCAGATGCTCCTGTTCTGAAGTACTACTGCCCAGAGGAGGACCTCGTAGTGCAATGTGATGCATCAGACACAGGGTTGGGAGCTGCACTCATGCAAAAGGGTAAGCCCATCGCCTATGCAAGCAGAGCACTCACACAGACGGAGCGGGGGTATGCCCAGATTGAGAAAGAGTTTTTAGCTATGGTGTTTAGTGTAGAGAAGTTTCATCAGTACACGTATGGTCGCAAAGTTACTGTCCAATCTGACCATAAGCCGTTAGAGACCATAGTTAGGAAACCTCTTTTGAGTGCGCCCAAGAGACTTCAAAGAATGATGCTACGTATTCAGAAATACGACCTGACCGTAGTGTATGTTCCTGGGAAAGACATGTTACTGGCAGACACCTTAAGCAGAGCATATCTCCCTGAGTGTCCATCTCTGAGCTCTGTAGAAGCTGACATCGAGTCGGTTAATATGGTGCAACACTTACCCATTTCAGGTGACAGCCTAAGCCAGATCAGGACAGCCACACAAGATGACAAAGCATTACAAACTGTGATCCGACTGATGAAGCAGGGTTGGCCATCGGACAAAAGGGCCGTGCCTCAGGAAATCAAACCCTACTTCTCATTCCAGGAGGAATTAAGTCATCAGGACGGCATTGTGTTTCGAGGGGAACGTGCTGTTATTCCATTATCACTGCAGAAAGACATCATCCGCCGCCTTCACTCCTCACATCTCGGGGCAGAAGGATGTCTTCGAAGGGCCAGAGAATGTGTATACTGGATTGGCATGAACGACCACATAAAGACACACATAGCTCGCTGTGACATCTGCAGGTCAGTAGACGACAAACAGCACAGAGAAACGCTCAACCCACACAATGTGCCAAGCAGGCCATGGGCCAAAGTAGGCGTTGACCTATTTTATTTTGATAACAAAAACTACCATGTATTAGTCGACTACTATTCCAACTTTTGGGAAATAGACTTTTTGCCAGACACAAAAGCTACTACAGTGATAAAAAAGCTAAAAGCTCATTTTGCTAGATACGGCATTCCCAACACAGTAGTCTCAGACAACGGACCTCAATATGCATCTCAAGAGTTCCAAAGATTCAGTCAACTGTGGGAATTTGAACATAAAACCTCATCGCCAGGGTACCCACAGAGTAACGGCAAGGCAGAGTCTGCTGTTAAGACGGCAAAGAGACTGTTACACAAAGCCAAAGCTTCCGGACAAGACCCCTATCTCGCGCTCTTGGACCATCGTAACACACCGTCACAAGGGCTGGAGAGCAGCCCAGCTCAAAGACTGCTGAACCGTCGAACGAGGTCCCTGCTACCGGCGAAAACCAGCCTTCTCCAGCCTAAAGTGATTCAAGCAGAGCAGGCACTGTTTAACAACCAACAGCGTCAATGTGCGTACTACAACCGATCAGCCAGGGATCTAGATGCCCTACGACCAGGTGACATGGTCAGAGTGCAGTCATTTGAGCCTCACCCCAAATGGAAGCTGGGCAAGGTGAAAAGACCAGTTGACTCTAGATCCTATGAGGTTGAAATGGATTCAGGTACAGTTCTAAGGAGGAACCGTAGACACCTCAGACACGCTCATGTTGTTCCTCAAACAGAGGTTGTGGATATAGAGACAGCAAACACTCCGGAAACCCATACAGACACTGTACTATCCCAGCAGAGCCCTCAAACTCAGAAAGATACCTGCAACAGTGATGTGCCAAAGACAACCAGATGTGGTAGAGTTGTTCGTCAGCCCCAACGCTACAAGGACTTTACTACTTAAACTGGCATTTAGGTGACGGGAAGCAGAGAGAAAAAAAAAAAAAAATGTTTGTACATGTGAAAGTTCATTCATGCACGTTCATGCCGTTAATGTTTGCAAATGTGTTACATGGAAAGAAAACTCTAAAAGAGAAAGGATGTAACAATATGAAAATTGTTATAATGCTTGTTCAGATCATACTTGTCACTAGGGGGCGAACAAGGGCTATTCTGGGAAAAAAGTCAGAGTGTGAGTGAGGAAGTCAGCGGACAGGAGAGACTGTGTGGACAGACTGTCGAATAAAGTTGGACCCAGTTGGGCCAGAGTTAAGAATTTAGACTCCTGTTTTATATGAAAACACCACACTTTAACACCCGCATTATAAATGGGAGACCTGCGGGAATGATAAAAAATATGCGCAATACCCGCAATCCCGCACCGAAATTCAAGCCCTGCGCATTATTCAAAGCGGACATACTGCACCACTGACAACTGCATTTTCTCTGACTTCACAAACATGAGTACAAATAACTGCCCACATCTGCATAACAATAACTATAATAAGTAAGGGTTAATGCCCGACGAGGTGTCCATTATCAGGTATTAATGGACGACGGCGAGGCGTGAACCTCCGCCGAAGTCCATTAATACCTGACAATGGACACCTCGAAGGGCATTAACCCACTTATACCATGGTCACTTGCCAAATAACACATTTTTAAAACATTAGTTTATATTTTAATTAGTTTTACAATCGAAATCTAAAGTTACAAGTTGCAAACAATAACTTGGTTTCCTTGGTTACACCTGACGGTTTATTTAGTTGTACATTATCACTTTTTAACGGACACCCTGCAGCCAATCAGAATCGAGTATTCACCCAGACCATGGTATAATATAATATAATTGCAAATATGCAAAAGCACTTTCTTCCACCCTCAATACCCACGAATGAGCAAGGCACCTCACCCCCCCAATCGTTCCTCTGGTGCCGCAGTGAAGGGCTACCCACTGCAACAGGTGTGTGTGTTCACTGCTCCTAAAGTGTGTGCACTAACTTGGATGGGTTAAATGCAGAGGACAAATTCCAAGTATGGGTTAACATACTTGGCCTTCACGTCACGTCACTTCTTCACATCACTTCACTAAAGTAGGATTAAGAATAGGATTGTTGTAGTGTAATGAATTCCCTTCACACCGTTTTGTGGTTTTATTCTTGTGCCTAAATATGGGCTTGAGTAGAATGTTCTCAGGACGTGACTGATTAGAAAACTCTTCAACTTTATGTCCTTAGAGAGTAAAGACACTCAAATTATGAGCTGCCTGTGATTTCACTCCACTCTACGCCTCGACGGACAACAAAAATGAGAGTAAAATGACAAATGAGAATCCCAATAGAGTGCTCCTCTCAAGCCCTTTAAAGCAGAGCAGGAAGCAGTGGGCCCTTTGACATTATGCTGAGTGGCACACAAAACTAAAGGACTTTCAAGCCATATTTCATAATACATCCACGTAGGCATTCCAAGTGTACTCACAGTGCAGCACCAGAATCTTCCAAGCAAGCCATTATAACATGCAACAATGCATACATTAACAGTCAAACTACTCTCTGAGCAAGGAAGTTACAACAAACTTGTGTTCTTCATTTAACTCATTGTGTCCTCTGGTTAATTACAATGACATAAACATAAACAACACCCCCTAAACAGCGTCAAGAGTAGAAATGATGCGATGTGTTCCTTACCCAACTGGCTCTAACCATTAGAAAACAAATGCTTTTGTCTACCTGAGCATGAAATAGAGCTGTGAGTTTGTGAGAAGCCACGGCAGCTGAGTCTGGCCTCTTAATTACATTTCCACGGCAGGAGAAATGGTGCTGCTCAGACGTTCTACCGCGCTGCACATTATTATATTAAATGAGGCGTATCTAGGGGTATCCAGCAATTCCTTTGTTCATTTTGGTTCTCTGTAAGTGCACCTATCTTTCTACCCCCAACAACACTTTCATTACCATTGCTGGTTGACAAGAAGTCAACAAGAAGAGCAAAGACAGCAGCCACAATAAAACATGGTTATCTTAGCATGGCACAAGTGACCGCCTTTCAGCGCTGACACATTTACAAATCAATTTGTTTTTGCCATGCAGGCGTGTAAATCTTATCAGAACTGAGGCTCTGTATAAAGATGAAAAATTTGAGATGACAGAGAGCAGAGTACCACACATCATGTTTGGAACTGAACAAGGATAAAAGCATTCTGCTCAGTCTCCATAGGGAATTTCCATTATCATGGATTTCAAGGTTGTACTATCTTGGAAGATATTTCTGCGTTCCATTACTAACTGAACTTTATATGGTAGAATTGGGATCTCAAAAACGGCAGAATTTTTGAATGCCTGAAAGAGCAGGAAGTGCTGTCTGATGCTGTCTGTAGAGAAGCAGCTCATTGTTTTATGTCTAGAGGCACAGGTCATCCCAGAATTGACTGGATTCTTCAATGCAAAAGGCTCAATTTGGGTATTTTAGGATAAAAGCAGCAGCAACAACAATACAAACCAGCTTTGTTGGAGAAACAGCCAAGAAGAAAGTGTTAATACTGGCGATAATACTGGTCTGAATTCAGCTTGTGACATTATCTGATTCCCTTTCTTCTCATTTCCTCTCCTCAGTTTTTGATATTGACACTTTATTAGGTATTTGATATCTCTACAGGGTCCAAAATTAACCTTTTGCCAGATTGCCACACCTTTCAATAGCAAGATGCTATACCAGCCATATTTTTCTCTTTTATATAATTACACTACCGTTCAAAAGTTTGTCAATACGTTATTTTAAAGAAATTCATACTTTTATTCAGTAAGGCATTAAGTGAGAATAAAGGCATTTATGATGTTACAAATATTTCAAATAAATGCTGTTCTTTTGATCTTTCTATTCATCAGAGAATCCTGAAAAAAAAAATCAGTCCACAAAAATATTAAGCAGCACAACTGTTGTCAACATTGATAATAATAATAAATTACTGAGCAGCAAATCATCACATTATAATGATTTCTGAAGGATCATGTGACACTGAAGACTGGAGTAATGATGCTGAAAAGAATGCAGCCTTGGTGAAAACAAGATACTTCTTTCAAAAACTTAAAATTCTTACTGACTCTAAACTTTTGAATGGTTAGGCTATGTATTTAAAACTGTATTTGCATTATTTCTGTATACATACATACATACATACATACATACATACATATATATTCAGTGCCTGATTAACATGCAGACATTGTAGTTTTCACAAAGACTGACCTGCTGTATCCTTCTGCACATGCCTCTAACACTATTTTTCCCTTCACTTTGAAAAGAACGTCGTCAGCCGAGATTCCGTTAATGACAGGACTATTGGGAAGAATCCATAAAGAGCTTGTTCAGAGCAATCCAGGACTATCAGGGGCCTTTCTGGGCTACGATCCAGCCATCACTGGAACTATGAACAATCATTCAAGCTTCTCATTATTTTAAAGGAATCAATTATAAGGTAATCAAACTGTGAGGATCGTCCACTCAAAAGTATGTAAAGATAAATCTCAATCCTAATTGTCACTCTTCACAATCCCTCCCAGCACACAATCCAATACATCAATGCCTTTTTTACATTTGTCCATGTAAGACAATACAAATACATAAATATTTGGCCCTAACAGAGAGATTCTTCACAGTGAGGATTAACAAGCTGTACTTCACAGGATATAAACACAGTGGGAATGTTCCTCTGTCTTCTCTCATGGAGTTTCATAAGTTTCGAGCACTGGCCCTGAGCTGACTCCTCTCAATTATGCAAGTCTAAACTGAGCATGACATACACTCTAAACTTGAGAGAACTCTTGAAAGGTAAGTTAATAAGGTGGGCTTAAATAAAGAATCATAAACAACATATAAGGGCCCATCATATTTAAGCAGCTGTGTGAAAGTCGCATGTTCGCAGAGCTTTATTGAAACCCCTCGTCCTTCCTTTCTGGCGTGGGATGAGGGACCGCAGGTCTGCCGGTGAAGGCGATTGTATTTGGACAGTCTGCCAGAGCGCTTGGGGGAGGAATGCTTACAAACAGTAACACTCTATACTCAGCACAGACAAAGGAATGTGGCGTTTAGAGTAAGGGAAGATTTATATGATACCTTGGCATTTTTCATTTATAAAACACTAACACGCTCTGATAATTTACCTAATTAGGAATTGAATCCTGACCGTCATGCAAACATCCAGCCGCGCCGAATGAAAAACAACAAATACACGTGTGTAAATACAGCCCTGATGCTGAGCAACTGCAAAACAAGCAGCCTGAGCAGTTCATCTGTGTTTTCTGAAGCCCCCGGGTGGTCTCGCTGTAAACCTGGTGAGTTACGCTATAGGGCCGCCTAGTAAGGGTGCCAACTAAGGACCGTCCACCTGTGTGGCCCGCAGAGCCTTGATTTTAAAGTCAACCTCCATAAATCAGTGTGTCACAGTCCCTCTGAAGTGTATTCCATTTATTCATCACTAACCTGTGATTATGAATAGGCCAAATGTGGGCTATTTATACAGTTGATAGTGTGTAGGTCATACACTCTAATCACAGTTGTCTATATGGCACACAAAGGTGCAGAAGACTAGACTAATAACAAGGTAAAGTGCAGGGAGACACAGCAAGCACATCGTTAAATATGAGCAAATATGACAGCTGTATTAAAATAGCCCTCACTGCCACAGGACATTTCTGTTACTCGCAACCACTATGATGAATTATGACATGGCTTCACAGGATATTTCCTTTCGGCCCTCATAATCATGTTAACAAATGTGTTGTAATGTCATGTCACGTGTGTAACTGATATAATCTTGTGACACTACTATTAGTCCAGTCATTTTAGGAAAAAAGGTTGAACAAATTGCAACAGAAGCAAACTCAACTGATTTTGTATCCTCAATATGTCCTGAGTAAGGAAAAAAAAAAAAGCCACGAAGAATCCCATTAGGGGAAAGTTTAGAAAAAGACCCAAATATAGCCTATTCATTCTTTTTCTTACGTGAATGGGGCAAAAATTTTAACCTTTAGATATCACCATGAAAATTACTGAGTTGATTACTTACATCAAGACAAACAAAAAATGTATTACAAGTTTTTTTAAATTGTTTGTTAACATGGACAGACGGTGCATAATCTAATTACGTATGTGCTAATTTGCATAAATACCACAACAGGTCTAAACATTGGGTATCGCCAGGTGAAAATGTCTTGTTGAATCTTGTTGACACATAACAGTAAAATACTTAATGTCTGAATGGAACCCATTTAGGCTACCCATGAACATTAATACATAGAGGCAGGAAGAAGTACTTTAGAAACCAGCTTTTATTAATTATTATTGCACAGATGGGGTTTGGGGCTGGGTCTGTGGGACTGTTTCTGGGGATTCACTTTTTATTTTGCCTACCTTTTGTCTTCGGCATTCTCCTTACCATTGTCTCCTGTTCTTCCCTCAGACTCGTCCCTCAGAAACAGTCCCACAGACCCAGCCCCAAACCCAATCCCTTAAAAATGAATAAAGGCTGGTTTCTAAATTACTTCTTCCTGCCTCTATGTATTAATGTTCATTGGTAGCCTAAATGGGTTCCATTCAGACCTTAACATTAAGCATTTTACTGTTATGTGTCAACAAGATTCAACAAGACATTTTCACCTGGCTACACCCAATGTTTAGACTTGTTGTGGTATTTATGCAAATTAGCACATACGTAATTAGATTATGCACCGTTTGTCCATGTTAACAAACAATTTAAAAAAAACTTGTAATACATTTTTTGTTTGTCTTGATGTAAGTAATCAACTCAGTAATTTTCATGGTGATATCTAAAGGTTCAAATTTGTACCCTATTCACCTACAGTAAGAAAAAGAATGAATAGGCATATGAATAGGCTATATTTGGGTCTTTTTCTAAACTTTCCCCTAATGGGATTCTTCTGGGCTTTTTTTTCCTTACTCAGGACATATTGAGGATAAAAAAATCAGTTGAGTTTGCTTCTGTTGCAATTTGTTCAAGGTTGACCCCCATTTTGGCTTAAAATGACTGGACTATATATGAAACTGAGTCTGTTGAATGCTAAAAAAATAAAAATATAATAGTTTTTGGTTTTCTTATTATTCCAAAGTTTAACCAACGTACAATTTCAGAAAATTGTCATTTCAATGCAGATTTTTTGTTACAAAATACACAAACCTTAAATATTATATAATATTTGAGATTTGTGTATTTTGTAATAGAAAAACAACAAGCCGCATTGAAATAAGTTTTATGATATATATGTTCATATTTTCAGTCTCTAAGTTTAAATATATATATATATATATATATATATATATATATATAAATATATTATAATATAGTATAATATATATATATATAATATCATAATTATAATATACTTAATAATTATAATATATTTAATATAAATATATAATATTACATATATATATATATTGTTTTTATGTAGCCTACACTGTTGTTATTTTTGCTGTCACATTTAGTAAATGTTGTCAATTTTACATTGAATTTTACATTTTTCTTTTTAAACTTAGATACTGAAAATATGAATATGAATATGAAATATGAATTATATACAAAAATACTGAACAATTTAAAACCATGTTAAATCAAGGGAACAATTTGCTTAAGCCTCAGTTTAAGTTGACAACTGGAGGAACTTAAATGTAGGGTAGGCAATTTTAGCAGCTAGCTAAAGATCAAATCACCTTCCCTGCCTTTAATCTAAATAGTTAATTAAAAGATAGCAGATTTTAAGTCATGGAAACTTGACATTTACTTAAGTATGATTAAGTAAATGAACTGTAAAGGAAGCCCATTTCCACCACATAAAAAAGCATGCTTTGGTAAATCAAAATTATAACAAAGTTGAAATGACTGGATACTAAGACATAAAAAGTCAAAATTGGCATAAGTCATAATTATGAGAAGTATTATGTCTACAGTTTATGACTTAACTATGACCTTCAGTCTCGACTTTTCAACTTCTTTCAACTTATCTCATAATAATGATTTTTTAGATCATAATTATGACTTAGCATGTGATCATTTTGACTTATCATACTTATCATTATGACCTGAAATGTCAAAATTGACATGGCTTCTTTTTATGTTAAATTGACCTTAAATGTTCATTTTTACTGTGTCATAATTTAGCATTTTCATCTCATAGCTATGACTTAGGATCTCACTTTTGTCTAAATTATGATTTACCAAAGTATGAGCTTATTTTTTTATGTGGTGGAAATGGGCTTCCATAAAAAAAAGCCATGTAAACTGTTGCATTTAACTTCTTTTTTTAACATTGTACTCTGAAATATAATGCAGTCATATCTGATATACTTAGAGCAATAACAATCAGAGTCACATGGCCATGAGGGGCAGACAGAAATAGTGAGTCTTCTTTGTTGCAAATAATGACAGATAATTAACTTCGGCCATCTCTCTGTGCTAAACAACAAGATGGGTGGCACACGGTCAAGACAGGAAGTGTTAGGACTGGACTGACTTCAGGGCCATGAACTGGAACAAACAAGATCAGGGCATTAGCGTAGGCGTTCTGTCAGATAAGCTAATAAATGCTATGTGGCATGTAGCTGTACCTCATGGCTACTCGAAACATTAGCACAGCTCTCTCAAGCACATACACAGATAAGACGACTACATCTGCCTCTTCAAACAAATCGTTATCAGCAAGTTGGAAGCCACTTCAGCTAAAATAAGCAATTTATTGTACAATTGCTGGTTGTTTTGTGGGCCATTTCAAAAAGCTTTTTATCATATACAAGTGGATCATGGTAGACTGAGCTGGCAAATGTGATCTCTTTTATACAGTAATAATAAAGCTCCATCTGGCCTAGTGGGAAGGCTAATGAGTATCAACACTTTTTTCATTACATCATTGACATTAGCTAATGTGCTTTTAAATGGCAATTTAAACACCACTGAGTTACCACAAAATGCCAGCCATCACAAGTCTCTCTGTGGGGTTGCCTACCCTGCATTAGAGCTTCCTAACATTTCATATCCGGCGAACCAAACTACACAGAATTCTGGCTAAATTATGAATTCGCTTCACTGAAGCAGCATGTTTAATTTACAAGGTCAAAAACAATTATATGTTGCACTTTTGGATTGCTAAGGAACTTGAAACGGAAGTCGTGATAGTCTATTCTTCCCTATATAGCCGAGTGAAATGTCTTCTTGAACAAGAAAAAATGTAGGTGATTGACAGGTTGCCCCGCCCTCACGCCAGTAAACGCATAAGAGAAGAGAGGGAGGGGAAGTTATTTTGATTATGAAGATTATGAGGGCACATGAATTTGAATAAAAATAATGATGTGCACAGATAAATAACTAATAATATTCCACAAAAATAAGAATTGTCCATTTTGATTTCATGATAACTTTAAAAAAAGAATAAAACTACATTTACCACAACAGGACCAGGACTACTAGAAAACTAGAAAACTACTAGTTTTCTAAATGTTAAGTAAAGTAGAGACAGTCTCCCTAGAGTACCACTGGGTCAAGTGCCTTGCTCAAGATCACAAAGGTTGAAACCTGCAACTTGTTGGTTATTACTCAGATTTTATATGAAAGCCTGACTATAGAGTATAACAGTGGAGTTTTACATAAAATACCCACTCACTTTCACCATAAACTCTTCAAAGTAAATGTTCCTAAAAGGAATTTTGGATCAATGCAATGCAAACGGTTCTTAAAATGACTGTTTTTTTTTTTCAGTGTGAAGAACTGTTTAATAATCTGAAGAACCGTTTTCCAAAGGTTTGTGCAATTGAAAGTTTTTATGGATGTTAAAGGCTCTTTATGGAACCATAAATGCCAAAAGAACCTTTATTTAAAGACAGCCCTACCGTGAGCTCAGTGATGATATACAGTATGCTTTTATAAAAGCCATAAGTCATGGTGATTTCAACACAAAAAAGCTCTAACTAGCCAACTTCCCAGAGAAGAACTACACAACACAGAATCCTGAGGAGAGATTCTCCATGGATCCTCCAATCAGAGAAAAAGTCACTGTTACCACAGAAACCAAAACCAGACCAAAACAGCTCAACAGTGACCTCCCACTCCCATGAAGCATTTTGAATGTAATAGAGATTGAACATATATGTTAATATTATTTATACTGAATGGTTGTTCTTGAGTCAATTGATTTATTTGCAGTGCTTCATGGGATATGTAGTTCATTGTACCTTTGTCTTTTTCAAATCAACGTTTGTAATGTGATTCATCTCAGAGCTTGGTTTATGACTTGTGCACGTTATTATGGAATTCATTTATATCCCTATGCGAAAAAATTAATAGGGAGATACCTCTGGAACGGTTTAATTTCTAATATCTAGGGTCTGGAGTAAAACACCTGACAGCACATTATCATATCAATGATTAAATCAAATTACAAAACACCATATAGGGAGCTTTTTAAGATCTTATGACTTCCAATCTGAAGGATCTACCACAGTTTACTGTTTGCTTGACCGACACAAATGAACATTGGTCCAAATGGAATTTTCATTTTCCATCCTTTCCTCTCCCACCCTAATTCCCCTTTGCCCTCTCTCCACACCATCTCATAACCCAGGTCATTAATAATGTATGATATTGACTCAGCAAAGCCCATTCTTTCGGGATGAAGGGGTGCTATATTTTCTCTTGAAGTGTGAGGCATGAACTCATCTGTTGCCTGGCAACCAGGTAGTTCCTAGCAAGTGCTTCTCCTCAGAGAAACCCCCTCATACTATAATGCAGTGAAAGCCCAAAGTGCCGCCCCCAGGCCCCTCCCAACTTTTACGAAACTACCTAATACTTCATTTCAGCACACACCAATTCAAATATGTACAAATCCTGTGTGGATACATACTTTTATCTGTAATGGGATTCCTTAAATTTCACGTATCATTGTGTCATCGGCATTGCATAAAAGCTCTGTTTAAAAATGGATCTAAACACAGAACGAAACGCTGTTTTGCTGTCATGGAGCAAAATACGCTGCTGTGCTGAGAACATGCCTCATAAGCCCCATATAAACTAATGGTCCACATTGCCATGACAACCTCAGTGTGGCGGACAAAGACCTTGCCGTTAGCACCAGTTTTTGCAATGCAGTTTTTATTTATTCATCAGTTTCTGCTTTCATCGTGCACAGAGAATTCAGTGCACAAACTCACATGATTGACAGCCAAGCAGGAGCTGTAGCTCACATAAAACAGCCTGACTGGCTGAGGCAGGTGTGAAGATGTAAGGAACGGTGCCCAATAAAAACATTATTTATAGTGTATATCTCTCTAACCATACAATGAAAGCCAATGGGGTCCAAGAAACAGTGGACTCTACTGGCATTCATTGTATGGAAAAGAAAATGTCAAAATATCTTCTTTTAAGTTCCACAGAAGAAAAGTCATACAGGTTTGGAAAAACACAAGGGTGATGTAATTTTAACACAAATAAAAAGGAAATTTATTTTCTTCCTCACAAAGGAAATGATAATCGAATGCACAGATATTTTATCACAACAAGAAAATATCATTGTGATCTAGCCAACTTTGAACTCTAGATATTTCTGGCAGTAGATTTGTTGCCACCCAATGAGACTGCAGCATACAGAACCATCTTTAAAGATTAATTATTTTCATTAGCTTGACACCATGAGACTGCATATTTAGAAGTCAAGTCTTTTATAGGATCTCTTGCATAAAAAAAGGCATTATTAATAATCAAAACAAGGGGAAAAGGGGAAAAATGTGACAGCAAAACTCAATTCACATCCCAGCATGTTTAGGACAGAGTGAATTTAACATCTGCTGAACCAGAAACATAAAACAAGCTTTATTGTCATCTTCTGTCAAGTGAGCTTTGCACTCCTTGTGTCCAATTGTCACTCTCAATGCACATTTCAAACTGGCATCAACACCTGATCCGCAGCTTTTAACACACTGTCATTTGTGTGTGTGGTCTAACTTTAAAGTGAGAAGGCAGCTGAATCAACACAATCGTGAAACATCTCAGTCAGAGAGAAGCCCAGTTCGAGAGCATGCTGGTATTTGGGAACGGATGCTTCAGAATTGGCTCGTGTGACAACTGGTATTATAAGCGAGACTTATAGAGACTCAAATACAGACAGGGGCCGTCAGACAACAAAAAGTAGCAGTGCTATTGTTTTCACAGATGGGAAATTTTTCTGCCACTGTTGGCTCTTTTATGAGGCCGGAATATATCCGTCTCCCTCAAATGCAGCGGATCCCAGCTGGCCGCTGCTCCCCAGGGAGGTCCATTGCGACCTAAACAGCCACCTCCCACCAGCCACTCAAATATCATCCTTTCAGTTCTCACCTCGTATAAACACTTCACAGAGCCAGGTGGATTTGAGGTTCACCAAAGGGACCCGTCCATGGCAGCCTTCAAAATCGATTGCCACTTAGTTTTTCAATCATGCCCTTTGCTTCTCTGTCTTTTGTTTATAACTGTCTGTTGGGAATAAATCACACAAGTCTATTGCACCACGCCTTACACGAACAAATCAATAACTGCTGAGATCAACAACACCTCAGAGACTGTGACATGTAGGATATATACATTGTCAGCTGTTGACTGCGTGAGTAGAGAGGACTTTGTCTTGTTGTGACAAAGTCACAAAATAAAACAAGTATATTTCAAGCTCATTTTAAGTATACTTTAGTTAAGTTCATGTTATATTTTAAAGTAGTAAGAATACTAATATCAATGTACTAGAAGTATACTTGCAAGTGTAACAACAGTAAACTTTGAGTACACAACTTGTTTACAACTAAGTTTTTTGTTTGTACTGCAACAATACTAGAAGTGAACTTCTATATAGGTATTGATATTTTACTAGTCAAATACTACAGGTAGCACATTTTTTAGTTTATGAAAGTACACTTAAAACTAGTAGTTTTATACTGCAAGAACTTGTAAGTTTGTATGCTGTTTAATGTTTGATGATTGCATTGTTTAACATTTACCTAAGCAATCTTCTATCACCTGTTTCTGCTTCTTCTTCATCTGTGTTTCCAGAGATTCTGTGCTAGATGATGCGTAATAGCTGTATAACAGTGAAAACACGGATAGCCGGAAAATTCAGTAAATGGGGGGAAAGTAAAGTAGATTTGAAGTAAATTCCTATGTAATCTTAAAGTACACAAAACTTCAGATAAATTAATATTTTCAAACAATGCAAGTTTATAAGACAGCATGTGAAATAGCTAGGCTATGTGAAAG
Organism: Scardinius erythrophthalmus; assembly: GCF_964197995.2. Classification (NCBI taxonomy): domain Eukaryota; kingdom Metazoa; phylum Chordata; class Actinopteri; order Cypriniformes; family Leuciscidae; genus Scardinius; species Scardinius erythrophthalmus. Next base: position 39,409,037 of record NC_138221.1, read on the forward strand.
AGTAAACACATCTACAAGTATACTTAGAATATTTATTTATTCATTATGTATATCTCGATCAAAAGATTAAGCACAAGTATAGGCCAAATATATCTGTCAGTACAAGTCAAGTATACTTTAGTATACTTACTTCCTTATTTTTAGTTTAAAGCTACAATATGTATTTTTTTTCCGCCGCCAGGGGTCGCTAACCTTTTACAGTAACAAAAGCGTAGGTTGATGACGCAGTGATAAGCAGAATGATGGGACTTGCCGTCATGCTGATGGATCTAATAATGTTTATGGATGAGTGAAAACTTTTTTACGTGACTGTGGTATGAAGTGGGTCGTGATTGTTAAGAGACAGATATCAGCGCCACACGCGAGTCCAGCGGATATAAAGGAATAAGGACATTTAATTCTACCGAACTACCCGCAAGTGTAGAATTACTACTCACACAGGTCAGTGTATTTGACGAATTAAACTTGTGAGCTAAAGCAGCGCTGTTTAACTGGTCTAACGTTACACTATCATACTAAACAGCATTTGAGTGTGTTGAAAGTTATAATGTTATTCTATGTGTTAGTTTGTTTGCTATGTATGAGACTAGCAGTAAGCTATATCAACATTAGTATAACATACTGAACATATTCTAACATTTCATCATGTTTCGCTATATAACATTTATTTGTTTTATGTACATTTGCTCACCTGTCTAATAAAGTACATGCAAGAGCGGCGTCCCTGTCAAGTCGTGACTCGTGAAGCTCTGTCAAGTCGAAGTTAGTTGCTGATGTGGAGCTCTCGGTATCTCGAAAACACCACACTGATATTGATCCTCGTTTTAGTTCTCCTTTTGTCCCAAAGTCTGCTTGTCATGGTCCATAATGTTTGAACGAAACAACAACAGCATGCCGCTAGACGTTATGCACTACACAGTTGTCCATGTCTGTCGCCATGGTTACTATGGCAGTACAAGCGGAAACCAGGGATAGCGCGGATATTACATCACTGACAGGCGACAAGTGAAGAGGGATGGGCACTTTTTAAAATTGTGAATTTCTCTGAATTTACAAATTCTTGGACACATTTAGGATAATGGAAGTACACAATTGAAAGAAATATTTAACACTGTGCAAGTCGTTTTTGGATATATTGATACAAAATTCTTACATATTGTACCTTTAAAAGAAGTATACTAATGGCACACTTGAATAAACTTCTTTTTCGTAAGGGCAGTGCTTCAAGCTCACACATAAATACATTCATAAAATATGCAACAGTTATTAAATACTCAAATTTGTTTTCATAGTCAACGGGATTTGCGTGTACATAATCAGGAGGATAAATTATAACATCTATAAGCTTGCCTCATGAATATTAATTATGTGACGTGTCATTTTAGAAGATTCAGCCAGCAAGCCATCAGCACCAGCTCCACCCACTCTGGTGGAAAACTGCCTTCATTTCACCATCTGGGCACTATGAACACCGGGTCATGCCGTACGGGCTAGCTAACTCACCTTCAGTCTTCCAAGGCTTCATGGATGAGGTGTTCCGGGACATGCTCCAGAGATTTGTCATAAATTACATCAATGATATCCTTATCTACTCCCAAAACCTGCCACGCCACGCCACACCACACCACACCTTTGTTTTATGTTTGATCTCGTTTTGAATAATATTAAACTGCACTTGGGTTCTGCAAACTTGCCTCCAGTGGATCAATGTTACAGGGGGAGGGTACTGTCACGGATTCAGCCAGCATGCCATCAAACCAGCACCAGGTCCTTCAACTCCATCCACTCGTTCACAAAACACAATTCAAGGTTTGATCTGCTTAGATGAATGCCAAACTTGCTAGCAGGTTATTATTTAGTTCACTCAAACGCATCATTTATACCCCATTTATAAAGGATATAAAATACACCTCATTATAGAAAATATCCACAACATAAAAAATGTTGCAAGTTACATTGGTATATACAATTAAGCAAATTCACAGCTGAACTTTAACCTATTAAATACCTGACTATGTCTGCATTGTCAACAGGATTTGAGGAGGAACTAAAAGTTGGGGTTATATTACAAAACTTGCATGCTTAAAAAAGCATGTGACTTTGGTTCAAATGTAAGTTGTAATAATTAATTAATCTCTTACAGGATGTTTTTGACAGATCAAACCAGCTAGTACAGTGATTCAGTTTACTGGCTCTCAGTTAACCAGATCAATCGCCAGAATACTATGATTTGTACATTATAAAAAAAATTCTTCTAAAAACAGTGCTTGTGCATTGTTAATATCTTGATGTTTTATTAACAAAGTTCGGGAGGAGCATGTTCAGATGATCAACCCAATCAGAAGAGGCCTATAGCCGACTCGCCTATGTTTCTCAACAGTTTTCCTGCATCCCTCAGCCACCCCGACTCCTCACTCACCACTGGTTCCTAACCCAGCCAGGGATACAGGGGGAGTACTCTGGGTCTGGGGTCAAATACCGAGCTCGGAGCCCTCCCCTCGGACAGCACGCCAAATACGCATACTCAAATCTGATTATTTGTAGGTGTGAACTCGAGAATTTTTTGTCTGCATATTTTCACCATCAATATGGTCTAATTAAAATTGGTTAATTATTGTCATGCATCTTTTTTGTTGATGAAATTGACAACCACTGATTAGCACTGATAACAGCAGTTTTGCTTTATACTTTGATTAAAATTCTGCACACATATCAATATAGAAAACTGTTGCTAAGATACAACGAATGTTAAATAAAGAAGCTTTAAATCACTGGAGAGTGATGTTTCAGCAAGCAGCATTTTAACAGCAATCTAAAGCTACAATATCACCCATCCTAACCTCAACATGAGAAACCTGTCCAAATTGCTGTCGGGGAACAGGCTGCCACCTGCTGTATCGTTTGTATTCTTGAAGTCAAGACTAAACTACACATCCAGATCGTTGCCCCTCAGTGACTTTGGCACGAAAAGCTGTTGTTTTGCACTGTTAAGACAGAGACCCATTATCATTATCTAGACTCAAACACACAGTGTCATAAAAATGCCATCCAGAGCTTTTACCACCCCGGAGGATCAGTATGAAAGTTTAAATGTGCATTAATGTTTACAGTCATGACCTGACCCATTAAGCTCACTTGTGCTGCAGATCAGAAACATGTGTACAGGTTGTCCTTTAAAGGCACAGACGCATGTGCCTTTATCGCTATTGTGCATTTGAAGACATAAAACTACGAGAAGACAGCCTTGTTAGTTACGTGCCATTGCTCTAAAGACTGTGAGCTGCAGGCCTAAAGATATACAGAAATCCAGCTGAAATGACATTAATCCTCAAACACTCCTCTAATCAGCATGCTTTGGCTGTGACTGACTTCTCTTCTCCATATGCCCTAGACCAATAAATCATTCAGCTTCCTCTCCTATAGCTACATTCAAAGACTAGAGGTTATACAAGCACTGATTCTCATCAGACTCTGCTGTCTTCAACCGAAACAGCATCAGATCTCCAAACGTCCACTCTAATTTCATCCTTTAAACACAATACAGATGCAACATGATGATCCTAAATCAGGATGTACTGTAGGCTTATGTTGTGACGTGAAGCTATAAGTGCATTTGTTCCTGTCTGTTTCGTGCCCTGAGTGGGGTTTCAAAAACAAGAACATGTTGAGAGACTGCAATCTCTTTCACTGTGTCTCACCCTTTCTCTGCCAGCACAGCCTTTCTTTGTTTCCCTGTGATGCACAACCCATGACCTATCCCACAGTGCCAAGCTTCACAGTCAAACTGAATGATCCACACCGTAAACACATGCTTTCATTTAATGGTGAGAAGTTACGTTGGGTGGAAAAAGATAAAACCTGCAGCAAGACAAGCTCGCGTTGTGCTATATGACAACATTTCCTGATAATAGAGGAAATAATACTGATAGCCATCGTTGTTGTTTCTTTGGTAACTTGCACCTCGTACGATGCCGAGTCAAATTTGGGATTATTTAACTTACAACGCTACAAACCCTCTTGATGATATGAACATATGATATGAATCCAGTTTTACTAACTGAACCCAATTAGTCTTTCTTCAATCTTTACTTAAAGAGATTAGCTAATCCCAGCTAACAAAAATATGCACTAAGAATGTTTTGTTAATGTTGCCATTAAGTTATGAAAATGCAATTTCTGATGTTCTCTGAAAACTCTGAAAAATTAATGTTTTATTTTTTAGGTTATGCAAATGTTAAGGTTACTGAATGTTAACATTCAATTTTATTATTTTCCAAACATTATGGGAACGTTACTTTTGAATGTTCTCTGAACATTCTGAAACAAGTAGTGTTTAAAAAAAAAAAAAAAAAAAAGTTATTGTGTACAGTTATTTAATGATGTCATCTGGTATCATGGACTCGCTCTCTCGTTTCATACAAACGCAGCTGCTACCATTTTGTAACGATTGTTTTGTACACTGTAATGGATTATACGATAACAAACGGGTACAATTTTAAAACAGTTTTATCTCAAATCAATATCTCTTACCCCATAATTATTTATGTGGCATGTAATAAGTGGTACAGTATGACTGTACCGTATCCCTTAAATATCTGTCTAGTTAGAATCCGCTTGCTAGCAACTGCTTTCATTGCGGAAGCTTTCCATTTAAAGACCTAATAAAATATTTCAACTCAAGTCAATATTTTGTGTCTAATTATTTACTTATGTGGAAATGAATCGTGTAATAAGCGGGATAATGTACATCCAGCTGTTTGTTATTGCAGAATACCTTCAGGGTGATGCAAGTCCTGATCATCCTGTCGGGGTTTATTCTGCGATAACAACAGGGTGGATCTACATTATGCCTTACTTAATATTACTGGAAGAAATGTTTGCTCATAGCTTTAAGATAACCTTGCCAGAATGTTAGCTCAATTTCCGAGAACTTTTCCTGTTGTCACCCTCATGTCATTCTACACCTGTATGGTTTTCTTTTTTTTTTTTCTTTTTTTTTTTGTGAAACCTAAAATGAGATATTCTGAAAAATGTTTCTGTGTTCTTTTCTGTCCATCCATTGGAAAGTCAATGGGGACTAATATTGTTTTGGAGGCCCACTGACCTTCAGTGTATGGACAAAAATAGCGTAGAAGTTTTCTTCTTCCAAAAATGTTTGCGTTCCACAGAAGAAAGAAAGTCATACAGGTTTGGAACGATATTGATTTTTGACTGAACTATCCCCTATCGATGACAACATGCCAGCTCTCAGCAGACTGAACATTGTCATTGTGGTCCAGACCAGGTGTACATCTCAACAGGATACTCGTATGGCCATATGAACACTGCACATATGGGGCCAGTTGCATAAACATAGCCGTTATGTTAAGACAGTGTTTTAAGATCTAGAATGACCCACTAGCAGTTAGTCAAAGGGCAGTTAATCTTACTTTTTGGTATCAAATTAGGCCAATCAACATTTTTTATGTAACTGACTTAAAAAAGTTATGAACAGACTTAAAGAAAAAAAATTTCACTAGCTTGTAAAACTAGTCTTACCAGTTTATGCAATCAGCTCATTATCTAAATCTAAACACATTAATAACTCCCTATGAGGCAAATGCAAATACCTTTTATGTCTTTTGAGAGCAGCTCTTTTGATCTATCTAGAAAAACCAAAATAGCGAGAATAAAGATAGTCACCAAGCAAAGGTCATGTTTAATAAAATATTATAAAATATATATTTATTTATTTTTGGAGAAGAGTTGGCAGCCATTGCTAACAACGACACACACACAGTCCCAGTTCTGCCATTGATATATACAATATGTCAGAATACAGATTAATCATCACCTCAGTAAAAAAGTGTTATGGCCTCGCAACACGTGCCTGAGGGCGAGAAAGCTCATGTATGACTAATCAAAATAAAGATGATACATACTTTCATCTGACAAGCATGCTCGTTTGCAGCCTTCATTTTACACTGCTGAACACTGACGCTGGCGTATCTAACTGACCCAAAAACAAGCACACAAAATAATAGAAGCAGAAGAGCAGAAGACAGTTAGAAAGATGAAAGAATATTAATGACCCAAACTTATGAATAGTAATTAAATGAACAACCAGCAGTTTTCCCCTTCCTGTATTGATGGGAGGGTGACAAATGGCATTTCCTCTCATCATTTAAATTTCAGCTGTTCTGTACATTTGTCTAAATATTCAGTTAAATGTTGCAATGATGTGTATTGTCATTTGTCTAATGTTGCACACAGAACTGCATGCTTGGTGCATAGATCCTAATTGTGATTATAATAATCCAAAAGACATTTGAGCAAGTGAAGCTGCCATTTATATGCATTATATGTAAAGTGCCCCACCATGAAAAATGTAAACAACTCACATAAAGAAGATTTAAACGGAAAATGCATTTCCACACAACGCTAAGTAACCTGCAAAACGCATTTGGAAATAATACAAATTGCAGTGGGGTTTTCCACATCCTCCAAATATCCCACAAAGTGCTTTCTATATTCAAGCAGAACCACATGACAACAAATCCATTAAGTCTATATACACTAATCATGGGTCTAATTGCTCTCTTTACAGCTGTCAGTCAGAAAGTGATGTAATACATAATGCACTTCATACCACAATGCGGCCATTATAAATGTAATATGAAAACAATTGCAACCTAAGTTTAATTTGCTTAATGGCTAAGCAACAAAAAGCAAATCACAAAATGGAGGAAACTCCAGTGCACATATGAGGCCAGCAAGTCCAATTCATCATTAAAAACTAGAAATCATAAGCATTGTATTTAATCTTATCTCTATCTAGATCATAAAATAATGTCTACATAGTGCCAGGCTGCATTTTGCGCATCACTTCTAAAGAGACTCAGCAGAGAGCTTGAGCCGCCCCTTCAGCTAATGAAGCTATTTATAAAATAGTGCTCTTAATTGCAACACTGCCAAAAGGACGAATCTTTGGGAAGCCTACACCGGTGGGAGAACGAGATCAGCTCTTATTTGTTGTTAAGAGTTTCCTGTCAAAATACACGCAGGAAGCTGCAAGCTGTCACGGCAACCAGCCAGCCATTCAGCATACACCTACAGATCTTAATTGATACCAAAGTCCTGCAAGGTCCAAGAAAAAACTAAACTGTAATTAATAGGCTATTGTGTATTAAGGCCAAAGTCATCAGCGTAAACTTTAAAACCACATACTAAATTGCTAAATGGTAGTTTCAGATGAAAACATTAGTTAAAGGATATGGGTTGCAAACCATCCTGAGACACCAGCTCCGTGGACGAGTGGTCTGTTTGATGCAGAAGAACACCACGGGCGCCAGCATCGGGTAGGGGGGCTGTTCCTCCTCATCAGAGGCCAAATCCGGAGTGGGGTCCCGGGCCCCGGTCCCCTGTGTCTGAGAGCTCTCATGGACGGGGATCCATGTGCTGCTCTTTTCCTCCTCATCGCCGATCTCTTCACAGGGACCGGGCACCTGGTACAGGGCTGAAATGGGAACGCTTACCTCTCCTCTCTCCAAGTAATGAAAGTGTTCTCTCCCCTCGCCATCAGTCATGATAAAGCGTCTGACAATGGAATCCTGTAGTTAAAAGAACAAATATGTCAAACGAACAATGACATATGGCAAGCCGATTTAACAATTATTCCTTTATCGTAACTAGTATCTATTTTTATGTTACTAGTAATCTATACAATATATTAGTATATGATATATTAGTATATACAATCATTAGTATTGAAGTTTCATTTCGATTAGTATTAAGACGTGCTTATTGATAAAATACTAGTATTTGTATATACCAGCACCATTGTCTATTCAATTATTCATTAGTACTTATTCTATCTACTAGTCACTATCCCCGTAGTAATAGGCCTAAATAACTATTACACAGTTAATGGTAACATATAGCCAATTTGCCATTGAATTCAATGGAGATGTATAGTTTAGATATCAAACATTGAAAACTACAGTAGTGAAAAAAACCTGTTTCAAAATGTATTTAAAATACATTTATTTCACAAATATGTGAATGTATGTATTCAAATACATGAACATATTTACTGGCATATCACTTGAGACTTACTGATATACATATAATTAAACTTTATTTGGAGTACTTCTGTATTGCACAATGCACATTTCATAACATTAAGCCTAAAATGTGTTTAATATCACTATATTAGTAAGGATAGTATGATCTCTGCATAATATCAGTCTTTAAATGCAAGATATTTAAAATCTACACAAAGTATACTTGCAATAGTTCCACTTCAGCACAATCAATCAAATATAAGTATATCTTTAATTGGACTTCAGCACTATTTCTGGATAACTAAAGTGCATTAAGAAAAAACTTAGTTCCAATTTAGCAATCAATGTAGTATACCAAAAGTACAATTGCAGGGTATTTATTTTAAGAACATAAATATGTAAATAGATATATTTTTTTGTAGTATACTTAGCATAAAATAAATGTATTTCGTAGATAGACTATGTTTCAGCTTTACTAGCACACAGTTAACCTCTTAACCAGCGCCCCTATTTTTGAGAATTTTCAGAAAATGACATACCCAAATACAAATGTCTGTAGCTCTTAAACCCTATGTTTCAGTTTTACTAGCACACAGTTAATACATGCTAGAACCTATGAAACACTAGCATCAAAAATGTAAGCATTTCTTTTATCTTAGCCACTAGGTATGTTTTACTTGTCTTATGTATCTAGTCAAATGGTTGTTACAGTTCAATTTCAAAATGTTACTAGTAGAACTATAGACCTTATGTAGCCCCGCCCCTTTTCAGCACTGCACTCCTTGTCTTTTGATTTCAGGTCTGTATTTTCACAGCGATTTTGTGTGTTTATTTAATGAACGGCTCGTTTTAAAATCTTCCCGGTCGAGTGACATTTGTTAAGTCATCTGCTTTAAACATTACCTAGTCCTCATGATAACTTTCGTTAACTTTACATTAAGTAAATCCACTTCAAAAGCTAATTACTTCTGGACAGCAATGCCATAGAAATATACAGAGCGACCGCAAAAACGGAAGTTAATAGACAAAAGATGGCGGCGCCCTCGTTTCTCTGGCATAAGGTCTAACGTTATATAGGCCTAGTGAACAATTCAAATGATAGTAGTAAAGGTCCTTGCACACTGAGTCCGAAATTTTCGTATGCGGTTTTTTCGTGATTTGGTGGCTCTGAATTGTCAAAACACCATTCAAAATGCTTGCTAAGCGGAAAACGCAGAAAATCTAACCTGATCTGAATTTTTTTATGATGGCGAAAATTTTCGGACCTTAAATGTTTAATAATAAGTAGGCCTATAGCGTCTAAAGAATTAGTAAAACAGTGACTAGCAAAAGTAACTAGTAGGCTAAAACTAATTAAAAACAAATAATTTGAGTATAATTTAATTTAATAATTTAAGTAGCCTACTAATAAAATGTAATATACTAGTGAAGAGGAGTGAATGTTAAATCGGCTTGCCATAGGATGTGTGTATTAAATGAAAGATAGTTGATTGTCCCGGTTTTGTACAGTGAAGAGATAAGCGCTTGTAAGATCCATCAAAGAGACAAGATATCAAGCTCCATTTGCAATAATCTCCTAGTTGTACATATTATAAAATAAAAGGGATCATGAATCAATATATAGGCTACTAGTCCTGAAGTTGAATGAGAGAAATAAAAAAAACGTTTCGAAAATCATATCTGCGCACAGCTGCCGTGGAAAATAATCCTGTTATGAGTATTTGTAGCTTATCTTCCTAAAGTATTTCTAATTTTCTACACAAAAACATACTGTGACGGAAATTGATTTTAAACACAACTTACAAAACAAAACAAATAAGTTACCTTATAGATAAGGAATTGTTGGTTCCCATAAGCATCTCCTTTACTTTCAGTGTACCGCAGAAAAATCCGTTCTGGTGAGAGACAGAGACTCGCTGAGATCCATTTGTCTCTTTCAAATGCAGTTTCTGCCTCTTAACGACGTAAGTCCTTCGATTTTCTTTAAAATGAACAAATCTTGAGTGATTTATCCCAAAACATGTCAGACTGTCTCAGGTGTGGAGCGAGAAAAGCCATTATCCAAAGAAGAAACTGCGAAAGGGTTTGGCGCATCTATGTTGGTCGGGATTCTCCCTTGATGTGACACGCCAAACTTCTAGTGAGCTGAACGCGCGCGAGCACGTGACGCTTCATTTGGCGTTACCCGCATTACTTCACACCAGATCATACTCTTTTATCATTCTTGTTAAGACGGAATACAATATCTATAGATACGATGAAGGCATGCTTAAGTAATTAAATCTAGTAAAATTACAATCGAAGACTATTCACTCAATGGACATGAGAAAAATCTGACTACAATTGGGCTACTGAAAATAATAAAAGTGTAGGCTAACGTTATGCGGAAAGAAATCATTTCGAATGAATCTGTTCAACATTTTCGTACTCACCTATGATTAGCTGCAATCCTCTGATTCTCACAATATGCGTGTTTTCCTTTGTCCCATGTCACCAGTTAACACCCTCAGATAGGCTGCAATAATTATAAAAAATTTAGACAAATCTAACATTTACGTCAATAAATTTATGAATTGAGACAACAGGATGGCCTCAAACTGATTTTCAGCTCTATTTATTGAATTGTCACCATCGACCATTTTATGTTGGTGACAAAATAATGTACATCACATTACACATGTAACTTAGGCCTATAATGCTCATAGTAATATATTTTTTTCTGGTATTATATGTTACAGGTCCCTGCAGTCGGGAGGACTGTAAAAGCAGTGAAAAACTTAATGAGAATAAATGAGAGAGATAGAAAAGATTGCTTGTCACTCAAGCGGTCCTGTGTTTTGCATTTCAGAGTCATTAAGACATGAAAAAAAAAATCCTTTAGCCTACATATAGGCTAAATACTTAAATCAAATCACAATAAATGAAAGAAAGAAATCAAGAAAGAAAGAAAGCAAGAAAGAAAGAAAGCAAGAAAGAAAGAAAGCAAGAAAGAAAGAAAGAAAGAAAGAAAGAAAGAAAGAAAGAAAGAAAGAAAGAAAGAAAGAAAGAAAGAAAGAAAGAAAGAAAGAAAGAAAGAAAAAAGAAAGAAACAAAGAAACAAAGAAAGAAAAGAAAGCCTAACACAACATGTTGCTGACAGTTAGCAGCTAACGTTAACTTACACAGATGCTCAGATTCTTTCACACAACTGGCTGAACTCAGGTAAGTATCTCTACCTCAGGTAAGTATCTCAGGTAAACAACTCAGGTAGCTGCTAAGTAATTTCACGTAGATGACTCAAGTGATAGAACGGACACTAATGGTTGATATGAATTTAAATGAATTTAACTAGCCTTTACAGTAAATGAGAGAGTCAAGCGGTTCTCTCTGTTGTCAGGATGCACAGCAGTTGTCATGGTAACTCTACTCTCTCAACTGCCACCCATAATTAAAAAAATGCAGCTCAGCTGTTCAATGCAAACTCATTATAATACATTAAAGTTATAAAAAGATATTGTATACACATGCAAATAGACATTATATATATATATATATATATATATATATATATATATATATATATATATATATATATATATATACAAATAATTTAATATTTTTGTGACCCCAAATACCATAAAATAAAAATTTTAAAAAATTGTGTGATGGAGCTGACATTTTCAGTTGAGACAGAAAATATAGGCACAGTTATTTGAAATTAATAATAATCATAATAATATTCCAATAATAACCAGAACCTGTTTGACTTTGTTGAGCTGCAGGTAGAACATGAAAGAAATCCTTCAAGATGAAGAATGACTTTAATATTACCTGATGTTATAAACATCTGCCAGTGTTGACATAAAACATAAGAGACAGCTGTGAAATCTTATCGAAAAATGAAAATGAAATCAAATGTTACACTGCATGTAAAGAACGTGATACTTATTATCTAAAATGCACTAATGGCATAAGTTGTCCCATGTCCCAAGAATCAGTGAATTATTAAATTTACAAAAAATACAATGCATTATTACTTGTAATAAATCATCATTGATTTCTGTTGGACTGGATGAGGACTTTGCGGTTTTTAACATCTCATGTGAGTTGACTGTCAAACATGGCATTGAAAATGTATTGTTCTGAATACTAAGCCATTGTTTCAGTGTGAATCAATATTGCCTCCAAAAGGATTAGACATTCCGTAACCCCAATATGTCTTTAAAAAAATCAATGGAGCATTTTACAGTGTACAGTATCACTGTTTCCATGGCATCTATAATCTCAGCAAATTAACTGTAATTCTGAAGAAATATCACCTCCAATAGATCAATTATTTCCCAGAGTTAATCAATACACTGCTTCTGGGAGAATGACCTCTTAAGCTCAGGGTAAGCATGTGGTCGCCACTGATAGCAGCACTGGGGTTTTGCTGGATTTAGCTTGCACATGTGCTGTACAACAGCAGTGGAAGATATATGGACTGAATGCATTATTGAGAGGCATGTGGGCGAGTCTACATGCTTTCCTTCCACGCTCAAGTTATCTTGTAAATGAGTACAGCAAAACATAATAAAAAAATAAATAAAAAAACAGCTTTTAATGAATATCACATGAGCCCAGCTACTGAAGAAATTCACAATATATTAACATCAGAGGAAAGAGATGAAGCCTAATCATTTCACATGCCTGTTCAAAAACATAGCTTTTTTAGCTATGACAATACTAATGTTTGTACATGTTGCATATATATATATATATATATATATATATATATATATATATATATATATATATATATATATATATATACACATTACATAAAAGTTTGTAAATATAACCCTAATGCTCAAAATAATTAATTGGTTTTAGTAGAGTAAACTTAAATTAAACAAATTAGTTCAGATTAACTTTTATGAGTATTTTGAGTTCATCAAACAGACACATTTTAAGTTATCTGAATTGTTTCATCGTTTGGAGTTTTATGGACTAAATTCATCTGAAACTGGGCTGGGATTTCTATTTCCAAGCATGCTTTGCTATGACACTCAAAATGGAGAGTAAATATTAAAATTAAGTGTTGTGATAATGTTTTTTTTTTTTTTTTTTTTTGCAATATTAGTGTAGATTTAGTTTAATGTTTTGCTATGTGAGTTTCTGTAATGTGTTTTTTGTGTGGGGGTTACCATCATGGTGACGAGTGGAGCATGATAAATGTTAACTGATCTATATTGTCATATTCTTTCAGCATAATTGCTATGCTATGCTTAGCTAATGCTATCAAAGCATTGCATTAGCAAGTTAGTTAGTTAAAGCTAGCCAAGTTTCCACTACTAAAATATATGTTGAAATTACATTATAATTTTAATGTATTTATTAGCTTACTCAAATATTTCAAGTTAAGAACCATTAAAATGTATGAGTACAAAATAAAAATCTGCCAGTTCTGCTTACTTAAACTTTGAAGTAACTTTTTACCTCAGTTTTTTGAGTTTGCCAACCTTTTCAGATTTACAGTGTAGCCTATATTTCACACACACACACACACACACACACACACACACACACACACACACACACACACACACACACACACACACACACACACACACACACACACACACACACACACACACACACACACACAAACTGTATATATATATATATATAGCCTATATAGAACTTGTATGTAAGATGCGATTAGACAGCACTAATATATGTATTTTAGGTTAGGAAAGAGAAACCACTAGATATTAATGAGCTGTGTCAAACTCTACACCACCACTTCTTTAATTGAGAAAGATTAAGAACAAAGATCTATCGACAAGTCTGGAAACAGGTGTGTGACTTAAATTACACTGAAATGGATTTGATGATTGTTGGGGCCAAGGGGTTTGCACAGTTTGGTGAGCATCCAACAGTTGTGCTGCGTCAACTAAAGCCACTCCAGTATCTGTGGTGAGAGAATCTGACGCGTTCTCACAGACGGGGTGGGGGGTGGGTGGGATGCAAGCAGCACTATCAACCTGTCAATCATCCCCTGGGTGGTTATGACTGCCCCGCCCCATTTGCTCCTCCATTCCCTCCCTTTTTTATCACTGCAAGTCATTCAAAAGAATTCTAGAATTTTAAGGATTCTATTTATTTTTTCACAGTTCTTTCTGCATCACAGTCAATGTTTGCAAGCACTATCTGGTACTAGAACAGATTTATTTTTCTATTCAAGACTTTTCAGAGATTAGATGCAGCTTGATTTGTGAAAGTTGTGAAAGGCATGTATATTTCAAGGACCTTCTTCTTTCTTATATTATGCACTCATCCAGGAGGTACTCAAATATTGCTCGTCTTATCCCAGTGTTCTATCAGGTGTTCCGTCCCACTCGGCTCCTTCGGGCAGTCAAACGTGTCATGTCACTGGTATCTTCTGAATAGCAGCTGTACATTCCAATCTGTAAAGCTGCTTTAACCCCCTAGTTTAGGCATCTCATTATCCCGGTGGATGAGGAGCCATCTGGAGACGGCCACCACTTTCTGCTTATAAATATAGGGAGGAGGACTTAACTCATCCTTACAAGACGGTAGACCTTTAATAAAAAGCCATTGATGGGACGGAAATAAGTAATCCAGTGGGCATGGATATCCTATTATACAACAGATTCCGATCTTCTAATCTTCTTGATCAGGGGTTCTCCAAGAGTGCTGATATTTGATATAACATCTCGCATTTTATTCTTCATTAAGGGTGGATTGCATGTTTTCTTCATTTCCCTTTCTTTACTGAGACAATCTGAATGTGGCCTGTGGTCCAGAGCCGGTTTAACACAGATAAAATACTAAGTTACATTGTCAGGGGGAAAAAACAACTTGCAGAACCAAATGAAAGTCTTCTTTAAACAGACGTCATGCAGATTTTCTTTTGTTTTGATCTTCTGTAACACTTTAATCCTCCAATATAGAAAGAGACAACTGATCTGCCAGACATATCAACGATAAAGATGCAATGCCAACATTTGTGGATGAAAAGTGATTATGTTCAATCTTTTGAAAGTGAAATGGCAGAAACACTACAAGCATCCGTGGGTAGAAAAACAGTGGTAATGAGAATGGCCTTCACTGATTCACTAACAAGCTGAGGTTGGAATAACACACTGGAATAATGAGAGAAGACAAAAATCAAGCTAATATTCATCCACCGAGCCACCACCTCCAGCACTGTGTAGTCACTTTCACATGGTCACGAAACCCATTGCAGTGAGTTCTCAACTGGTTTTTCTTCATGAGCCGGATTTTACAGTGGACATCAAGTGACGCTCAAACCAGCAACCCATAATTAATCTAGCCTGTTTTTTTTTTTTTTTTGGAATGTTTGAGGATGAGGGCATGCCATTCAACCTGCCCATGCTGGCATCAGCCTAATTTGGTTGGTTTTACCAAGTGACAGATGAATTTGCACAAAAATAATGCAGTTTGATTGGATGTCAGCCTTTGACATCAACAATGAAAAATATGACGGGAGAGAAAAATGTTTTTCTTCTCCCTTTTAATTTTGGGGATTTTATAGTGGTCTAAATGATGGAGAAGTCCGGTACATCATCAGAGAGAAGACTGGCTTTACCAGATCAAGTTATGACATTTTAACTAAACAATATGAGTTGTTTTTTACAAATTACCCATATGCATATGGATGAATAATTCACAGTAAAATCAATAACATGCATTTACAAAACAGATTGTGAGAATTTTTATTTCATGCTGACTTTTAAGGGATAGTTCACCCAAAAATCTAAATTCTGTCATAATTTGCTTCAAACTTGTATGGATTTCTTTCTTCAGCTGAACACATAAAATATTTTTCAGAATGTAAGTAACCAAACAGTTGACAGTAGCCATTGACTTCCATAGTATATATATATATATATATATATATATATATATATATATATATATATATATATATATATATATATATATATATATATATATATATATATATATATTTACTATGTAAAGTACTATTTTTACTATATATATATATATATATATATATATATATATATATATTTTTTTTTTTTTTCAATGTCAATGGCTATTCCATCAAACATAATATTTTTTTGGGGGGTGAACTATCCCTTTGCCAACTTTTTCCACCCTTGAAATGGTTGCTACCATTGACTATTTGCATCATCAAGTCTCTGAAATATTATTTTTTTCAGGTAGACTTGTTAGACATGATGGAATCTGCACATAATAGCCTGCAGCTTTTGGTTTTTGACATTACCTCCTAATTTCTCCAAAGAACAGGAGGGGCAAAAGCTAAATGTTCCGGAGCAGAGACATATTTATACACCTCATATTTATACAATTTTTTGATACAGCGAGAGCTGTCATGATCCTTTCCACAGGACTCGGAAGCTGTTGGAAACTGATAAGGAGCTGTGGAGCCGTGTAATACACAAGCTATCACCCATCTCTTATGATGGAACTAAATCATAAACTGTTAAGCAGTGGTAGTAGGACCTGGAATTATACTGGTGTGGGGTAATCCACTGTATGTCTGGCCTTGAAGCGGGCTCCATTGAACATATTACATTTAATGTTGTTAAATTAATGTTTATTGCATTTTTAAAATTTCATTTGTTACCATGATGGTGTTTAATGTTTGTGTGAATGACACTGTGCAGCTTCTATATTAGTATTAACTTTCTTGTGGAAGAACTACTTGTGTTGAGCTTTGATTGATCATGTGACTCTCATCACTACTGTGATTGGTGGTTATCAGTGTACAAAACAGATATTAATACTTCAATAGGACGATAAATTAATATTATATCATATTACTGAAATCCAATGTTAAATATACAGTTTTTTTTCCGTAAAAACAACGGGAAGAAATTACCATTTTTTTACAGTATTTTTCTGTTTTTTAACAGAAATTTTCTGGCGCCCCTGCTGCCAGAAAATTGCCGTTTTTTTACGTTTTTTTTTTTTTTTTTTTTTACAGTGTAATGTGTTGGCTGCTTTAAAATGAACATTTATTTAAAATAAAAGTTCTTCTTTTGGCAAAATTACATTTCCTTAATAGCCTAAACAGAGGCTTTACTCCCTTCAAACTTAAATTGTCAATGTTTCATTACATTACTGTTTGAAAACACTCTATTGTACCTTTATAAAGGGCATTTTCCCTTATTTTATTAAATGCACGCTCCATCTTTCATTTCAAATTCTTAAATTTGATAAATATATTCAGTTAAAATAATTAGACACTAGGCTGTTACCAATAAAATAGATTCAAATAGAAAACATATTTTAAATTGTAATAATATTTCATAACATTACTGTTTTTACTGATCAAATAAATGCACCATTGGTGAGCAGAAGAGACTTTTGTATTTCCTTGTTTCTTGTTGCATAACAAAATGGCTCGCTGCATGTTGGTCACACCATATTGTCTTTGATATGACAGACAAAAGTATTTCAAATAATCATATTAAACCAAAACCGCTTCAGTTAATTTTTTTTAAGCAATAATAATTAAGGCTAATGCCACTAAACAATTATGCCAAAGAATTTCATAATCTTTTTCAGAAAAATTAAATAAAAAGTCAAATTGTCTATATGATTTGCATTTTTTAAATTTAATTTTAAATAACTTAGTAAATCTGGGCAAAAAAAAGAAAAAAACTAAAGCCAAACTAAAGCCAGTCAAGCCAATATTTTAATTTCCTCCTGTTTACTGTCCACCAAATCAGAATTTGTGTGGAAGAACAGCTAAATTTATATCAAAATAATATAATGGACAAAATATCAGCTTTTTCAAAATATCTCACTTGCTTTATTGTCGACCTAAACTGTTAGAAGACACATGAGTCACCTCTTCCCTCTGTCACAGCGGTTCACATTGCCAGGATTGGGCAGCATTTGCAAATCAGTAACTGTGCTGAGCGGTAATCCAAGGCTTTGAGATCTCCAGTGGGGTTTTCTATGTGAAAACATGCTCATTAAACTCATGTCAGACTGGCCTAACTGCGTTTTATTGAGTTGTTTGCTAAACACAATGTGAAAGGCACCACACAGTCTCAAAGAAACAAACCTGAGAGATCATGTTCTTATATCAGTCACTGAAAATGTCATCAGACAACCAGATCATTCATTTATTGTATGGGAAAAAAAGAAATAATGAACTCATACAAGTATGGAATGAAATAGTTTTCAATTATTTTTCCAATAGCAGAAATACAGTCACCAGCCAATGATATATTTTTATGACATCATGGAATAACATGACAAAAAATGACATGTTACATGTTCATCAGACTAACCAAAATCTGGAGCTTGTCACAGGATTTAACTGTCAAGAGGGAACCATAAAGCCTCTATTCATCTCATCTAAATAATGTTCACAAAAGCCTGTCAACAGACACTGTCTGCCAAGAGTGAGTGATGGCCGTTTCCTGGATTGGGCACAAGACTAGTGTCTTGTGTAATGAAGACAACACTATACTTCCTTTAAACACTTTGCAAGATAATTTTACACTCAGCACATATCCTGACATAGAAATGCAGTGATTTATGATGCAGACTTCCAGTTCCATGCAACCCACACTCGACAGCAGCTTCCAGTGCATGTCTATAATATGCACCAGAGATCAAAAAGGTTTCCCAGACAACTGGCAGGATCCCGTGTCAGCTTGTAAAAATCCTCTCCTGATGCAGACACGGAAAAACCATTACTGCAAATGCACTTTTTGTCCTCTAATGGTGCACCAGCAAAGCTGTGTGAATTACCAGAAAAAGACACATGAAGAGAATTGACACAATAAACATATGTGCATGTATGATTGAATAACAGGTCTTATAATGGCTCCTACAGTGGGGATCTCAGAAAGAGAATTTGAGAGAAATTTTTACTTAACAGTCACATATTGCAGTGCAAAAATCTATAACTAGCTGCTATCCAGATTAACAAATGAGTTGTGAACGTGTAAATAAGCCATTGTCATTCTTTTCATGTAAATTATGCTTATTATTATGGTGGCTGAGAAAGCTCAATGCGCTGCAACTGAAGAAAACATGCAAATAGAAAAACAACAGCAAATTAAGAAAACATCTTCTCACAACGCAACCAAATACATAAACGCGCTTCAATACTCATAACGCACATATGATCAGGATGTTAAAATAATTGTACATTGTGAGTATTTGCAGCGCGTTTCTGTATTTGGTTGAGTTGCGAGTATTTGCAGCGCGTTTCTGTATTTGGTTGAGTTGTATTTGCAACGTGCTTCTGTATTTGGTTGAGTTGTATTTGCAACGCGCTTCTGTATTTGGTTGCTGTGGCAAGGTGGGCATGGTTCAGCGAGGTCTGTGACGGGAGAGAGAGAAAGGAGACGAGCGGCACGTAAAATGGGTCAAGTGCAAATGACAAACACCTGAGTTTCGTTTGAGTAATTGGCGTGAAGAGACCGGATAAAGCCACCTGGGAGATGTGAAGCGGCAAAGAGGGAATGGCTGAGACTCGTGGACCAAACAAGTGCGAAGAGTTGGACTGTTTGTAAAGCTCGGAAGAGCGCTGGTGGAAAGAGTTAAAGATTGAGTTATGAGAAGCGCCCGCAGCGTGAATTTATATTATTGCGTTATCTACTGTTTCTGAAATAAAGTCACAAGTCTCAGACAAGCCGACACTATCTTCTTCCTTCACCTTTTATCTGAATCTTACTACAGTGGTGCCGAAACCCGGGAAGGAAGAAGCAGCCGCCGCCATGCAATCTCCGTCAGGGACACCACTTGCGGATGTCATCTCATCCCTCGCGGTCCTCCATCAAGAACAGCACCAGGCCTTACTGGATCTGAGGACCGATCAGGAACGTCGGTTCCAGGCCATTGTCCAGGACCAATGGCCGGTGCGCCTCATCCCCCTTCTGTCTGGCGCGGCGCACGTAGCTACCCAACAACTGCCTGTCCGGAACCTCCTGGACTTAGACGACCTGAAACGGGCATCTTACAGCAGGTCGGCTGGAGCCCACACCAACATCGGCATTCCCTGGGTATGGGCGAAAGTGGCCGACCCTTTGTGATGGCCCAACAGCTCCGGGACTCCTGCCGCTAATGACTCCTGGCTGAGGGAAGCGATGTCGAGGGAATCATTGACTGAGTGGTACTGGAACAATTCATAACTCGCCGGCCCAGGAAGACCGCAGAGTGGGTCCAGTGCCACCGCCCGACGTCGCTGGACTCAGCCATCCAGCTGGCGGAGGAACATGTGGTAGCGTGCCAAGGGGTCGGCGAACCCCTCCCAGCAGTCTCTCTCTCTCCTTCTTCTCTTTTTTCTCCCTCTTCCCCTACCTCTTCCCCTCGACCCGTTCCTCTCCCCAGGTCTCGTCCTCCAGGCCCATCGAGATTTCCACCCTGAGGACAGGGTGGGTCCGGCCTGGACTACGCTGGTGGCCCGCGTGTTCTGCCCAGGGGGAGGAAGGACCTTCGGAAAGTCGAAATGAAATTCAGTATGTCCTGGACCTGAGAAAAAAACTCCACACATTGGGGCGGCTCTCGAGCGAGAATTTGTTACAGGCTCAGGACAGACAGACCAGGCTATACAACAGGGGGACCAAACTGAGAGAATTTTCACCGGGAGATAATGTCCTTGTATTGCTCCCTACATCGAGTTCCAAATTACTTGCGAAATGGCAAGGGCCCTTTGAGGTCACACAGCGAGTTGGGGATCTCAGTTATGAGGTAGTTCTAACGGATAGGAACGGGGCACGTCAAATTTACCACCTCAACCTCCTTAAAAAATGGTGTGAGGCAGAGTCAGTGATGCTGGCAACGGTAATTAGTGCGGAAGAAGATCTCGTGCCAGAAGTGAATACGAAAAATCAATCTCCCGCTCTGGCTCCGGGAGGAGATCATCTGTCGCCGTCCCAGAACACAGATGTAGCCAGGTTGCAAGCAGAATTTGCTGACGTGTTCTCGCCCCTACTCGGTCGAACAAATCTCCTTCAGCACCATATTGAGACAGAGGCAGGCGTGGTGGTGCACAGCCGGCTGTATAGGTTACCGGAACACACCAAAAAAGTGGTTCAGACTGAATTAGAGGCGATGTTTGAGATAGAGGTAATAGAAGAATCCAACAGTGATTGGGCCAGCCCGTTAGTTTTAGTACCTAAAACCGACGGCTCGGTTCGCTTCTGTGTGGATTACCGCAAAGTTAATGCTGTGTCAAAATTCGACGCGTATCCAATGCCACTGGTTGACGAACTGCTTGATCGGCTAGACACCGCTCGTTTTTATTCGACACTGGATTCGGCCCTGAGTCGGGCGGTGGGGGTATTTGGCATGGGGGGCGTGGTTCAGCGAGGTCTGTGACGGGAGAGAGAGAAAGGAGACGAGCGGCGCGTAAGTGGGTCAAGTGCAAATGACAAACACCTGAGTCTAGTTTCAGTAATTGGCATGAAGAGACAGGATAAAGCCACCTGGGAGATGTGAAGTGGCAGAGAGGGACTGGCTGAGACTCGTGGACCAAACAATTGGGAAGAGTTGGACCGTTTATAAAGCTCGGAAGAGCGCTGGTGGAAAGAGTTAAAGACTGAGTCATGAGAAGCGCCCGCATCGCGGATTTATATTATTGTGTGATCTACTGTTTCTGAAATAAAGTCACGAGTCCCAGACAAGCCGACCCCGTCTTCTTCTTCTTCTTCAACGTGTTTCTGTATTTGATTGCTTTGCGAGTATTTGGAGCGTGTTTCAGCCTATTTGGTTGCGTTGCGAGTATTTGCAGTGCGTTTCAGTATTTGGTTGTGTTGTGAGTATTTGCAGTGCGTTTCAGTATTTGGTTGCGTTGTGAGTATTTGCAGCGCGTTTCTGTATTTGGTTGCATTGTGAGTGTTTGCAGTGCGTTTCTGTATATGGTTATGTTGTGAGTTTTTGCAGCATGTGTTGTCAAAAATATATTTTCTTAATTTGCTGGTGTTTTTTATTTGCATGTGTTTTCTTCAGTTGCAGTGCATTGAGCTTTGTGCTGTTTGCAGTGCGTTTCTGTATTTGGTTGCATTGTGAGTATTTGTAGCACTTGACTTCTGAGTGACGTGAAAACCTCAGGTGATCTGTAAATCTTTTTGGCTCTGTGCTTAATGTGTGAAAGCATCACACAAGGTGTAAGTTGCACATGAATACTTACTCGAGCGACTGATGCAATACGTTTGCAATGGTGACACACACTTGCTCTGAGATGATTAGATGTTGGATGAATGGATGCTAGCACAGTGAAGCTAGCACAGCATGATTGGTAGAACTATGTAGACATTGGGACGTTTACCAGTATTTATTAATGTGGTTATGCTTGTGTGTTATTCATACTCAAAACATACGAGCACCCAGGTTTTGAGTCTGGCCTGGTGGGGTCATGTTATCCCATTCCTAACAAGCACAAAAAGAAAAAGAAAAAATGATGCCAGAATTAAAATCAACCATCTAAAATGTATGCATCCAGCCAAAGTGCTTGTTCTAAAGGCCATTCCAAAGTGCCACATTCACTCCGAGGCAACGACAATGATCATATGTACTAAACGCATCTGTTATGTTGGCAGAGTTAAGCAGGCATCTGGTCTTGCGGTTGGTGTATCAGCTGTTGACTCAGTGGACTGCCCCTGTTCGTGGGATATTTGCCCAAGAGTGTCCAACAATCGTCATTACAGAGAGATCAAGCATGGCCTAGTTGTGCCTCCTTGGAGGATGATCACCAAGGTTACCGCAGAATACAGCAGCCGAGAGATCTCTCGTCTTCCCAACGTGCAATAAAACCTCAGGTTTCCTGTTTGCGCGTGTGCGCCGTGTCCACTCCGGGTGATTTGAGAGAGGGACATACAACGAACTCTGATCTGTTTTGCCTTCCTGAGCTGTCAGGGTTTGGAGATTTCACAGACATTGAGATGTCTGCGCATAGAGATCGGTGAGAAAAAAAACACGCATTTCTTTATGTAAACATGCCGTTTGGCTTGAGCGTGTGGAGGAGGGGAGTGTTCAAGCTGTTCTTTGAGTGACAGCTTTTATCTTACTGCATTATCTGCAAGAACAGTTTTGACAAGTTCAACAAATGGATCGCTTAAGATATGTTATTGAAATCTCTGATAAAGCAGAGTGCTGTCAAAACAATATCATACACATTTCTGTTTACACACTTTCCCTGATGCATTTTGATGAATCGTTCCATTGCACACACCATGACCCATCTCATATGAGCTATCATTATGCTTCGTGTCAATTTCACAAATTCATATCAAGCTGAAATGCAAGAACCATCTGAGCCATCGATCTAGGGTGAATGTTATCAAGCCCTTAGACCTCTCATAACACAGCATTATTGGAAAAGAAAGAGGTCAGCCCTCAATAACACACAAGCAGAGTCAACCAGTCTCTTTAAAGGCCAGCACAAAGCACTTTATGACCCTGAATGCAATTAGCAAACATAGTTTATTGGCCTGTCTATAAAGTGATCGTCATTATGCTGTTTCTCACGAGTAGTTACTTGTCACTGCACCACAACTGAAGTGAAATATCCTTCACTTTGCTTTAAATAGTATTCACTGATGTACGTGTCTGCATATCTCCAGCGTGCATCATGGGAAAACTACAGCACCATAGAGACTCCTTTCAGCCGATGCTTTCTGTTCAAAAGTGGCCAATATAACTATTTTAACTATCCTGCATTAAAGTACAGACTGGTGCTGGAAGTGTGTCCTCGACAGAGTGGCGTCTGATCTGCTGTGGGCATGAGTGAGCGTGGAGTGGTGTGGAGAACGGCGCTCTAATGTTTAACAGTTACAGGGAGAAAAGGTGCTGTAATACACCAGGCTCGCTGCTGGATTGTGACTGTTCTACATCAAAGCAGGACAGGTAAAAGCAAAGTTGCTAAGCAACCTTTGTCCTTGATATATCTTTCCTTTTTGCTAATGTTATTATGTTTAGGAATATACAAGCGTAGGTACGTTATACTTTCATAAATGGTGTGTTGTGTGTGTTTACTGGGGTCTCATGCAGTAGTGTGTTAGATAAGCATGTTGGATGTAACTGACAAGGGAAATCAATGTTTATTAGGATTGCTGTATCTAGGATACAAACAAACAGATAAAGTGCAACAACATGAGCTTGGATATCTTTTAATTCCACACCATTCATTCATACACTACAACAGGAACATTAGGGGCAACACGAAGGACATTGCTGAAAAAAAAAATCCTTCTCAAATTTAGTGTTGTAAAGTTGTAAAATATGTTTAAATATATTAAGTATTAATACCAAATAAATTGTAATATATGAACGTTTAAACATACTTAATGTATTATGTTTGTATGTTTGATATATAAATATATGCAATATTTAATATTTAATACAATATTTTATATTTTAAAATATATAAAAAAGTATATATTTAATTATATATTATATATAATATTAATGTTTAGAATATATATATATATATATATATGTATATATATATATATTTAAATATATTTTACAACTTTACAACACTAAGTTTTAGATATATAGATATATTTTAAGAAATATAAATCCCCCAAAAGTCTATGTTAGATAAAATTATATGTTAGATTTAATAGTTACATAATTATTTATGTTAAAAACATATCGGGGATTTAATATATTAAACATTAATACCAACAATACAATTGGTCATATTCAGTTATTTAAAAAAAAAATTTTTGGAGGGGGGGGGGGGGTTTATATGTAATATATTAAAGAATATTAAATATAAATAATTAGTATATTTAAATACTATATATATATAAAATATTTTTATGTCATTTATATTCAATATATTTCAATATTAAATAATGTAATATTAAATATACCACACTAAATATTTTAAATATTAATATTTTAATATTATATTTAATACATTAAGTTGGATTTGCATATGTTGTGCAACAATATTGATCATGTGATGCATAACAAAAAATCAGTACAGAATCTCTGTGGACAGGTTACAATTGCAACTCTCATCTTTTCTTTAAGTTTGTACTTGGATAAAACATCACTGTGACATATAGGAAGTACAGAGAAATGTCACAGGCAATACAAAGCCCATCAGTCACCAATCCACCTACACATTTAAACACGTGATATCTTCTGCTAACCTTCCTCTAGCAAACAGCTAATGCGCAAACTGGGAAACGTTAGGATGCAACCAAACGCTGTGTTGTGCAGAAAATGTCATAGGTTAAATATTTAATCAGATTGTGATGACACATTGCACGAGAGGCAGC
The DNA here is from genome assembly GCF_964197995.2 of Scardinius erythrophthalmus. Taxonomy (NCBI): domain Eukaryota; kingdom Metazoa; phylum Chordata; class Actinopteri; order Cypriniformes; family Leuciscidae; genus Scardinius; species Scardinius erythrophthalmus. The sequence goes on from NC_138221.1 coordinate 39,434,334, forward strand.
AATAAGCATGAGTTAGCGCATTTCCACAGGAAAATATTCCTCTACTCTGAGCACAATGCTGCCCCGGACTTTTGTTTTTGGTTTACACCAATCAGACCCAATATGGGTCAGGCAGCCCCCTCCTCGCTCATTCCCACCCCTGCAGTTCCAGCGGCACGTGAGCGCAGCATTGGCTGGCTCCCGTTTGCCATGTGAAGATTCATCTTTTATTTAAACTCCAACTGAAAATGAATATGTGAATACATTTAGCCTGCTCGCTCATCATTAGTGCAACTATTTACATAAGCGTTGAGAAACTCCTCTGCACGCACCCCATGCTTTAACAGGAATGCTTCGAAATGTACATGAAAAAAGATTGATTCCTGACTTCATGGAGAATACAATGGCTCCGTTTATTTACAGGGTTTTCATGGTTTGTGCTTGCAGCAGGAGAGAGCGATGGAGCAGGATTCTTATCACAGTGAGAGAAGCCATTGCCTGTCAGATATGAGAAGACAGTGCGTGGGTGTGCTGGGGTTAGAGGCTTGTGAAGCACAGGGCCCTGTTAACACCACCTCTCCCTCCCTTATTTATACCACACTGGAGGATCTCTGCTGCTATAACATCACCGAATGGAGCTCAGAAGAGCAGATGGTGTTCAAAAGACCTTAATTCAATTTCCCCATCACCACAGATGATAAGAGACGGCAGACACATTGTCATCCACCTCCCTATGGAACGTTAACGGTAACATGTTTGCAATCTCTTCAGGGATCAAACATCAATATCACTCCATTTCCAGTAACTACTTTTCTAGATAACGTATTGACTGGATGCTGTATCAACTATTAACTATGACTTCCTTTCTTTTGTGGAACACAAAAGGAGAATTTTGAAGAATGTAGTTGGTCAGCCATATATCAATGCTGTTATATAAATGGGGACTAAGGTTTTCTAAGCATCACAAAGAATCATAAAAGTAGTCCTTATGACTTCTGCGCTATATTGCAAGTCTCCTAAAGTTGTACAGTAGATTTGTGTAAGGAACAGACCAAACTTTGTGTTGTTGTTCAATGAAAAGCCTCATCTCCTCTAGTGAGCCGTGAACTGAACTCATGAACGAATTTGTGTTGTTATTGTTAAATAACAGTTGAGTGCCATAAAAACAATAGATGAAAAAACTTGGAAAATTGGTGCCTTGGCAATTAAATGGTAAAAAAGGTTTAAGCTGAACTGCTGAAGCACTAACATTACTAAAACTAAAACGGAAATAAATAGAATTTTTGTCAAAACTAAATAGAAATATATAAAACAAATTGGTTTCACTTTATTTTGATGGTCCCTTTAACACATTCTGCTGACTATAAGTAAAGTTGCACCTTCATGTATACTAACTCTTACTAGAGTGTTTGTAGAGTATAAGTAGACTGGTAAAAAGTTGACATGTATTTACTTATAGTCAGTAGAATGTCTGTTGGTGCATCATCACAATAACGAGTTAGCAGGTATTTAAGCAGACAGATTACTAATATTCTAATGAGAATTAATTGGCATGTAGTTGCAAAGTTACTTATAGTCAATGTTCAAAAGGGACCATCACAATAAAGTGTTTTCCAATTATTATTATTTTTTAGAAAAACTCAAATGAATAATTAATTCTCAAAACAGTTATGTCTAAGCAATGACAATGTACAGTGAGAGATTTACTAAATTATTTACAAGTCAAACAGTTGGAACAGCATTTCGAAAATATTTTGATGTGGAATGCTAAATATGAGTGATTAATTAAATAATTTTCATTTTGGGGTGAATTATTCCATTAAATCCCCTCCACAAGCTCCCCAAATCATCATCATCACCACCACAGAAAATAACAGTTGACTGACACATCGTAATCCACTTCCCTATATGAAACATTACATCAGTAGCATGTTGTCAATATCTTAAATGACCAATCAATATAACTCCATTTCCATTACCCAGATGAATAAATGAGCGGTATGGGTGCTGAGCTGATATCAAAAGGTACAGGGAGGGCGGTTAGAGGATTTTCTGCTTTTAACAGTGTTAGTTAAGGTCACGTCCAAACCCTGGGTTAGTATCCCATCAACAAACCGTCTTTTATTCATGAGAGTGTAAGCACTCAAGGTGAAACTGCCACTCTGAGTATATGTTTAAGTAACTGTTGGTACTGTATGCATAAATCATACGTACAGAAGACCTGTCAGCAAGTAGAGCATGCTGGGCACATTTGGATTAGGTCAAAATTTTATTTACTTACAGACGTGTTAAAAAGCCGACCGTAAAATGGAGCCAGTGTCAATGCGCTTACTGTTCTATGCTGTGACCTTACATAATATGACACGCACAGTCAGTGGTGCTCGGAACAAGCCAAAGGCTGGAAGCCAGACGGTGAGGATCCTGGGCACGGCACACCGAAACTAGAGGCGCTGTTGGAGTGGTAGTACACTGCTATCACACATCTCGCTTATTCGGAAATAAATTATGCAAATCAATGGAATCACATGCACAAAATACATTAGACAAAATCACTTCCATGTGGATTAGAGGATCATTTATCTGACAGGGAAGAAGGGAATGACGACACCTGCGTATTTACACCCAAGGCTTAAGAATAACTGATAGCGTGAGAGGATCAGATTCACTGGCACTGCTATGTACTTGTCATGCTCAGTTAAAGCTGTGCTGTGGAGGATGTGTGCACTGCTGAGGGAGGGTAGGATTGGGTAGAAAATGTCAATTTTTGCTCTGAGGTGTGACCTTGCACTGAGTACACCATAATTAATTCTATTACCAATCAGTCTTCGTCCAAAACAAGCACTTAAGCCATTTACAGACCTAATGCTGTACTAATTACTAATTTATCATTCAGCTCAAGCTTTTATTGTTGCACTTCGAAAAGTGAGCGTTACTGTTGAACTAAGGACTGTATATTTTCCACAGCACACACTTAAACATTATGAATTTCTACAGTTTGCATTTACCTTATTTTTGTATGTTCATATTAAAATACCATGTATTAAAGCCAAGTCACATTAAAGTTTAAATGTAACTACAATAATACTGTAACAAGTAAGTGTATTTTTTGTTTGGTGTTCTGATGGTCATTGCGCCTTCACATTCATGCCATCCTTAAGTTGCAATAGTAATTTCTAACAATAAGCGGCTTCTCGAACATTAATCGGCCAGTAAACACGTCATCAGAGAAGAGAAGAGATGTCAGTACAAGAGGGGGGGTTATTTAGATCAAAGATTACGAGGGCACATGAATTTAAAAAAAAGATGAGCTTGGATAAATCATTTATAATTAATCCTGCAATATTCCATAAAAAACAAGACCTGTCAGTTTTGATTTCATGGTGACTAAAGATTTAAGTGCGTTTCCTTGCACTCATTTTAGTCAATCCGAATTGATCCAGTCCAATTTCAGATTCAGAAAATTGATTAAATGAGCCTTAAATGTTGCAATCCGATTCACAGATTGGTTTACATGTCCGAACAAAACCAGTCCAGTTGCCGCGTTCAGAATGAATATATAAACGTATGTCAGAAGATCTTTTAAGCAATTTTTTTATAAACATTCAGTCCCCTCCAATGACCATTTCTTAAGACGTCAATAAACATACACCTTTTAATAAGACGTAAAACATAGGTAAACGTTGGAAATTTCATTCGGATCGATTGAGGTGTTCACTTGAAGGCTTTTCAGTCTGAAAACAGACCGTTTTTTTTTTTTGTTCAGTTAATTATTTTCTCATCCGTATCTTCAAGGATGCACTGCCAAATTCCTGATATGTTGCTCACATTCAGTTATACTGTATATTTTGTCCTTCCATTTATCTTCTGTGCTTTTTTATACGTTTCTATATATGACTTTCCAGTCTGGGAAGAACTGCACTGTGCAGTGAACCAGTGAACCTGAACAATGAAGAACTCGATTTGACAAATTATCCCTAGTCACAAGGACAGTCGCCCTGGAGCAACCTGGGTGTCTTGCTCGATGGCACATGATGATAATTTCATGGATTGTCCCTTGCGGGTTTTAAACCCAGAACTTTAACCACTAAACTACACCATGCCCTTGAAGTAATACACAACTCTAGGAAAGCACTCCGTCTTTACTACACTTCCGAATTGTACTTGGGAGGTTAAAACTAAAAGCAAGCCGTACATTGGATCACACTGCTGTATTTCACTAGGCAGAGAGGAATTTTTCTTCATTCCATTCCTGAACATACTGGACTGAGTAACAAACCCGGTTTGCCAAAAGGAGGTGAATGGTACAAATGCCTCGTCTGATTTAAAACAGCAATTAGAGTGGTGCAGAGTTGCAGTACGCTACACAAACACGCGGAGCGTAACCCCTGTAGACCTGAAGCTTAACGCGAACCGTATTTACATACGATGTGCTGGTGTACTGCAGTTGCTTAGAAAATGAAGGTAGAGTGCAGAGGATATTTTTCCAAATTAGGCCATGGAGGGGGAGGAAAGGAGTATGACAGAGCAGTGCTGATTATCCCAACATGCAGAATTCATAGCGCTGATGTTCCACTGAGAATCTCAGCAAATGCAAAGTGAATTAATATCTTGAAGGGTTTTTTTTTTTTATATCGGTTTAGAGCTGGGTCACGGCAAAAAGAGAAGCATTGTTTATTATCAGATACAATTTGAAATGGTTGATTTCCTCTTTTTCGGCTCTCTCTGTCTTTCTGTACCGCAGAGGTATCCTGCGCAGACGCTTATTGGCATTTCTTGTGAAATGCTTTGAAGTGGGCTCTGATGGATTCAGTGGGGGAAAAGCCATTGCCAAGGTCAACCAAAATTTTATTTCCCCCACTGGAATTTGTGTAGCAAATGCCATTCAATTCTTTTCTTTAAAGAAAATCTCTTGGTAAAGATTTTTTTTCAGGTTGTAGTTGAACTAGCATGGGAGGGGGAGGTTGGGGGTAGTCTGATAAGTTAGTTGCTATGCAACAAGACGGTTCTGTATGAAAGCATTAACATCCTCTCTGTAATGGAACCTGGTGCTATGAAAACACTGGCGCTCTAGATCAGCGATCACACACAGGCGTTTTAAATCTCTCTACCCTTAAGATTAGCCTCTATTTATATGAATCTCGAATATTGGAAGTGTTGCTTAAATCCCACCTGAAATACGCATCAGAGAAAGTGGCGAAGACAGCAGGCAAGTATGGTTCGTCACAGTTGTTCGCTCTTCCCATGAGAGGACCTTAAGATCTAACAAAGACATACACATCAGGCACGTTTTTCTCCCAAACCACAACATTAACAGATGTGAATATATGGCATTCGCTTCACTTCCTGTTATGATGCAAAAAGACAAGAAAAAGCCTTGGGGGCAAATTCACTGAACTGTTAGGGAAAGTAAAAAAAAAAAACGATCTGAAAGGTGACATTACAAACTTTATTAGCTTAGCTCATGAATACTAATTAGGTCATGAATCTTAATTAGGTAGTTGTAATAGGATTGCAAACTTGTGTGATTGTTCGGTGCAACTTGTCAAAGGTTTCAACATGATTCTAAAGGTTTCTTAAATGCTTTTCTTTGCGCTATAACAAAATTACACTCAAACAAAATAATAATTAAATGATTAAATATATAAAATGATTATGAGCTGGAGGGGGACTTTGATACGTCTAAAAGTAAAGCATTGCATCTTATTCTGTAACCACCCACAATTCAGTTTAATGAAAAGCTAGTGTGTAGAAATAGTGCTGCGCCATTAATATTTAAATTAAGTAATTGTCATTTTTTTCAACACAAACATGCCTCCCTTTATATGCCAATTTAGCTCATTATAGATTTGCAACCTCACACTCAGAACCAACCCACAAGATCAGAAATTGCACCATGCAATAAATTACAATTAAAAAAGTTTTCAGGGACGTGTTTCTTACATCACCTGATTTGAATAATTCCTTCAATGAGTGGGCTGTTAAGCAGAGATATTAAAGGGATAGTTCACTCACAAATTCTGTCATCTTTCATGTCATCCCAAGCAAAAATAGACTTCTGTTCATCTCTTTAGAGACTTCTGTCTCTCTATTGAAAGTACGGAGCAAGGTTTAGTGCACTTTGAGTTTGTATGTCCAAAACAAATTTCCCTAGGGACAAATAAATTAATCTTGAATCTTCCCGAAAAATTTGGAACACGGCACAACGCCCAATACTCATAATCTACATCTCAATTCAGAGGCTGCATCCTTTGAAGGACGCAGACTTCAAAGGCCACTCCTTCGAAGGCCACAAAGGTCGGAATTAGTTAAATGTTGTTAAATGGGACGGTCTAGCCTCTGGAGGATTGCTCTTGTCGCCTAGGAACTGTGACAGCTGTCGTTGACGAGCGGCTGTAAAGTTTGCACTGGACTTTTTTAAAAGTTATATTTATATAAAAGTTAACTGTTTGAAAACAAAACAGGGTTCACAATCTGTCTAAATCTGTTCACCTTGGTCTATTATTTACATAATAAAATAGTATAAACTATAAATAATCAAATCTTAGTAAGATATAAGTCAACATTTTCATTTTTACATTTGTATCATTAGATATTTAAGTAAGCTGGAACCCAATACTTATATTTAAAAGTGTAATTTGGCAATCCTGTCGTCACTGGAAGAATAAATTCTGGGGTAGACAAGGCCACGAAGGACCAATCTGTTGTATCCTTCATTTCACGGGAAACGAAGGATGCATTTGGAGGAGCCTTCGAATTGGGCACCCTTCATCGGCCTTTGAATTCACCCTCACATGCAACATAATTTCCTTCAAATGGAAAACCACAATTTAAACAGTGTATTGAAACAGTTAAACAGAAAATTGTTGAAACAATTGAAGTCATTGGGGTCCAATGTTGTACAGGCAAGATAAAGAAAGGTTTCAGGTTATATTAATGTTAAAAAGAAGGAAGGAAGTCATTCAGGTTTGACATGAGGGTGAATTTTCATTTTTGGGTGAACTAGCCCTTTAACAGATTACCAAGGTCACCAGGTTTTACTGGAAGAACTGAAGAAAAAAGGCATTTCATGTGAGAGTTATGACATATACAAGGCACAGAGATTGATTTCCTTTGTCAACTGCAATACCTTTTCACACGGCCCAGACACTGCTGCTTGGCAGCCTCCAACTCTCTTCATCACACGCAGCGAATATACAACTGTGAATGAAATCTTTGAAATAAGTCACATGAGTCATACGGCAGTCTTCAATCAAAACTCTCTGGCATTAAAACTCCCACCCCTTCCTCTAGACTCACCTGCTTCCACGTTCTTTTCTGCCGGGATCTGGACGCGTCAAAGCTTTGACCCTGTTATACTCGCTGTATGAAATAGACCTGTTATGTAACCATTTCACTAGCAAATTGCATTTTTCAAAAGATTTCTGATCACTTTCATTTCAGGGCCAATGAGATTGTCCCCTTTAGAAGCGATTGTTGTATTGGGAACGGCGTGTGTCTTGGATTTAGTTCTGTAAAATTGAGATGCAATCATTTATGTGGATACATGTAGCTTCGTTTCATTGGATTTTCACAAAGATATTTACTCTCAAAGTAAAAGCTCCCCGCGTTGTTTAATTTTCATCTTTATTCAGTGCTGTTTTCATGCTGCTTTTAGGCTGATAGCTACACAACCATCTTCTATATGATTGTTTAACTCGTGCTTCAACAATAAAAGAAATACACATTAAAGCCGCTGTTGTAAACAACACCGCAAAATGAATGAACCGCATCTGAGTCCAGGTACTATAGAGGAGATAAACAGTGAGGGAGAGATGGATTTGTTTGCAGTGGCTTTTCAGTAACAGCGTGAGGTGTGGAGGAGAAGAGAGGGGTAGATGCTGACAGTGTTTGTTTTCACCAGGGACTCTGCTGAACGCATTATTGCTGTGAGACACACACAAAAACAATGCACGCTGCCGCCATAGTACAGTAAACGGTCCGGTTCTTTACCAAACCAGTAAAGAACGCAATTCAGATTAGGGTTGCAGTGATTTGTTTTCTTTTTCAGATTCTTCTCAGAGGTCTTATCTAACAGAGGCAAAATGCTGCAGAGTGGTCTGTTTGTGAGTCTCATGCCAGCACTTCACTGTAGAATGCTTAATAGCGGCTAGCGCAGTGTACACAGTGTTCAGAACTGGAATAAGTAGAGACCTGTCTGAGAGCAGAGAAAAATCCAGCCTCAAAGCGGACTTTCCCTCTATGAAACCAGGCTTCAAAGTAGGCAGGCCATGTTCGGTGCAGGCTCTGCAGTTCCTGAAATATAGATTTCATCGCCTATGGGATTCTGCCTACCGTTTCTTATTATACACTTCTTCTTTAGAGTTAAAAATCTTCTGCAGTAATGTTTATTCTTCAGCAGGCTTTCAATATTTACAAATGTTTATCGATACACCTCCAACTGCTTTTTGTCATAATTTAAATATACAAAACAACAACAATAATAATAATTATTAAAACACACACTGTATGTTAAATAAATATTATACAATACATATTTGCATATTATTTTATTATAATTGTAATATTATTACTAACTAAATAATGTACACTATATGCATATTATTTATTTAATATTAATACTAATAATGTAATGATTAATTATATAATTATATGTAATTATTTATTATACTTAGCTGCCTATATGCATATATAATAATAATATACTTATCTGTCATAATTGCTTCTAATTTCATTTTTTTTTATAAATATGAATAATAATATGTATTATATAAATACGAATAAATGTTTTTAATGAAATAATATATAATAAAATAATTTTGTAAAGTTATATTGCAGCCCTATAAGGATTACAAGGAGAGCAAGCCTGCCCATTATATTGCAAATAACATATTTTTAACATGGCTTTTGAAGTGAAAATTCTGATTCAAATTAAATTATAATCCTCACACATAACTATGATGTCTGATCAGTGATCAGTGACCTGAGGTTAAGCTCAGATACTAATCAATACTGAGAACATATGTCATCACTTTTTACTGCCCATAAATTATTCAAGTAACTCTAAGGTAATGTGCGCTTCTGGGCAGTGGCACAGTAGGCCAAACATAAATTAAATGTCATAAGGAATGGGACATAATTTAAACGGACATAGGTTAAACGAGGTCATAACTACTCAGAAATGTGTAGTTAAATTTGATCTGTAGAGTCAGAGGCCTCACCCTCAGCAAATGAACTTCCCTTACCTTCAAATCGCTCAACATCTTTCTTCATATTGTTAAATGGCAGACAGGTTATATTCATGATCAGTCCACTTTTCTTGTTGCCGACAGTTCCTACAAACCAAACAAAATAATTACAGAATTTATCTGCAAGTTTAGCAATGATTGAAAATGTCATCCTTATCATCACAAAATTGTCCCTGTTGTCTTGGATCTTCTACTTAGTGGGTGAGAGCTTGAAAAGTCTGAAAGCGTGTAAATTAAACAAAATGGCATAAATCAAGTGATCATATAACATCAATAATACAACTATACACTAGTGAACCGTTTAGGCACATTCAAAAAACTATAGCAGAAAAATAGCACAAAACATCTTTTTTTTTACTGTAGGTGGTCTATAACCTTTCCGAACTACTGAATGAACCAAACATACACAAAGTCACTTATGCTCACCAAAGCTACATTAACTAGCTAAAAATACAGCAGAAATAGTAATATTGTGATAGATTATTACAGTTTAAAATAACAGTTTTTTATTTTAATATATTGATATATTATATTATTAATATATTGATATAATATATTTTAATATTTTTTATTTTAATATTTTGAAATGTTATTTTTTTTCCTGATGTTAAAGCTGGATTTTCAGCATCATTACTCCAGTCTTCAGTGTCACATGATCCTTCAGAAATCATTCTGATATGATGATTTGCTGCTCAAGAAACATTTATGATTATTATCAATGTTGAAAACAGGATTCTTTTGATGAATAAAACATAGCCTAAATCTTTTGTAACATTATAAATGTCTTAACTGTCACTTCTGATCAACTTAACTTTCGAATCCTTCCTGTGTTATATTTCCTGTCTAATTTCAGATCAATCCGAGAAAATCAGTAAACATCAGTTACGGTAATGCCCGAGACAAAACCATTTATGTGCTCCTAAAAGAAAGTTCATTATTTTATTATTTATCAAATGGAAAACCTCTAAAAGCCTGGGTGGGGAAGATTTATTCTGCACGCAAAATTAGGGCGTGGTCACAATGAAAGAGCCCTGATCCCTGCCACAAGAGTGGGCTGCTGTAATTTGACACGAGCAGATCCACGGTGACCCCCCCATCTGTCTGACACGGGCCATTATGCTGTCACAGAGCTGCACTCCAGCTAATGGAGAGGCAATATTAATGATCAGACCTCATAATAAATGGCACTCTGCTTTCTGACCATGATTGGAGTTTGGAGTAAAGGACATGAATCGATAACAATTTTACATGACATACATTGAGGTTGTGTCTCAGCTGAGCATTTCAAAGACACTGGTATTTTCAGATGCAGGTCAGGGACTGCACTAATATCTTGAATACCTTGAATCTGAATCATCCTAATTTTCAAAGAACGTTTTTATTTTTCAAGTAAATAAGTTCGAACAAAGACGTTTTAACAAATTACAATTTTTTTTTATTTTTTTTTTACAACATTACAAAAGTACCATGTCGCTGACCCATAAACTGGATGAACCAATGCTATTATAAGCTCTTTCAAGACTAAACAATGGAGATCACTTGTCTTTAAGAAAACACAAGATCATCTTTCGGACCACCAACCAAACCCGCCCAGGGCACATGACATTTTAATGACATTTGCTATGGTGTGGACAGTTGGTGCATGTTTGGGTGACACTAGCAAAGGTCAACCAAACAATCAGATGGACACAGCTATTCACATAATGTTGAGATCTGAGGAACAGAAATTTCACAACTAAGCATTTGTGCTATGCTATTAATGGAGGACAAGAACAATACGCTCAACCTAAAAGCCAGATGGGTTGGGATTGGGAAAAAAAAAACATGCCCCACGGAAATGACTGAATGACTCTTTATTTCAGTCCTAAAAAAGAGGTCCCGTAGAGGACTTCTAAGTAGTACAGAAGTCTATTGCTATAAATTGTGACTGTGTGTCAAAGACCTGGTCCCAGAGAGGGAAAAATTGGCAACAGCAAGGACAGCTCAAACTGGGACACTGTAGGGCCAAAAAGTGACAGGCAGGTCTTCATCTAGGTTAAAAAAAGAGTTTACTGGGGTGTAGAACTAAAACAAAGGACTGAGCACTAAATTCAATCCATGGATTTCTCTGCGTAACATGTTGTCTCACTGGGACTTTTCCATTTTTGCTTTATTTAATGGATGTCTCTCTTTGTTTTTCCAGTGTCAAGGCCTCGGTGTCTGTAATGCGGCCTCACCTCAGCTTCCCTAAAGCTGAGAGCTTTGCACAAGGAAAAATGCATCCAGAACAAACAAAGTGCAGAGTGATTTTCAATCAACAGAGAGGGTGAGAGAGCAATTTAGTAGCCTACTTGCTTAGATCATGTAAGGGCAGAGGGGTTTATTGCTTGAGGCAGTTATCCATTTTGCTCAGGTGAGAAAACAGTGATTTGCCATTGGTTGGTTGGTTTATTATTTTAGCTGCTGTTGGAATTTATACTACATAATTAGCAGACACAGACAGATCTGGCAACCAACAAAAAACCTTCACTGCAAACGGTTTCCTTTGCAAACCAGAGTTACATTGAACATCCAATATGCCCAAACATGCAAGATCTAAAAAAGTTCCATAAGAAAAGGGGAACCAGTGGGACAAAAACCACACTTGCACATACATATAAACAATGGTCTACATGGACATGACTATGAGAAACCAGTTATTTAAATTATTTAAAAGTTTTGTCTTTATAGGCCTATGTATTTTTTGTGTGGAAAACAATCAAATTAAGTTGTGTGTGCAGTGTGCCCAACATTTTGACTTGTAGTGTAGCCTATCTATGAATGTGGAATGTTTATTTTTGCTCTGGAAATATAGATCCATGTTTATCATGCAAATAAATTATTCTCTTGAGAGAAAGAGCTAGTTTCAATGCAAGAAACCGGAAATCTTTATCCATAAAACCGAAAATTGCATTTGGCATTAGAAATTACTCCTAAATAGGCCCTAGCTGCATCCGAAACCACAAACTTGACCAAAGAAGTAGCCAATATGTCCAAATTCATAGTACTCATTAAAGAGTATGCAAAAAGTACCCAGATGACCTACTACTTCCGGCGAGATTCTGAAGTGTGCATATGACATTTGCTATCCATGAGGCCACGGGAGAGGATTTGTGAATGACCGTGAAGCGACGTAAAATGGAAATGACAAAATGTCGAATACTTAGGCTACTTCTGGATTAGGCTACATAGCTGCTTTTTTTTTTTTGTTGCTGTCGTGAAGTAATGACTTATTCGAAATAAGTACCTACTTATTTCGGACGCGGCCCCAATTTCATGTCCACGACAACCACCTAGTGGAAAAGCAATTTACAAACGCGTTTTGTCTAGCAATTTAGGACCTTATTGCCTGCCGTACTGAAAGCGTCCATAGCAGCCAGAGATCTGTTGACAACAACGGGAATCCATTAAGTTGCAGCTAACCTGATATTTAAATGCAGAGAGGGTCGTTTGGTGTGATTTAAATGCTTTCCAGGGTGTTAATGGTGTAAAAATGACCTCAAACAATCCAGCTGTTTTTCTTCTCATGATCAACGGGCAAATCGAAGCAGCTGATGTAAGTTAATAGTGATTTATAGAGGCCGAGTTTGATGCAGTAAACTGTGTGAGAAGCCTGTCGTTAACGTGTGTTCATTTGATTAATTACATGTCGTGTTTTGTCTAAAGTTCCCAGAATGTGATGATCTGTACTGCAAGTATTGTTTCGTTTATGGACACGACTGGGCGCCCACATCAGTGAGTGACATCATCACCCTGCTTTAGCCTACTTCCTTTTGTCTGACAGTAACGGAAATCAGCGCTATAACATTTATATATTAACATGTAATGTATTCAGCATTTAATATGTAACTTGAATAATATGTCATATATTACTAAGTAATTGTCATCTTAATAAAGTAGTGATTATTTTACAGTTTTATTCGCTACTATTCTTCTTTAATGACGTGATATATAAACTTTTGTATCATTCTCATATGTTCAACAACAGTGAGTTTGTCTTTTCCCAGGGCTTGGAAGAGGGCATTTCTCAAATAACATCAAAAGGTAGAGGATCTCAGAGTTTGGTGTGGAATTTCCCATTGGACATCACATTCAAAAGCACGAACCCATTTGGCTGTAAGTGCACCTTGTTTTGGTTGAGTCAGAATAATATGCTTGCATTGTAAAGAATAGAGAGGAACATTAGTCTGAAGATATTGTAATGCAGCTTAATTGTGATCACTATATGTGACCCTGGACCACAAAACTGGTCTTTCATTTATTTATTTATTTATTTTATACATCATCTGAAAGCTGAATAAGTAAGCTTTCCATTGATGTAGCTTTGTTTGGATAGGACAATATTTGGCCGAGATACAACTATTTGACAATCTGGAATCCGAGGGTGCAAAAAAATCTAAATATTGAGAAAATTGCCTTTAAAGTTGTCCATTTCTATTGGCGATAGTGCTGCATCCATTCACAAAAATACGTTTGATATATTTAAGGTTGGAAATTTACAAAATATCTTCATGGATTGTGATTTTTACTTAATATCCTAATGATTTTTGGCATAAAAGAAAAATCGATAATTTTGACCCATACAATGTTTTGTTGGCTATTGCCACAAATACACCCAGGTTATACATTATACATATTGCCACAAATATCAGGTTAGCTGTAATTTTTATATATAAAAATAATATCTGTGTTCATCTTTTCTTTTTCTCCAGGGCCCCAGATTGTAGTTAGTGTGTATGGCCCCGACACCTTTGGAAATGATATTGTGAGAGGTTATGGAGCCGTGCACATCCCGTTCACACCTGGAAAGTGAGTCGCTCTGAGATTGTGGTGTCGTAATGTAACAAAAGCAGCCTGCATGCTTGAGATGTGTCTGAAATGTACAGTTACATGTGAATGCGCTCCGTTCCAGACACACCAGGACCATTCCTATGTTTGTTCCGGAGTCTACGTCAAGACTGCAGAAGTTAACAAGGTTATAACTCATTTCTCACATATTCTAAATTATTTACTGCTCAGTGTTTTACATGCAGACGTATGGCGACATTTTAAATTTACCCAATTTATTATGCACCAGCTTAGGGTTGTGATCTGAATTTCATTTCTTGTTGCCCTTCCCTTTTGTCCTCAAGAATTGATATGAACTCAAGTTGTTTTAGTTAAACGTGCAACTTGTATGAGAGTTTCAAATGAGCAAGTGCATTGCAACTTGAAAACATTGATTTGCATGATAGGCCCTGTATCTAACATGTTTTATCTTGTACTCAGTTGGCTGATGGGAAGGCGTCCAGAGTTCACAGATCCCAAGGTTGTCGCTCAAGGAGAGGGAAGAGAAGGTAAACTTTCATTTAACCTTTGACTTTAAATGAAACCTTGCAGTAGATGCTGACCATCTCTTATCATAGCGAGTCTTCAAAAATTATTGTTCTGCAAACAAGTGTAATTATGAGCCATAACTGATGCAGTTTTATCTATTTGCAGTCACAAGGGTGCGCTCACAAGGTTTTGTCACGTTACAGTTCAACATTGTGACTAAGGACATGAAGAAGCTGGGTTATGACACCACATCAATAGAACATTCACCTGCAAGAACACCGCAACAGCTTTGATAACCTTAAGGATCTTTTTTGTATCTTAGTTGCTTTATTCAGTTAGTTTTGTAGCTGCTTTATAACTACACGTTGTTTAATCAGCTTTGTATGTTTTAAAATAAACTGATCATGTTTTGTTTGTCTAGAAGAGTCAACCATTTCTGAGCGAAATAACTCGGCTTGTCCTTAATTTACACGCCTGAGTTTCATTCCAATCTGCAGATTTCATCTTAGGGATGGCCATTTTTCAAAAATATTGCATTCTAATATTCGGGCTCATAAAAATCGAATATTCCTTTATTTAAATAACGTTTAACAAGAAAGACCTTATTTTTTAAGTTTAGTTGTTTTTTTTGGCACCATTTCTTAAAGGAGAACCCCGGTCAATTTTAACATTAAGCTCATTTTTTTGTACATTTGGAGTGCTGTCAGTACAGAGAACAACGACAAAAATCGATGTTGCCTACACCGTGTTATCCTTTTTTTAAAATTTGCACCCTGTTGACTTCAATGGGGCAAGTACTAAACCTGCTTTTAGCCTCTTAACATCCTTGATGTGTCATTACAAGTGCCCAGCCATGTGAGTGATTCCTTCAGAGTGAACACAGGTGAATCTGACTGCAGTAGATGTGAAAGATATGAATAAAAATGAAGTTAATTCAGCCAGCGCTCATACCTGTTTTCGGTCGAAGCCCACAGTAGTCGATTGTCGAGTTCTCCACTGTTGCTTAGTTACCTATGATCACGCACGTGAACTCGACAATTGACTACTATGGACTTCGACCGAAAACAGGATGTAAATACAGGTATGAGCGCTGGCTGAAATAACATCATTTTTATTCATATCTTTCACATCTACTGCAGTCAGATTCACCGTGTTCACTCTGAAGGAATCACTCACATTGGCTGGGCACTTGTAATGACACATCAAGGATGTTAAGAGGCTAAAAGCAGGTTTAGTACTTGCCCTATTGAAGTCAACAGGGTGCACATTTTAAAAAGAGGATAACACAGTGTAGGCAACACCGATTTTTGTCGCTGTTCTCTGTATTGACAGCACTCCAAATTTACAAAAAAATGAGCTCAATGTTAAAATTGACCGGACTTCTCCTTTAAGCTTACAATTAGGCAATGTGCACAACAAGCTTACGGTTTTCTTTTAGTTGAAAACATTAAACTATGTGTAAACACAAAATATAAAGAACAAAAGCATTTAAGCTCAAGAACCCTAACCCTAAGCATGAAAACATTCAAGTACACCCCAAAAACAAAATCAATACTTCAAAAAAGGGCATAACAGGACCCCTTTACCTTTAACATTTGTTACATTACCTGAGATAAAAAAAAAAAGTAAACTTATTTCAGTTAGTCCTCATTTTCATTTTGCTAACTTGATGTACTAAAATAAATAAAACTGAAAAACTATTACATTAATAAGAAATATACTAGTTCAAAATACAAAGTTTTTGTAGTATCTCAATACTAAAATAACACTGCGGCCGGCGGCATAACGGGATGTGATATTGGCGTGTTTACTAACAGCATAAAGAGACAGATCAAAAGTCATTGATACAATTTATTTGTTTTACCACTGCAGCTACAGGTCCTTTATCACTTGCTGTGGTTTAGATGGCAATAAAACAATCACTCTTCCTGTGACTTTCCTACAAAACCATTACACAGAAATAAGGTACACAACAATATGTTACAATAGAACAGATGATAAATTATATTATACAGTTATAATGCCAACAAGTTGAGCACATATCCATAAAAAGCAGCCTGCTCCCAGTAATATGAGACAGTTTGGTAAATACACAGACACAACAACATGGAAAAATAAAATGTTATGCATGTTCACAAGGTTAGTCCTCCACAATAAATGCATAATGAGTACATAACAGAAGAACGAGTGATACACGGCAACGGCAACAGCAAAACAAGATGGCCGAGACTAAACGAGCAAGATATCGTATGGATTCAAAAGTCAAACTAGTCTGCATAATCGAGTACAGTGATGTTCACTAGCAGGGAGTCTTGTTTAGCAGGATTAGAGCCTGCTCAAACCATCGTGTCCATCAAAAGCGCATTACATACATCTTAAAGCTCTCTTAGCCACAACCATCCCCTAAAATGCCTGAGTATGCCTGCAGATTATTTACCATAACACACCCAGGCTCTGCTACAAGGCTGCACATGGTCAGTACTACCACAATATTTCCAGCAGAGGTTGCTAGCTCACAGATGAGAGAAACCGTAGAGTCCATACTCTAGTAATCAAGAAAACAAAAGCAGTAATATTGATGATAATAATATGGGAACATTTGAAGATAGATAAATGTGTAGTCAGTTAGAAAACGGCCGCAGCTCTGCATTTAAAAAGGACAAGCAATGTCACTTTGGTAACTACTATTCATCTTGTGCTTAAAAAGTGTAGACATAGCAAGCCACACGACACACCTAAGTCTAGGCGTTCTTGCTTTAAATCGACCGCTAATTGTGATATCAAACGATTCGTAGTCTAGTTTAAGTCTCATTTAATGACAAAACCGTGGCCAAAATAAACTCATTGGAATACAGAACAATGCAATTGAACCACAGGGGGTCTAGCTGCAGAAAGATGCATATGACCCCAACATACATTTACACCACATATTCAACAACAAAAACAACCCTAGAAAATAGATCATACAATCTATTACGGGACCCCTCCCACACTATGACCTGTCTCAGCATCTCCGCTCATTCACGTAACACAATAAGGAAGTTAGCTTTCCATACAGAACAGAGGATTTTGTTAACAACAAGCTTCGATATACTTTTCTCCAACGGAAGCAGTGATTAGTGATACAGCTGTTGGTTATAACAGTAAGATGCATTAGGACCTGATGAAGATAAACAAACACAAAATTACCTCCCGTTTCCCTTTTCTCCATCCACACGTGCGCACATAAATTAAAAAAACGTAACTGAAATGATCACATTTCAGGTTGTTGGATACTCACAGAGAAGCTAAGCGGATGAATTCAAATCGTTAGTATCGATTAGCTGTGGGAATATGGAGCTGTGCAAATAGTGAGCTGTACTGAATTGAAAGAACCCATTCACCCAATAAACAACGGCTTGGGATTGTAAAGCAGTAAAAAACAGGCTTCGGTATAAAAGTTGAGCCGTATTATGATATGCAAACCAACTCCCTGTCATGCATTAAAAAAAGAAAAGGAAGAACGAACAACTCTCCACTTCAGTATGAAGTTCATCTTTCAATGCATCAGGTTTAAAACCCTTCACACATGCAGTTCACAGACTCTCTCTCTCTCTCCTAGTCCTCAGATTTGCTCGTGTCTTAGTGAACGGTTTCCCATCTCGCGCTAAGGACTAACGGTGGGCAAACAGTCAAAGGAAGATAGATCAGAGCATGTGCAAAATCCCTGCTTGGAACATCAAAATCATTTCCATGTAAACTGATAGAGAGTCCTCTAAACTGTCTACTTAAGCGTACTGTAAATACACATAGTGTATATGCACTGCGTAGAACGTACAGGCTGCTTGGATTAAAAGGGTTAGAGCTTTATCTAGCACGCTGCTCGAAAGATTAGAAATTAGAAAAATTATGACAAACCAGTACTCCTAGTTTTAAGCCTCTGATAAAAAAAGTAAGCCATCAATAAGAAGTTAAAAACAGGACCCCTTTGAACGGGAGAGGAATATCTCCTAGACTCTGTATCGCTGATGGTGTCTTTCGAGGAAATTTAGAAAAGAATACCAAATTGCTGTATGGTACCAATCTCTGACAGGAGAGGAAGGGAATCGCCTGCCAGTGTAAAACCTGTAAACACCACTGCTACTCCCAAAAGTCTCAAAATAGCACACCGGTTTTGGGGGAACACAACCAACTATGTTGTCTATACCATAGAAACGGGGATGGGAGAGAGATTTGCGTGGGTTTCGGGGAGGCAGCCTATGTTGTTCCTCACAATAAGAAGGGGTTGGTTGTGCCGCCGGCTTGTGTTGCTGCCCCTGTGGGCGGCAGCCCTCCGCTCATGAGCGGCTGGGGCATGGACATGGATGCTGGGATCCCCAAGCTTGGCATCATCTGGCCCACAGGCCCAAGAGGAGCCATGCCGGTCATGGGTACCATGGAGACGGAGCCGGCTGGGGGCAATGAGGAGAGAGGCAAGGGCTCGTTGCTCCTCTGGGCAATGCTGTTGAAGGCCTGCCCACTCAGGCCCATCATGGGACTGACTCTCATCTGGTTGAGGGTGGGCGGCTGTGGCTGGTTCACCTGGAAGGGGTTGACTTGAGCTGCAGTTGCAGGCGCCGGAGCCGAAGCTGCTCCTGAGGCTGAAACTAAACCAGTGGGAGATACAGGTGAGCTCGTTGCTAAACAAGGGCTTTTAAAATCTAAATTTAAGGCTCAAGGAAAAATTTAGGAAAAAAAAAAAATCGATACGGTCTCAAAATAAATCATGCATATCAAAAACTTTTACTTTGTTAAACAGGCTGCTCAACAAGGACTTTATACTTCTTATTAGAAAAAAAAATAGGTAGTTTAAAAGCTATTTTAAAATATGCAAGTCATGTTTTATCCAATATGTAATGAATTTGGTTTATGTACCAATATATCAATACTTAAAGGAATAGTCAGGTCCGAATCTTCAAGATTGTGTAACCCTGTAGGCATTTTTGAGGAAAAGTTGTTATACCACATTTTTAGAAAGTTCAATGTCTCCTGAATAAGGATCCACCGTATAACATTGAAATAAGGGTCCCATTTTCTTGTAATTGTCATTGAAACAATAGGTGCATTATTCACAGCCAAAACACTACAGGTGGATAGGGTAAAAATTTTAAGTTATAGATATCACCATAAAACCTTTCCAGTTTTTCACTTACATAGAGACAGAAATTTTTTGTATTACAAGTTTTCTGAAATGTCATGTTTACATATGCAAATGAGGCATACCAGTATATATATATATAATTCGAGGGGCAGACATACCAGTTCGCGGATCTCCCTTTCGGGCTAGCCCTGTCTCTTCGCGTCTTCACAAAGGTTGTCGAGGCAGCCCTTGTTCCTCTCGACGACTGGCTGATCCTAGCTCACTCTCGAGACCAGGTTTGCGAACACAGGGACCTAGTGCTGCGGCACCTAGCTTGTCTGGGCCTTCGGGTCAACTGGGAGAAGAGCAAACTCTGCTCCGTGCAGAGGATCTCTTTTCTCGATATGGAAATCGACTCGGTCGCCATGTGCGTGCAGCTTATGAGCGTGTGCGCGCAGTCACTGCTAATTTGCCTTCGTCAGTTCGAGGGCAAGAGTGCGGTTCCACTGAAACTATTTCAGAGGCTCCTGGGGCACATGGCATCCGCAGCCGCAGTAACGTCGCTCGGCTTGCTTCATATGAGACCGCTTCAGCTTTGGCTTCGCGATCAAGTCCCGAGGTGGGCATGGCAACACGGCACGCTCCGAGTCCCAGTGACTGCCGTCAGACCTTCACCCCGTGGACGAACCTCAGTTTTCTATGGGCTGGAGTGCCCATAGAACGAGTTTCCTGGCATGTTGTTGTATCAACAGATGCCTCCATAATGGGCTAGGGCGCCATGTGTAATGGACATGCTGCCGCAGGCTCCTGGACAAGACCCCAGCGCCTTTGGCATGTCAATTGCCTCGAGTTGCTGGCTGTACGTCTCACCCTGCACCGCTTCTGTGCGTTGCTCAGGGGTCAGCACGTATTAGTCCGATCAGACAATACCGCCACAGTAGCGTACATCAACCGACAAGGTGGTCTGCACTCCCGCCGTATGTCGCAACTTGCCTGCCACCTCCTCATATTGAGTCAGAAGCATCTGAGGTCGCTTCGAGCCATTTATATCCCGGGAGACCTGAACCGTGCAGCTGATATGTCTCTGTTTCGGCCTCTCGCTGGAGAATGGGGACTCCATCCCCAGTCGGTTCATCTGATTTGGGATCAGTTCGGGGACGCACAGGTAGATCTGTTTGCCTCCCACGACTCTTGCCACTGCGACCTGTTTTATTCTCTGACCGAGGGCACGCTCGGCACGGATGCACTGGCGCACAGCTGGCCGCAGGGCCTCTGCAAGTATGCGTTTTCCCCCAGTGAGCCTTCTTACGTAGACTTTGCGCAAGATCAGGGAGGACGAGGAGCAGGTAATTTTGGTTGCCCCGTATTGGCTCAAGCGCACCTGGTTCCAAGAACTAGTACTCTTCGCGACAGCACCTCCCTGGCCAATTCCTCTGAGAAAGAACCTGCTTTCTCAGGGACAGGGCACCCTATGGCACCCTCGTCCCGATCTTTGAAACCTCCATGTGTGGTTCCTGGACGGGACGAGGCAGGTTTGAGTACCGTACCACCAGCGGTGGTGGCTACCATCACTACCGCTAGACTGTGCCCAAGGTTCCCACCACACCCTTTCGAGACCAGGTGGTGAACCTGCAAGCGCTGCCCTTGGAGGACGCAGACCCAGCCTTGGCACTGCTCTGTCCAGTACGCACCCTCCATACTTACATAGACAGGATGCATTGTTTCAGGACTTCAGACCAGCTCTTTGTCTGTCATGGTGGGAAGCTGAAGGGAAAGGCTCTCTCCAAGCAAAGGTTGTCTCACTGGATAGTGGACGCCATTGCTTTGGCTTACCAGCAGCAAGGTCGACCATGCCCCCTTGGTGTGACGGCCTGCTCCACCCGGAGTGTGGCATCCTCTTGGGCTCTAGCGCATGGCGCCTCGCTAACAGACATATGTAGATCTGCAGGCTGGGCTACACCTAACACGCCCTCTGGGCAACCCCCACGTGTGTAGTCCACTGTAAGCCTCTCTGAGCATGTGTCTTTCCCTCGGCAAGCTACCTTGCCACCCCTGGGTTTGAAATATTCCACCTGCAGCTGGACACCCCAGTGATTCTCAATATGCAGCCCCCTGGGGTCATGTGTATTCCAAGTCCCCCCCTTCGGGCTGGGCATAATTGCATATTTCCACTGATATATGCTTCCCAGTGTACCTTGGCATAATTCCAGCAGCCATTAAAAACTATCCCTTTCATGTTAATGTTGCTTTTTCATCGTTTACATGTTTAAATATTCTGAGAATGCATAGTTTTAGTTCTAATGTTTAATGTTTAAACTGCAATAAATGCAGCCATTTTTTTGGCAGCCATTTTGTTTTTATTGTTTATGCCAAAACAGTGATGTTTACAACTTGTTATACGGCAGAAATGGATTCAGCACCTAAAAATCATATAGAAACAACACTTGAAGTACTTTTCCTCAAAAATGCCTACTGCATCTTATCCAGGGCTATTTATCTATTTTGGGACCTGACTAGAATTAGAGGTCGAGCATTATTAGATTTTCCTGATACAATAATAATGTGTTTAAAGATAGACAGATTATTGCAAAACTAGTAAAACCTAAATACTGAATGTTTGTTTAAGCAAAATTTCTATAATAAACAGAAAAAAAAATATGCATAAAGCAGAAAAATAAAAAAAATGTATAAAATAAATTTGTAACTAGATATAAAACTTAAACTGGGACTCTTATTTTAAAATATATACATACAGTATCATGATTACCGATATAAATGCAAGACCTCTCAAAAACAATAAAGGAACACGCCGACTTTTTGGGACTTTAGCTTATTCATTGTATCCCCCAGAGTTAGATAAGTCCATACATACCTTTTTCATCTCCATGCGTGCCGTAACTCTGTGTGATGCACCCACCGCTAGCCTAGCTTAGCACAAAGACTGGAGGTAAACGGCTCCAGCTAGCATACTGCTCCCAATAAGTGACAAAATAACGCCAACATTTTCCTATTTACATGTTGTGATCTGTATAGTCACAGCATGTACAAATAACAAGGTCACGTGAGAGACCGAAGCACTCAGAAAGCGAAGCACTGCTACTTCTGCGGAGTGATTTACTCCAACTCTGAACAAACTCTCTGCTCCTCACCACGGGGCTTCTCAGGCGCTGCGAGCAAATCACTCCGCCCAGGTAGCAGTGCTTCGCCTTCTGAGAATATAGTTCCCAGTATGTATACGGTTAGAAGATGGCTGTGTCTCATGTGACCTTGTTATTTGTACACACTGTGACTATACAAATAACAACATGGAAATAGGAAAATGTTGGCGTTATTTTGTCATTTATTGGGAGCAGTATGCTAGCTGGAGCCAATTACCTCCAGTCTTTGTGCTAAGCTAGGCTAGCGGTGGGTGCGTCAGAGAGTTACGGCACGTATGGAGATGAGAAGGGTATCTATGGACTTATCTAACTCTGGGGGATACGGTGAATAAGCTAAAGTCCCAAAAATTCGGCATGTTCCTTTAAGACTTTTCTTAAACCATTAAGAAAACATGTTATTGGTGAAGGGTACCTCCAGCAAGGAAGGGGTTGGAGACTGGAGCCGGCTGGAGAGGCTTGCTGACCAGAGAGTCTAGGTTGACAAGAGCGGCGTTGGGACCCAGGAAAGACTCTGGAGTTTTTCTGGTTGGGCCGCTCGGTAAGTCAAACAGATCAGAGCCTACAGACAAGCTGGTCTGTGATGGCAAGGCAGAGCTTCCTCGACCATCACCTGCGAAAAGCATCACATCCTCATGTCATTCCCAACAAGAGACAACCCTTCTTTTAACTAGTAAACTGAAGGGATGCATCGAAATTAAAATTCTGGGCTAAATCCAAAACTTCAGAAATGCTCTTCTCTAGAGTCATTTTTTCTAGCTATCTAATGAGTTTATGGACATTGAATAGCTTTCTTGAAGTAAATATAAAATTAAGTGACATTGTAAAGCCTACAAGTTTTTTTATCGACATCTTTCTCTATTGAAATACTGACTGAGAGAATACATGAGACAGGATTCATTTCTGTAAGCTGTAATGTATCTTTCAAAATTTCTTATGGTGTTCACCCATATTTATTTTGTGCTGTAACTAGTAGTAAAGAGGAGATGAGATGATCGGTTCATGTGCACTTAATCAGTGCTGCCGCTTGAACTGAGGCGCTACAGTGATCCTTCACGGCGTATTAAACAGTGGCAAAACCACATTTATTGTTTGAATTTCATAATAAAATCAACATAATTTTAAAGTTGAAACTTTGCTTCATATTAAAAGTAACAAAGCGTTTAGCGATTATTGAATGGCAGGTGCGCTACAAATATTTTAAGTTTTGTTGATGCTGCACATAAACAGAAAAAAAGCTTAAAAAAAGTTTTAGATTTTAGATTTGAGAAACCATATCATTACCAATTAAAATAATAGCTATTTCAACCGAAAACATCTGGTAGCCAAAATTTCTGTGCATCCCTAGTAAACCACAGTAGTAGAAGTGGTCAGCATTTACCTGTCAGTGCTGAGGAGCGAAGACTATCAAACTCAGAGAGGTCCTCCCCGGAAGTACCATTTGGTGCGGAAAAAAGATCAAAGCCACCGACTGAGGGAAATGAGAGATGGTTGGGATTAAAAATAAATAAAGAAAGCCTTTAACTTATAAAATAAAAGACATTAAAAAGATCAATGAATTCAAAATAAAGAGAGCGGCCTTATTTCCTAATGTAACATATATTTTGAACTTGAGTTTTCAGAGCTCACCTGTGGCAGGAGCTTTGGGGCGGGTGGCAGGAACTGGGCCCCAGGGATCAGCAGCTGCAGGAGCTGGGGTCGACCCCCAGGGGTCACTGCTCTTCAGAGGAGTGACTGAGGAAGAGGCACTGGGAAGACCCCAGGGATCCACAGGAGCAGCTGGCTTAGGGGTGGCACCTGGAAGATACACACAGATGTGTTAGGTAACTGACAACTGAAGTAAAAACTACGATGAAAAATCACTGCCACTATCCTAGTCGAACACTTTTAACAATAAATGAAGAAAATAAAAAACCCTGTTGAGACTTCCAAGTCGCAATGTAACTGAAGTAGTGTCAGATCTTTTCTTCCATATTGTGACGTACATCTGAGTGAAATGGATTATGGAGAAAAAAATAAATAAAAGTAGGGCAGGTACTTCTTATCCATCATTTGTTGATTAGTTTGATCTAAATGCTAGCTTGTAGTTGATTTTAAGATGGCGACTGGGTTTAAGTGGACTTAATGATTGGAGAAGTTCAGCATAAGTTACCAGAGAGAAGTCTGTCGTTTCACTGGAAGGTCAAGCTGACATTTTGATTAAAAATAAAATTACATTTAAAAATTTAATTAAATAAATAAGGTGAATTTCCATTTCATGCTGTGTTTAAGTCATTTGCACCTATTTAATTATATCAAAAACAGCAAAAACAGCCAGAGAAATTCTATTTTATAAATGGGTGTGACAGGTGATGCAAGTTAAATGGGAGTGAAGGTGACCCAATTATGAAATATGCAGTCACAGTTTTTGCTGTTTCCTCTTCCAGAAGACACGTACACCTGCCTCAGACCTTCTCTCCATTCGCTTCATGACTTCAGTCTGGATTAATTTTCAGAACATTTGCAAGAGATTAAGAGAACTGGGCTGTCCGAAGAGGAACCCCTTTACAGACTCTGTGCTCACTCTACCAGTGCAGATCTGAATACTGAGTCTCTTTTGTTTTGAGCACACTGGAATGCACAACTACCGGCCTAGCTACATTACTGAGCTGCCACGAAGAGCTACAGGCACAAACAACATTATGAAATAGAGCCTGTGGGGGGGGGGGGGGGGGGGGGGGAGGCGGCCCCTAAAAGAAAAGGGAGCTTTTGGTTAACAGGTGGTCTTCACATCCTGAACATTGAGGTTTTTTTTTTTTTATATGTGACAAAATTAGATGCAAATCTGCCTTAACTTAGTATCATATCTATTATGCAAATGATTCTGGTGAGAAAGTAAAACAAATAATTCACAGCAGGAAGCTGATACAAGCTATAGTCAATGTGATATTATTAGCCACCGACAAATGTGATCTTGAAAGTGAAGGGTGTTTGAAACTAGCTATTGTTGTCTATGTGCCAGACTTCAAGATGATAAAACTAAAAATAGTGTTCGTGTTAGGGCTGGGCGATATTTTCCTCATATCTCAATATTCATATATTTGCACCAAAATGGTTTAAAACTTTGATTTCTGATGTTAAGCAGATGTTTGAACTAAAATGTAGATATAAATGGTGACAAAACCAGGAAGGATAGTATAACAAGTCTAATGGCCAACCAAAAGTGCATTATCATATTTACATTGCTATGATATTTACAACCTTATTTATATTGTCCAGCCCTAGTTTGTGCGCGTGTCTGTAATTACCGTAGGACTGCCAGGGGTCTGAGGCGGGGCCTGCGGCTGCAGCACCTGCTCCCCAAGGGTCCGAAGCTTGATCGGCAGGTCCCTTGAGAACCGGGTCAATCAGATCCATCAGAGAAGACTGTGGAGGCTGAACACACAGTGAAAGAAATAAGTGCCCACAATTACATCCTACTGACCAAAACAATCACACCAGCTACAGTCAATGTGAACTTGGTAGCCAATCGGAAGGTAAATACTCACATTGAGTAAACAAGTCCGCAAGGAAAGAAAGGGAAGATTATGTTAATTGAAGAGATAATGAAGAGATAAAAAAAAATTTCTGATGGCATTACTTAGCTAAAAGTAGTTTTGTGGTAAAACATTAAAGTCAGACCATAGAACTTATAAAAAAAAAAAAAAAAGGAATGAAGGCAAAAAAAGTGATTAAAACAAATTCAGTATTTTTATTCAGCAAGGATGCCTTAAATTTATCAAACAAATGTATTTAGTTTCAACAAAAATATTGAGCAGCACAACGGTTTTCAACATTGATATTAATAACAACAATAACAGTGTCTATTGTATTTACACTAAGTGCAAATATCCCACCTTGTTGGTAGAGGCTATTTACACTAACTCCGCCCACCTATGTCTGGTTGGGCCAGACAAAAGTACAAAAAACACCTGTGACTTACTGGGAGTAAGGCGGGTAGCAGATACTATTGAAGCGATCAACCTGAGTTCGAATCTGGCTTTTGCCGGACGTTCCTCTACGTTTTCCCATCACATTTCAGATTGGAAAGGCATTTACTTTCAATAATTATGAAGAAAATATGTAAAAAGTGGAATTAAAGTGCCTAACGGTTATTTAATAATAAAGTGTTTGTCGGGTAGGGTTAAGGGTAGGTGTAGTGTGGGATTTATTGACCCTATAAGGTGGCATTTATTTAATAAATATACAATTTACACTCAATGTGTCATTATTGCATTCTGTTTTATAATTAACTAAAATACTGAGGTGCAAATAGTATCCAACTACTATTTACACTTATTGCAAAGAAAATACTGCTATTTTCACTAAGTGTAAATAGAACCTATAGCTATTTGCAATTTTGCACTTAGTGTAAATAGCATGTATCGCTAAGATAATATGCTATTTTCACTGTGTAATCAGCATATATTGCAATATCTATCTTAGTGGAAATAGCTGCTTTTTGATTCTTAAGCAAATGTTTCTTAAGCAGCAAATCGTCATATTAGAATGAATTCTGAAGGATCATGTGACACTGAAGACTGGAGTAATGATGCTGAAAATTCAGCTTTGACATCAGGAATTACATTTCAAAAAATGCTCAAATAGAAATTTATTTTAAATAGTAACAAAGTATTTTTGATCAAATAAATGTTCATAAGAGACAAAACAATCGTCTGAACTGTAGTGTACATTTATATATTCATAAATTCGAACCTAAAATCAAACCAAATGATGACTGAAAAATTGGTATTTTCTTCTACTTTACAGAATTTTCTCCCAAACAGGGAGGGAATATTGCAGAATTCTGCTCAACTCCGGTAATATAGCACTATCAAATTAGGCCTTCGGCTTCTGAAAAATGTGAATATGGTGAATAACTTCTTGTTTTACGGTACTTAATTCTACACAAGTAAGAAAATCATTTAAGTTTGGAACAACATGAGGTTGAGTAAATTATGAGAGAATTTACATTTTTTTGGGTGAACTCTCTCTTAATACATGAACATGCAGGAGGTGAGGGATGTTTCAACTAGAGTTTTGTGTGGCCACAGATTCATTTCAGGCCTACTGATGAGTTAAAGCGCTCAGAGCCTGCACCTACCTCTTTCTTCTTCTTGGCCACTTTCCCTCCGCTTGAGTCTTTACGGCTTTCTTCCAGAGCCATCTGGAGCCGTAGGTCATCCCCACGACGCATCCTCTCCTCCTGAACAACCACACACAGACACACAAAAGAAAACGTTATAGCACACGTATTATGGAGCACATGCCTTCTGCTGAATCTCAGCATGAACCTGCTGCCCTGTTGTTGTGATTCATGGTGATTCAGCATCAAAAATCAGTTACTTAAGCTTGTAAAAATTTCAAGATTATACAATTACACACTGAACTCAATTGTGTTAGAAAACCAAGAGACACACCCGGTACTTTGTTTCCTCATCGGGTTGCTTTCAAAGGGCAGAGGAGACAGGAAGGAAGTGAGAAATGTAAAGTATGTTAGTGGGAAGCAACTGAAGATAGGCTGTAATCTAGTCCCTTAGCTAATTTGGTGGCAGTAAATAATTTGCATTTGGTTAGTCAAATTCAAGATGAATTAAACCTTCCAAGCGGAAGGGGACCAAGAACAGAGATCTGCTGTAGGGTTCGACTGATATAAAAATGATGATAAAATATCAAAATATAAAAATTATGATATAAATCTAAATTTGATCTAAATCAATCTTGATATAAAAATCAACACCAATATAATCACTTTTTTTGGCTGATAACCGATATTATATAATTATAAAACTTAAAAATAACAGCAGCTGCAGTGAGACTTTAAATAAATGGCAATAGGCTCTTATGCAGAAGATGGGAATTATTTTACTATAGTAGTCATATTGTGTCTGGTAATATACAGTCTTTGGAATTTCACTTTCATTTGCAATAATTAAAAAAAAAAAATCAAAATCACTCAAAACTATCAGATATTCAATAAGGTGATCAATCAAGGCTGCTGTGGTTTAGTGCTACCAAAGGTTGGGTTAACTGAAAATATCAAATGTTTATTGGTGAACGTTTCTAATATTTTTGCGTATTTTAGTGTAGAGTTGTAATATGGAGCATGTCGGTACAGAACGATTAATGCAGAAGGCAAATACAACAGAGAAAGGACATTGTTTACACAGCAGAAAAACTAGAGATGAGTGATGCTCTTTCAACATGTCACTAGAAGCCTCATTTTTCTACAGTTAAAACACTACGGTTCCCTTCACCTCATAATGATCACAAATCTGGGACATCTGACTGTCTCATACAATTATGTCCATTTATGAAATGACCCCTAATTGTAGTTTGTCTGACAGGGAAGAAGCTCACAGAGTGAATTACCCTTTATCGACACATGACAGCTATAAGCTAACAGGTACAGAGAGATTCAAGCGTGCCAGTAGTGCTACACAGAAAAGAGACAAGCCCCTCCTCACCAGTTCCAACATGCCCGTTTTTCATTTGGAAATTTATCCCAGATGTCCAAACACACACAGAATTCCTTCACATTATTCCTTGAGCAGCTGATACGAGTCCCAAGCATAATCAGAGCTTCCAGGAAAATTATATTTCCTAAAGTATCAGCTGCCCCACTTCATCACTTTTATAAGACGTGCAAGATGTGGTTTTAAATACCAGTGAGACAACTGTGTGGTTGTATGGCTTCCACACTAATTTGTACGTTTCCTAAACAATATCTTCTGGCTAGACTGGCCCGACTTTGCAAAAAAAAGGACAAGTGGGCGGATTTGTGTAACTTGCAATAGGGAAGAAAGACAGCCAGTATAAGCTCATATTTCCCATTTCTTGATGCTGCACACTTAGATTTGAAATGCAAGTATAGTGAAAGCGGCTTTCATGTGATGCAAAAATCCCAGAAATAGAGTTATCACCATTGCCTAATAATACAGTGACCTGGTTAATGGTACAGATGCCTGGGAGGCACAATAAGGTTAATATGTATCTGATAAGACCACATACAAAATATTATGGTGACAAATACTGGCCTAAACATTATAAAAAAAATTACACTGCCAATTCAAACTCCTGTGTCACAAATACTTTTCCACATTTGATGCAGTAAATGACTATTTGATTATGTTCACAGTGTGGCGAGACCTTTGCTAATAGTGGACCATTAGAGCAAGTCATTCTCTGAAATTGCGTGCTGCTTGTCTGGGTGGTGAAAATACGGTTTTAACTGTGGAGTGTTGTTCATAAATATTGGAACAAATTAAAATCAAGGAATGAAAATAACCAGAATCAAAAACTCAAACTCGAGCTCAAAATGTGGAGGAGTTCATAGTGATGCATTGTTTTATTTTAAAATCTATTTTCTAAATCTTTAAACTTAAAAAATGTATTCCGTGAATAGGCCTCACACCATGTCCAAAGCAGGTGCAGCTCAATAGAGTGCTTCAGGCATGATGTATTTTTGGAGGCCAAAACTCAGAAACAAGTTAGCATTTTGACACTCCTGGTTCCATCTTCTTCAGGTCAATGGGTTTTTTGAATAGGTTTTTGGTTAAATGTCTGAAATAGGGTCTGTGGTTAACAAGCTCAAGATATAAAACGCATTAGTAATACCCCAATTGTGATTTTACAAAAGTTTTTACCTTGAAAAAGGAAGTTGTGAAAAAGTGGCTAAACAACTACAGAGGTTGTCAGGGACATTAAATGCCACACAACAGGTAAAGTCATCTACTCGCTAGTCTGCTTTTGTTTATAATTGTGCTCTTGTAAAAATACATAAGAACTAATTGATGGAACCCAGGGTGATGCTAACTTTCAGGTTGGCCAACAAAAATATGAAAATCACTGCAGCATATAAAAGCAATAAAAGCTCTCTTTAAATGTACCTCTGTGCTTCTAGGTAGACCCACCGAACAAGTTATAGAGGGCTTTTCAATCCACAAATCACCAACATTCACCATGTATTTAATGTAGCAACGCTAACTGTAACCATGTTATTGTGGCAGAAATAGCTTAATGTTTTTTTTATTTTTCATTTCAGGGTTCGTACAACCTTTTGAGTGTGAAATTCAAGCCCTTTTCCAGCACTTCAAAGCTCTAATGGTACATTTAATAAGAGTAGAATATTTTAGAAGGTTTTTGCATGTTACTGCTGTTAATTTAAAAAAAAAAAGCTTTACTGTCAAATGTCCAATAAACAAACATGTAATATTAGTAACTACACTTATTAATGCAAAATAGTGATTTTATGATTAAATTAACTTTATGATTAAAAATACCCCCAGCACTACCAAGTCAGGTGCTGGTGCCACCATCTGTAGAACTTAGTGGCAACTGCTCTGAAATGTCAGTCTAGAGCCCTGTAACGTGATGTACTGCACCTGCTCGGCAGCCTCTCGACTCATGGCAAGAGCCAATTGCAACTGTAGCTCCTCTTCTCCACTCGTCTGAGGCCTGGCTTGCTCCAACTCTGAAGATGCATTGGGAGATGTGGCTGAAACAAACAAAATACACATACAATGACATTATCATTCAAGCAATGCACTGCTACCACACCCGGTTGGGTCCATGAGAAAGTTGTCAGGCCAGAATAAAGAAGCCAAACTTCCATCTGCATGCTGGGCAAGTCACAACAGCCTGCATATTATTTCAGATTATTTTATTTAGCGCCATGTCAGCATTCAAAGCTATTTTCATGGCAAAAATTCAATTACAAAAATACAAATATCATATAAATACAATAAAAACCAAACAAAAACAGCAAGTCATATTATACTAGATTTTTTAAATTAACATATGATAAAAAAATCTCAAACCTTTTCAGGCATAATCTTACTAAAGTCAAGTTCGTAAAGTTGATTTAAAGTATTAAGTCCAGGAAAATCTAATAAAATATGTTTAACAGATAAAGGAATCTTACAAAACATGCATAAATTTGGGTCTTCACCTTGAAGCAAAAACGCATGGGTCAAACTTGTATGACCCATACAACATCTGGTGTAGACCACTTGATCAAGTCTAGTTTTAAGAGTGATAAAAAGACTCTTTGTAATTTCCGGATGAGTTTCATATAGCTTATTATTGCACATATTCCACTCTTCTTGCCACTTAATATGAATAGATTAATAATCAGTCTGATATCTGAGAGAGGAATTTGACATTCATCAACTTCCTGATTAAGAGCTTCCTTAGCAGCTGCGTCAGCTCGTTCATTTCCGGAAAGTCCAACATGGCCTGGAACCCAGCAAAAGATAATACTGAAGAACTGATTTAGTAGATAATCCACTTTGGTTAAGATGCAGTCCACTAAAGGATGATCAATTTTTAAAGTGTCCACTGCTTGAAGGCAAGATTTCGAGTCTGTAAAAATGATAGAATCCTTTTGTTGTGTATTTTCAATGTGTTTTCATAAGCTAAAAGTAAAGCACGTGCTTCAGCAGAGAAAATTTAGCACTTTTTTGGAATACAGATTCTATAGTGTTGATGTCCGGTCACCAATGCTGCCGTTACACCATTTTCCACCTTCGAACCATCTGTGAATATAGGTACGTGAAAAGGGAATTGGTTTCTTATGTCCAAATATTGCTGTCTATATTAGGCTTCTTTAATTTCCAGGGAGATATAGAATTGAATTGTATTTGATTTAAAACGTTCAAATTTGTATTTAAGTTCTCCAAATGTGGTTTAATACGAATACTGAAGGATCTGATGCTTTTAGGTTTGCTCTCATACAAGTGAGTAAATTGTGGGTTGAAGACTGTAGAATAGGCTGGATTGGTTTTATTTGCCTTTATTTTGACAGCATATTGGAGTGAGAGCTTCAATCGTCTGTTTTGAAGTGAAGGTTCATTGGCTTCAATGTGCAAACTTTGCACTGGCGAAGTTCTAAATGCTCCCAAGGCAAACCTGCATATTATAAGCTTGTTGCTAAAGCAGTGGACGAGAGTACTTCCTCCTATACTGATTGGATTAGGGCAAGCCATGTGCTTATGAAACAAGCATCTCAGAAGCACATGAAGCAGTCACAGGCCATTGAAAAGCCACACACCTTACAAAGTACAGGTCAGAAGGCTAGAATTAACCCTACGTTCAAAGCAACCACATCTGCTCAAACTATAAAGCGCATGGCGCATCTGACAAAAAGAGCTTTGCATTTGTGTTAAGGCTCTGATGCTTTAATTCTCCATCGGTCTTGTTGTAAGCAGTATCAATCAATAGACTGCTCGTCTGTGATCCATAAGATCTTTGACAGCCTAATGGCCTAGTCTTGATGTATCGCTTCAGTAACGATCAGAAAACCTGGACCTGGAGATTCATAGTGCCTCTAGAAAAGCTTCCCGTTTCTAACCCTCGAGGGAATGGAAATTACGACCAAAGGGCTTGAGATTCTGTGGGAAAAGCAGTGAAGGCGAATAGGGGAAATGAGCGTGGTGTTTTGGTGAGATCACAGATGACATCACAATGCTTCCAGTCCTCACCACAACAACCTTATTGGGCTAAAGTGGAAACATGAATCATATGCAAACTGTGTGGTTCAACGTCAATTTCTTAGAATCATAACTTAAGCAACAATAATTATTTTTCATTACTAGACTGACTGAGAAAGATGTTTGGTTATTGGCATGGAGCATCTACTTTTTATTTTTTAGCTTATTCTGGCCAATAACCACACATTTAAACAGTAAGAGGCTGACTGACTGACATGTAAAGCACCCAATCAGATCAGAGCTTGCCGTTTTTGTGAAACCAGACAGTCAGTTAACAGACTGTCAGTTTATGAGTAAACAGGATTGGCTCACCATTTCACTCATAACTATGGTTCTGTTCATCAAATCTGACATCTGACATTAAAACTATGTACAACCAAATTGCAGTTGTTCTTATTTAAAACACAACTGGATATTTGACTAATAGTACTATATGTAATCTCATTTATATTCTAAAAAAAAAAATATTTCAAAATGTGGCCAAGATTCTGATAAAATGCAATAAATGTCACATTGTATGACAGATTCATTTAATAATTTAACTTTTTAATTTAAACAAAACAAAAAACAAAATAAAATAGACACCAATGTTTGAAGAGTTTGAAGACATGAGCAAAGTTTGGCTGCATTATGTTATTGTTGGCTAACGTGAATTATCCAGAATCTATTTAAAGAGCAACTTGCAGGTTAAAAGACCCAACAAGTCAATGTATAGAAAAATAATGTAGGAACTAGATTTTCTTTAAAAAAAAATTATAAATATGCTACAGTGGCTTCTGGAGTCGTTTTTGTGAGAAAATTTTACTTCCGCATCTGAAAATGGGCGTGACGGGCGAGAGTCGTGACGTAGCACGAGGGAGAGCGGTCGATTCAAACAACAGGGAAATATGGATTGCAATGACATTTCGGACGCTGAGGAAATTGTTGACGGACCACAGCCATACAATTATGAGCCTGCTAGGCTGCCAAGAGAGCAGGGACAGGCCAGGATTAATGTTAGACAGAACATATTGGAACTTACAATAACAGAAACTAAGCTTTGATCAGGCGTTTGTCATGCTCATTAATATCCGCCCAGACTAACGTTACGTGATATAACTTAGCAGTTTCTCATGGAGAGACAGAGAGATATTTATTCCTGATACATATTTTGTTCCATAGGTGCTTGTGTGGGAAATGCGAGGCAATGTTTACAGCTGAGGAAAGTCATGCAGGGAGGTGGATGCATACTGGGCCTTAGTGGAAAATGCCAAACTTCCATGGTTGCAGTTAGTGTTACTACAGTAAAGCCATGGTGAATGTTGCTAATCTATGGACACTGGATAGTTCGTTCATTCATTGCACAATGTTTATTCCTGGTTTTCACGTCAGCGCTTTTGATTCGTTAATAACGGAGAAATGTGAATATTTCTCACTAGATCTCGCAGCGATGTTATTACTTCAGTGGCGAATTCTTTATTTACTGGATCTCGCAGTTAGGCTACAGTGTTGCTTGATCAGGCTCGCGCTGCACTGGTCCAAACTGATAAACGGTCCACACACAAACACAATAACGAGTAACTGTTAGCTCAGTTTCGTTCCGCTTACATTGCGTTTGCCAGTTGATGTTGTGCTCGCGCCTACATCCAGCGGGAGAACCCGAAGATGCGTACACTGAAGGAACCGCACTAGCTCTGAGTCTCACCCGGTTCTTACTTCGGTATCCCATGTTGAACTCCTTCATATCGCCGGGACGATAATCCTCCGATCTGAAGTGAACGCTACACACGACCGCGTTTTCCGAAGCCGACGCGGAAGAGAAATCCCGTCTCTTCACCTGCACAACCCGCACCCAGGCACGAAAGATAGCACCGTCCTTTTTCTTGTTAGGAAACCGGTGGACTCGATGTCCTGACAGGCTGGAGTTTTTGCAAGCTCCACAAACAAAAATTTACCATGACGATGATAAATTGAAATACAAAAACTACTGAAAACACACTGACTCACGACCGCTCTTACTGAATACCAACCTACTCTGCACTGAGCTGCGGCAGAGCACAGCACACGTCTCCCTCGTGTGACGTAAAATGACGCGATGTTGAAAAAAAAGCGGTTTGTACGAGCAGTCAAAGAAACGCTCACTTTATCTACTAAATTGGTGTCATTATGTCGTTTTAAAACATTTTAAATCCTGCATTATCTTTTCATATGGTATTTTCATACACGGTTATATATTCATTTAGATTTTTTTTTTACCTGCAAGATGCTCTTTAAAACAAGATCAAAACCTTTGCTAAATGACACAGCAAATTAAACCATACACTGCTCCGCAACCAATCTTGGGGTTAAAGAAAAATAGTAATAGTAAGCGCCGCAGCATTTGAGTTTTGCAGCTCTAAATACTTTCCCTTGGTTGTTTGCACCTGTGAATATCTCACACACAGTTTACCAATAGGGGTGTGGCCGTGTGGCGATACATTGTTATATTTAGATATCGAAACACCGATGTGATCGCGATATAGAGTTGTTTCATAGTTTTTTTCCAAGGCTATAACATTGGGTGAATTGTATAGCCTTGGAAAAAACTATGTAAAACTAAAGTCCATTCCTCTAAAACGTAAAAGATCCCAAAAAATGTCAAAGGCATTGTAAAATAATCAATCGAGTGGTCTAATCCAAATCCAAGTCTTCTGAAGAGACATGATAGCCTTATATGATGAACACATTTACAGCGACGCGCATACTGTAGTAAACACGGATGTTGAAATGCTTGCTCGACGCACGAAAACAACATGAAAGTGAGTAAATGCAGATTTTTTTTTTTCTCAAATCACGGAAGTGAGGTCTTCGTCCGGGTTAGCGGTAGCATAAGCCATCAGGCAAGTGTTATTTAAATAAACTCCTGATGTACTAACAAACTTTCCAATGCCTCGTTTTATGAGTACAGAACCTATTTGTACTACTGTAGAAGTTTGGTACCATTCTGGGCATTATTAGTGTGGTAATTTACGAGATACATCATAGGATCCATTAGCGCCTGCACTCAGTCATTCGGCTGATATCTCAAAATAAGCTCTAAATTTAATAATGTTCGACCAATGGAAAAAAAGCTTCTGGGGGGGTGGGGGGGGTGTTTGGCTCGAGGTCATGATGCAAAGGACCCTAGTTAACCCACCCCTATTTACCAACACAAAGAGCTTTTTATATTCATGAAACTGACAATGGAGATGTTTTCAGTACCATGTTCATGCCCTGGACACCTTAAAATGACATTACATCACAGAAATTACACAGCGTGCAGAAAGGGGGGAGGGGAGGAAATGCTTGTTTTGACATATGAAAATGACTTCATATGAATATGTTTCTAATTTAGAAACTAGAGAGGATTTTCTAAAGGTTTTCCGTCAGCGGTTTTATAAGCAGTAGTCACATTACAATTCACTTGACTAAACAGTAATACACTTGCATGCAGGTTATTACAAAATGAAATGGACAAACTTTTTTCCACAAAGATTTTATAATAAATTTTATATATAAATCACCATAACTATAATTTCAGATTATTTAACAGATCACCTTCATACCCAAACAACCTTTAGCCTTTGTTTATTTAAATGGTCCTGTGGTATGACAAATTAATAAACAAACATTAAAGTTAAAGTTAATATGAAAACTGCATAACTGCACAATGCCGTTTAAAGTAATTTTAGATTAAGTTTTTCATATCACACTGCAGGACTATCACAAGAAGATTGTAAAACTACAAAGGATTTTGTGAGTACCACCAAAAGACACAATAATTATTTTCATTTTGTATTAACATTTTTAGGGTAATATGTAAATGCATGACCAGTAATTTTGGAAAGTACACTCCAATTAAGTACAACCAACATATTCGGATAGTAGGCTATTTCTATCCACATTAGGCTATTCATTTTTGATAGGTTATTTTGTTTAGGATCGCATGCCAATGTTGATATTGTGCTTCTGGTTTTAATTGCTAAAAACAATATCCAAATTTTATTGTCAAAATATTCTTTGCAGTCCAGCCAAATCATAAAAATATATGCTAAAAATATAACTTTTTTTTATCTTTGTCATTGTATCCATTTAAATTCACACATCAAGCAATCACATTTGAGCTTCTTGGTCTCCATTTGTGTGCACTGATCAATTTTTATATATGATCATTAGGGATGCACCGATGTGAAAATTGTGGCCGATACCGATAACCGATATTAATATTGCTGTTATGGCCGATACCGATATTTACCGATGTCGATATCTCTGTATAGAAAACAAATTTTAATGATTATCAAATAAAGAGCTATTTTCCAAAACACTTTTTTTTTTTTTTTTTTAACTTTAGAAATGACTGATATTGGGCATCTTTACCTGTAGGCTATGCAAAATATGTCACACATACGAAACATGCATTATATTGCATTGCATATAATGTGTGCTGGTCAACTTGTCTAAAATTAAGAAACCCTTAGAAAACAGAAAAAAAAAACAGGAACATTGTGTACAATTAAGATAGGCTACTTAATTTATTATTCCAATAACCAAATATGACACTAAATACCACAGGGAAAAGGGCTTCTATTTGTGACGTGCTGTCTTTGCCTTTGAACATTGCACATTTTAAACAGGACAGGCATTAGCTGAATAAATGTTAGCCAATACAAACATTTATAGAAAACAGTTGACAATTAATAGACAGGAGTCCAATAATAGCATAACGAATCACTTATTCTAAAAATAATAACAAGGCTATAAGACGAATCCGACATATGGGCTGTGTTAACAGTAAAACGTCCGTCATTTAACGAATTTTAAAACACGGATGGATAATACAAAATGCTTTCTGACATTTTGATAGAAAAAAAAACAAGCAAGAACAAAATTTAAACTTAGCCCGTCAATTTTTCATTTTACAATTATCTTCTCTCTCTGTGTGCGCGCGTCCGTGTTTGTGAGGGAGAGCTCGCGCAGCACTGATACAACGGTAGCCTACTTTTTAATCCATAAGTAACGAACGCGCTAGTTTTCATACAAAATAAATATGTAACATAAT
Organism: Scardinius erythrophthalmus; assembly: GCF_964197995.2. Taxonomy (NCBI): domain Eukaryota; kingdom Metazoa; phylum Chordata; class Actinopteri; order Cypriniformes; family Leuciscidae; genus Scardinius; species Scardinius erythrophthalmus. Next base: position 39,472,709 of record NC_138221.1, read on the forward strand.
TAGGTAGGCTACTTTAGTTATTATAAACACAATAACGTAACACATGAAGGCTACGTTTCTCAACACTGAGAATGAATAAATAAACGCCTGTTTCTCCACTCGCGCTTATCAGTAATCCACAAATCACACGTGCTGTCACTTTTGAGAAAAATCTAATTCGAACGGGTATCAAATATCATGCAATATATTCAAATATCTACGAGTCAAAAAACGATCAATCAAAAATGTTTCATGAAGAGGGAAAAAACATAACTGCGTTAACAATGTTACTGACGGGACAGTTCTCTGTTACGCACGTCTGAAAGCAGCACTAAAAGACAGCTTTAAAACTTTCACAGAGACCTCAAACAGAAAGCACAAAGCCTGTCTTTAAATTTAATTTCGTTTTGTATTAATTGTATCTTAATTTTGATCAATGTTTCATCCAAAATAAATAAGAAGTAAATAATAGAAAATATTATTTAAGGACATGGAGGCGACGGCGCGTGAACTGAAGCGCGTCTCAAATGAACCGAAACCTACCTGCCGTAGTTCACAGACCTAAGACATATATAGAAAGCTTGAAACATCTATTTTTAAACAGAACAATTCAAAACGAAAGAAAACAGACTGTTCTCTGCTTATGTCATCTGTATGAAGTGTGTATTTCTCTCAGGTGCATTCACTACTGCTAAGATCGCGAGTCAGCATCGTCAACTTCATCTTCAACTTCACACGTCAAATATCGGCCTGTTCACATCGGCCATATTTTGACATCGGAACGATACCGATGTGTAAAAAAAATGACCATATCGGCCGATATTATATCGGCGGCCGATATATCTTGCACCCCTAATGATCATATATTAAATCTGTTGATCATATAAAGTGACGTGTCTCTTTTGAAAACCGTTCTATTCATATTGATTAGTTTTACAATGTATTTTTCTACTTTCTAAACGCTAGAAAATCATATCAAAAAGCTTCTGTCGCACAACACTGAATTAATTTAACATTTTCCCATAAGCACCCATGTTCTAATTTCCTTCAGTCTGTTGAAGTGTGAATAAGATTTGACCGAGAGCCCATTTACAGTTTGTAGAGAAACAATACAAGGAAACTAGCACTGGAATGCAAAACACTCCTGCCAACATATCAGCTTTTCTTCTAATTTTCCCTTTTTTAATGACTCAGCTGTTTACAGACTCTTTTGTGCTATGAAGCTCCCCACACACTCTTTATTTTCAACTACATTCTGCCTAATCAAACACACTTAAATGCAACTGAAGACAAAGGACACACAACTTAACCGTATGTTTAGATTTCTAACTTTACACCATGTGGGTCATTAAAATACACTGGCTGACTATTCTCAAGAAGATTATCAAATCCTGTATAAAAAAGGAGTTGGGGGTAGTAAGGAAAAGGGGAGAGAGACAGCTTCCTCCCTGAAGCACGGGACAGAGCAAAAGACCTCTGGGAATTGAGGAATTCTGTCTTCCTGCAATGAGCTCAGGGAAAGGGGTGGGACATGAACGGCACGCAGCTGTCCGGGGCAGACGTACAGCCACTCAGTGCTGCAGGGAGGCACAACAGAGGATGTATCTCCTGCAGGGTAACAGCAGACTAGCAGTTTCCTGGTCTGCAGTGTAAAGAATTTGCCCCATGTGGTCAAAGCTCCAGGTGTGCAGAGTTTCTCAAAATGAATTCAACAAAGTTGACTCCTTTACAACAGCACCAGCCCAGATTTAGTTGTTGCCATTAACAGCAACATTTCAGACATAAAGGGAAAAGATCAGCAGGATGCCAACCTATTACTGTCAGTAAAGGGCTTAATATGGTCCTAAAGAATAATGCATCCTGTAGCATTTAAAAAAGCTTTAGTTCCACAGTTACAGCGATTTTAAAAACCTGCTACACAAAAAAACCCCCAAAAAAAACTCTTGATCCTGGAACTGGTCTGAATACAATATGGTAAACTTTGACACTACAACCATTTTGTTGTGCATCTGTTTAAATATGCAACAGAAACATACAAGGTTCTTTTAAAATAGCTATGACTAAGTCCACATGAAATCTGAGCATGCAGATTAGAGCAGAAAAATACATTTCCAAAAAATGTAAATGCCCATCATCAAGTCCTATTCACCTTATATTGCAACGCGGAACTAAGCTTTTTTTACTGGGCACTTCCGATTCATTAGCCACTATAGTAAATAACTGGAAGAATAACAAAATGCAGCAAATGGTTAAATCATTTGTGCTACAAACTAGTGTGTTTGTGATTACGATAATAAATTAGAATATGATGACAAAAAACAGTCAAGCAGCAATGCAATATCAAAGCAGCATAATGGACTTTTTTTTTTTTTACAGCTAAAATAACTGGAAGCGGATGAGACTGGAAGCCTCAAACACTATCAAGTTACAATAGTCGAGCCCACTCTTACATTAAGAATAAGATGAATACGTGTCGTTGCCAGTATCAAGAATTATTCCTGTCAAGTGAAACGAGTCTCTCTAGGACTCCAGAAGGTTGCTGTTTGTAATGCTTGATCAAAAGCTGCAATGTTTGCTAATATTTTGTGCAGGTTGAGTACCCATCAAATGTTCTATCAGCCAATAGCATAGTTTTAGGGTTCTAGAGGGACCTCAACACAGAAGGTACGTCACAATTTGCGCATGTATGGACAAATTCTCGTAATCTCTATTTGTAGTATAAATAGTGATAGAGCTGCAAGCTTAATTGTTAAAAGATCACAATCTCGATCAAAGGATTTTTTTTCTAGGATATGCGTTTCCATTTTAGTTTATGCGCATGTCGTCTTATCGAATGAAAAAAAAGTATCCGCCTCAAATAAGTGCGTTCATTTTTTTATGCACATCTATGCGCATCTTGCTGTTTCCATTCTGCATCTTTTTATGTGACATCCCAAAATTTGCATACAATTATGTGGATGGAAACATGGCAAGTGACATTCAAAAGATTAGTTCAAAAACAGTGATTCATCCAGTAATTAAACAAGTGAGGTATTTATGGATGACTCATAAATCATTCATTCCAACGGAATAAAGAAAAATCAAAATTCAATAATTATTTTATACAGACTGCAGCATTGACATTTTGTCAGAAACTGTATTAAATGACATTATCGTTTAGTTGTCTATTCAGAATCATGGGAGAATTTAATCATGATTCTCAATTTATCCAGAATCATCCAGCTCCGTAGTGTGAGCAGTGTTCTCACTGATAGTGCACTTCAAATACTCAGATGATACAGTTATTTACCCCCCCCCCCCCCCCAAAAAAGCAAGTGTGGAATATAGGACACTTCATGCTTTCAACTGTCACAGCCTTCATTACGTAGCTCTGTGAGCCAATCAGACTCTGATGTTGGTTCACAAAAACACTACATGGTAGAGAAAAATAACATGGAATATTTATAACAGATTTTTAAATATTTGGTAAAATATCTGGCTTGATCAGATCAAACAGTTTACAGACTTTTTACCATATTTAAAACCATTTTACCCCACAGCTAGCACCAAAAAATGTTTGGATTCCATGCCTGGTAAGTTAACAAACCAAAGAAACTTACATCCATGATATGATGCAGGTGAACCCTCAGACTTGCCGTACTCTTCCGAGTAGCTGGTGGAGAGGTTGGGCTGGCTGGAGCCACGGCCGAAGCTGATCTGATTGTTGCTGCCCACACTGGTGGCGACCTGTGCCATGCGCTCCTTAGTCTTCAGGGCCTGGGAGCGCTCACCCTTCAGACGGTCATCATCCTTCAGTAGCACCACCAGCTGCTTGGACTTTTCTCTGACGTTGATGCCCTGGTCTTTGCCGTCCCGATCGATATACTGGAAATCTTTCAGCGTCTGTATGGCAAAGATGTTCTCTTTGCACTGCAGGGCCACTCGCTCAGAGCCCGTTTTGATTAGGTAGTCAAGCAGAGTCAGGGCCTTGTACACATGCCGCCAGTTCTTTCCATGGTCGTTCAGCCTCTTCCAAATCATGCTCATAATCTCTGAAAAGGCCACCACATTGTAAGTGAGGTCGGCGATCTCTGACATCAGAGAACTGGAGGGGCCCCACGGGTCATTGGAAGTCGCTTCCCTGACCTTCTTCTCTGGCTCTGAATAGTTATTAACCACATTTTTCATTTGCCTCCGAATAGTTGAGCTTGGCATTGTGGCGTGTAGTGTTAAAAATAATTGAAAATAAAAAACAAGTTTTGCTTAAAAACAAATAAGAAGTCCTTTGTGCAATCGTTTGAACACGTTATCCGTTTGAACAGTTTCTCTGTTACTCTGTGCCTGTTAAAACCATTTCCACACAGAGAAGGAAGCCAGCTCGATGAATTCCTCCATTACCTGAAACACAAAACCAAAATGTCAGACAGAAATAGAAAAGGTTCAAACGAGAAGCTAGTCATAATAGTGGACTACTACATAAAATCTAGTGTGCATAAAAACAGTTAAGGCAATTATCAAAGAAAAGAAAGTGATCATGTTGATAAGCGTAACATGAACATACAGAAGTTTAATGGTCCATTCCTGAACTGTAGTTTGCTGCTCTTCCTGTTGATACCACAGTTCAGATAAAGAGAAATGGATCACAGCTGTTCCATTTTCAATCTAAGCTCAAGTAGAAGTCTACCACCCAGGTATGTGTGGAGTAAAACATAACTGTGCACACACAGAAGGGCGGCTTAGTGTGTGAAGTTCTTCCTATTACTCATCTTTACGGTAACACAACACTCACTTCTGTGGGAAGACATCTTATTTCCCAAAAGTAATTGCACCATACTTCGTTCTCCATTACAGTACGGCATGTAAAAACAATCCATGTTCTGAGCTCAAACGCATCAGTCGTCTCTGCTAGCACAAATGAAGCATCAAAGTCATTCTAAATATAAGTTTCCTGTCCTGAGCACACCGTGATGCTTCACTGCCAACAAAACATCTCAACCTATCCTATAAATTCATTAAAAGCCACTGAAATGTGACTCCTGCTCTCCCACGGAGGAGCCAATAGAGCGCTGCCTTGCGAGCAACCCCCACTGCCTCTCCCCCCAGCCCGCATACACATGAATACAGCCACGGCCTAATGAAACATCTGCTGCTTTAATGACCAATTCAGACCCAGCACATCAGAGGAAGAGAGGGGCAACTGTATCACTACCGGAACAAAGCTCCAGAGGCTCTCACTGTGACGGGGGCCCAGGAAGCCAGTACACAGGCCCGGGTCTGTGTGCGGATCCAAGGCAAGTGGTGGCCTCCTCCATACTAAAAGAACAGGTCTGGCAATGTCCCGCCAATATCAAGGAGTCTCAGTGATCAGTGTTGAAGCAGAGCCAGAGACCCAGCATAGCAAGTCCTGCGAGCAGCACCGAGCGTGTTTACATGCACACCAATCCGCTGATAACTACCAAAAATCAGTGTATTGAATTAAGATATTTTTGATGAAATCCAAAGTTTCTACAACTATACCACTTGTCTTCGGCTGCACAAGATGAGAACACATTTTTATATGTCTTAGGACAGTTTGGCTGGATGCGCTGAAATCTTCCTTATAAGAATGGTTTCCTGTCACATATCATACGTGCACACTTCAATAAGCTGACAGAATGCAGGTTTAGGCGTTTACATGCCAGGCGAAATCGGGGTAATGGGCAAAAATCTAGCTGGTTCGATTGGTTTATGCTTAAGCAGTTTAAGGCCATGCGCTGATAAAGGAAAACGGTTTAAGGCAGTTACATGACCGCACGCGATGTCGGCTTAAAGGAGAACTCCGGTCAATTTTAACATTGAGCTCATTTTTTTGTACATTTGGAGTGCTGTCAATACAGAGAACAACGACAAAAATCGGTGTTGCCTACACCGAGTTATTCTATTTTTAAAATTTGCACCCTATTGACTTCAATGGGGCAAGTAGTAAGCCTGCTTTTTAGCCTCTTAACATCCTTTAAGTGTCATTACAAGTGCACAGAAAATGTGAGTGATTCCTTCCGAGTGAACACGGGTGAATCGGACTGCAGTAGATGTTAGAGATATTAATAAAAATGAAGTTAATTCAGCCAGCGCTCATACCTCTGTTTACATCCTGTTTTCGGTGGAAGGCCATAGTAATCGATTGTTGAGTTCACACGCGTGATCATAGGCACTAAACCTATGCGCGTGAACTCGACAATCGATTACTATGGCCTTCCACCGAAAACAGGATGTAAACAGAGGTATGAGCGCTGGCTGAATTAACTTCATTTTTATTAATATCTCTAACATCTACTGCAGTCAGATTCACCCATGTTCACTCGGAAGGAATCACTCACATTTTCTGTGCACTTGTAATGACACTTAAAGGATGTTAAGAGGCTAAAAAGCAGGCTTACTACTTGCCCCATTGAAGTCAATAGGGTGCAAATTTTAAAAATAGAATAACTCGGTGTAGGCAACACCGATTTTTGTCGTTGTTCTCTGTATTGACAGCACTCCAAATGTACAAAAAAATGAGCTCAATGTTAAAATTGACCGGAGTTCTCCTTTAAGCACGTGCATGTAAACGTACTCACCATCTATTTTCTACTAATGAATCAATACTTTAGGATACTTTGGAACACATAAATGCTTCTTTAAAACATTTGAGACAAGAGTGCCAAAGAACCTGATCTGCATCTACAATATTCAGTTTTGACAACACTCCTCTCACACTACATGGAAATGCTGCTATGAACATATTTTGAGGAATCACAGCGGTGTTTGGTCAACACCAGATCGCAATAGAGCTTCCTTATTCTGCGAACTGTTGAATACCTCTTTGAAATGGCCTTCAACATTAGGTTGAACTAACAATAACATTTTCTTCTTAACAGAAAAGTGAAGAGCTGTTTTTGCATACAAGCCAAGCATGCAATCAACATTCTCCTCTAATTCTCAATAAATTTGGGCTGAAAACAAAGCTAATAATTTCAGGTCACTTAGAACACACAAGGTCGTCCGATGTGTTTTTAAAAGTTTAACTCAGTTGATCTGCTCTGCAATTTTAGAATGCAGTGTCATGTGCGAGATGCTGCAAAAGACATGATGTGAGCATGACAGTCAAAGACATCCGTCTAGCCTCAAACCCGTTTACATAGGAAAACACTGGAAAAGTTGTAGAAACAAGGTCTATGTGAATGGCCTCTTCCGACTACAAAAATCTAGTACCATCAAAAAGAAAGTCCTTATTCTGAGAACTTAAATATCTCCTTGAAAAATATATTTTACCCTTAACAGCAAAGTGAATGTAATTTTTCCTAGCACGGTTAAAAAGCATTACCATATAAAAATACAAAGACCACATTAAATGGCTTGACAAGCACAGTTTTATTTTCTGTGTTGATGCACTGCCTGTTGAAACAGGAGGTTTGGGTGAGACATGCTTTACTTTTAAACAGCCAATAAGCTTTAATTGTCATCAATGAATCATGAATCACTACGTGCCATCTCATTTCAGAGTACATCTGATTGGACAACAATCTGTGTAGCGCAGAATGAGTCTTCTATATTTTTGGTCCATTTTCCAAGAAGAGAAACAATATTTAAAATAAATTTTTAACAATAAGCAACCCTTAATACCTAATGCAAAATGACAAACATACAGGTGCCAAAAACCAGCACACACTACATAGGCAACATCATTTTAGCAGCGAAAAGCAACAAGAAGCAAAAATCACCAAAATCATGGTGACCTTGCTGCACACAGCAGTTGATGTGACCTATTCCTCCATCATTTGACATGCGCAGGCCATGCCGATCCATGGCTGGCTGCATGACACCCATGCAGCGAATACAAATCCTGCATAAGAAACACCAAAAGCAAGTTCTGCACAGCTGTGAAGGACAGCGCAACCAGGTATGACTCAATTCAAACAAAAGATAGTGTGCATGGCAAGCGCCAGCATGTCTCGCCTCTTTAGGATCCATTGTGGAAGCGCTAAGGAAGGGTCTATGGTGGCAAAGTGAATCCAGCAGCAAGAAAAAGCAGGTGTAAAGATGTTGTACATAAAACACTACATACATTAGGGGGGAAATTGAAATACACACATATCTAGAATTCCTCCATAGTAGGCCAGTAGGCCTGCAAGGCAAACTGAAAAAGGAAAGGTGAATTTCACATAAGCCAGAGCTTGTGAGAGTGGGCGCATGAGCACTGCAATCTGCTTTCGGGTAATCCAGCCGGTTCTGCCACTTCATGTAAACTGTGTCCTATAAAACTATAGAATGTCCTTGAAATTACACATGTAATATATTCAATGTTATAGTCTGTTGACTATGTTCAAGCTCTAAATAATTTTTTTTTTAAGACATGATAATTGGTAAATTCCACTTCAGTTGCTACATAAGGTAGAAGATCGACTATTACTCAGTTGTCTGTCTAATTACAGGAAGCAAAACACTAAAAGATGAAGATACAGCAATTGATTATAGAAACAACAGAAAATGATTCTCCTCGATCACGGGTGTGTCCACCAGGAGATCAGAGCGGGGAACTGTGTGAAACGTCCATGTTGTGGGGATAAATCGGTTCTGTCGGGTCACACTATCTACAATCTTTGTAGTGTCGACTAAACAAACTGGTCAATCTACAAATCCGTCTTTACACAAACTTAAGCAAATGATTTGTGACTACACAGTAATCTCACAGATACACTTACAACAATACTGAATTAGAAACACCGTAAATCTGTTCAGAGCAGAAAGCTGTTAGTTAACATCTCAAGAAAGGACTGTATAAACCAAAGTCAGGTCGTGGTAAAATATTTATATAAGATACCATTGCTAGAGGAATTATACCTACAGCTATACTGAATGGACCAAGATTAGAGATTAATAGAAAATGTGTTTACAACTCTATTTGAATGTATAACTACTATAAAAACACAAAATCCCACGGATACTTGTTGCCAACGGTTTAACCAAATAAGGCCGGTAACAAATGTATTTAAGTTTCAAGCTAACTTTAGCACGTTAGCAAAACCAAACCCATAAAACGCCCAATTGTTGACAAAAATAAAAAACTAAACCTTCGCTTAAATGTCCGTGTGTGTTTTAAAAGATGTAAAACAGCAACGTTGACGACTTTAGACCGTTTCCATTATTAACGTTTAATTGCTAACTAACGTTAGCAAGCTACTGAAACCACGACGAAAGTTTCATCAACTGTGAGAACTTTTTAAAAACTAAACTATTTTATGCTGCAAATATAATGTTGTTAAAAATGTCGAAAGACGTAGCACACCTGAATTGTAGGGTTTTGATGTTTTATTTTTAGAGAAAACGACTTTTTAAAAGCTACAAAGTGATTTGAAGTATTAGCCGCTTGGGCTAGCTAACTGTGGCTATGCTTTGACTAACTTGCTAGTTTAATCAAGTGTCGCTCTAATTCCACTCACACCCCAAATAAAACGTCGCTTTATCATAGTCCTTCACTCTCCAGAAGTGTGTTTGTTTAAAAAATAACCTCCTGAATTAGTTAAACCTCAAGCCGAAATGTGTGGTACTCGGTGGAGATATCGCCGCACTGAGAGAAGCGACTAGAAAACAAAAACAATAACTTACCAAACCTCCTGTGCTGATGATGACCGGGGGTAACACCCGGCATAAGTACAGACTACTCGTATGAGAGATATAGAAACTTTATTTTCTAAGAAACGGCCGAGGTGAGCGTTAGTATTGGTGTGTTGGGCTTGTGTGTGTGTGTGTATATGTGTGTGTGACACCCACACCGTTCAACATGGCGCTCTGAGTCTGACTGCACATTCATCCTCCTCAGGAGGGGCGAGACAAGCCAAAGGGTGTGACCAAACTCACTGGGTTTCATTCTTAAAACTGTTTATTTCCCAAATTTCACCGCCGCGGCCTCTTCAAGGCCATCAAAGTCCACCAAGACACACATTATACGATGTTCAGCTGAAATTAGTGCATAGGTTTCGTCATCGTGAGACTTATTCCCGAAACTGATCAAAATCGGTGGAATGTGGCCCCCAAGTGGGGTGAAATTAGAGAAATCTGACTGTGACCCTGATGGACTTTTTCTAGGAAATAAACTTAATATTCTCATCATGTTTAAAGTAACTGTGTCTCAGAAGAAAATTTACAAAGTAAATGAATAATAACATTATTTGTATAGCCTAATATTAATAAAATACAATAACATTCCCCCTTTTTTGAACAAAATGTAGGCTACAATATTTTCCACCTGAACGCCACAGTAATGGTTAATAATGTAAAGCCAAAACAAATCAATCTTTGGATTTCCAACAATCTTTCTTTTGTATTTTCTTTTATATTTTATTTTCTGAGAGTAGTGTCTACCAAGTTACTAGTTTTACTACTTTGAAGTTACTATTCTACATAGTCACTGTAGTATATCAGTAATGGTGAAAGCAATATCAGTAGTATTTTTAATAATAATAATAATAAAGAGTTTTTAGAGGTGTCTGCTTTGAATAGATAGACATATACTTGCTGGTTTCCCTTTCAAGCCTGAGGATTATCTGAGATACTAGGTTTTCACACTCGGACTGCATAATTTGATGTTTTAGTAGCAAATACATATCTTCTATGGCAATTGTCAGAAGTAAATTCTTGAATGCATGTCGATAAGCAAAAGAAAAATGTTTAGTTACATGTCATACATACAGCCTAGACTTTTGGGCGGCTACATTAGAAAAGATTTGATAGTATTGACATGAGTTGACCAGTAAGTGGCAGCATGGTAAAGATTTTCCTCCTCATGGTACAGAATTAGACCTGTATTTAATAAAAAAAAAAGTAAGTAAGATAAGTCTATACATTGCCACAGTTTTACCTCCAGATATTAAATCTCAGTATTATAATCTCATTAATTATAGAATATGGTAAATGTATAGTGAATCTAAAAGTAAACAGACCATATCAGAGCCGTGTGGTTGAGCCGTGTGGCTCTTTTCATGCCTGCATTTATTTCTGCACACAGACACTGCATGTGACGTCCTACCGAGAAACAAAACAGTAGTTTCCATTTAGCAATTTCAAAAAATGTCCCAATCTGCATAGTTTTCTTCACATGGCAATGAAGTTTTTGGTTACAATGGACTACTACAGTACTACTGCATGGACAGACACACAAAAATCTTGTCATACAAGGTTGTTACATCATGAGGATGAATAAATGATGGCATAATTTTCATTTTGGAGTGAACTATTCCTTTAAAGGTTTTATATTTTCTTTTGTTTAGAAGAATGTTTCGCTCCAGTCTATTGGTGACAAAGAATACAGTGCATGACTTCTTTTAAATGAGGATTGTTTAAATTTTGCTTTTATTAATCATACACCACTGAGTCAAATGAGCAATCAAGTTTAAAGTGGTGCAACTATATCTTTCACCCTGTTACAGAGTGACTCCTTTGTTTGTGGTTTCCTTGTTTCATGCTCAGGAAGCCCTGTTTTCTGTCCCTCATATGATTGTTTATATTGATGAGTAAGTTTCTCAGGAACTTTTTTATATAATTACATTTTAAATACTAAAAGGGCTTTCATATATATATATTGTTCAACCCACGTTGACCCAAACATGGGTTGAAACAACCTAGCATTTTAAGAGTGTATCTATAGAGGTTTCCGGCAATAAACTCTCTCACACATAAGCACCTTAACTGACTATGCACACCTTCACACCAAGCTGTTTCTCACAAGCACTCTTACATCTGAGAGCTGCTGTGACATTCACAGAATGTCTTTTGTGGTGCAAAATGTTTCCAAGATGAAGTAACAGTTAAGTCACGGAAAATGTTGTTGAGTTGATTTCCTAATTTGTAGTTTATGTGGTGATATCTGTACACATACAAGAGATATATCATGTTTAAGTGATAACTTATGAAGCGACCTTCTTTCTTTAAGTCTAAACTCTCGCCCAGCCGGGTAGTGTTCATAACATCAGCTCAAACAGCAATACTGAGTGCCATTATGGTCCTCTTATATAGCCAATGATAGACTCGTTGAATTTGGTAGTGATATCTAGTGTGTGCCATCTTAATTAGTGGATAAGTCAATGAAAAATAAATTTGAATGACACTTTAGATGTGTGTGAGAATACATTTGAGTGAACTACACCTCACTGGTAACACTTTACAATAAGGTCCCATTAGTTAATGTTAATGATTTAACTAACATTAACTGCAATGAGCGATACATTTGTTACAGTATATGGTTACACTTTATTTGAAGGTGTCCTTGTTACTGTATAACTATGTATTTAAGTAGCCTACTGAGTAATATTAATTAACATGTACTTAGTATAGGGTTAGGAATAGGGTTTATTTTAAGTTAGTTGCATGTAATTTATTGTTATTCATATAATAAGTACAGCTATTATGTAACATGCATAAAAAGGACAATGTAGTTACCCTGTATTAATTTTTGTTCATGTTAGAACATTGTTCATTGTGCATCTTATAAATGACAGTTTGCGATCATTCTTTAAATATAAATATGGATATCAATGTGATATTAAAGTATATGTCTACATGCTGATAACATAGCTGAAGCTATAATTAAGTATTAATTCAAATACTTAAGGGTTCAAGGGCACCATAACTGAGGAGATCAAAAGAAAAGACCACTTTATGTGAGAAATATAGCCAAAATGGGACGTCCATGTACATTTCAGGATTAAACAGCACCACCAATAGAGGAACATGAGAGGTGTACTGTGAGTCATGCAGCTCTATGGGGACGTTTGCTCATCTAGAAACAAACATGTTCTTTGAATCATATACTCTTTTCAGATGAGCTCCTCAGCTGATATAATTCATCTCCAGCTATTTCCAGACATGGGAGTAGTAATATGCAAGCCTAACACAGATTAACCAGATACCTTTACAAACTACAGATCTGCTCATAAAACAGCAGTCTGGCAAACACATATGTGTTTTTCTTTACTTGTAATACGCAGGTCCGGCTCTCTGATGAGGGGAAGTTTTCGAGAGGCCATTCTTTTCGTCGTCCTCCCATCATTTTTTTAACTTTCCTGTTTCTCACATAGCTGTATTTCCTTCTATTAGAGCACGCTGAGACAGGAACTGCCACCCCTGCCTCCCTCCCACATGTTTTTTTCTGTCTTTCTCTCTTTTAGACCCACACACGTTCTCTCTCTGCTAGTTCTCTCGGTTCATTTATCAGGGTGCAGTGTTTGACAGTGAGCGTGTCTCTGGACAGTCTGTTTCAGTGTGGATGCTCTCTGGCTCAATCCTTTCCTCCGTTCAGTATTTTGTGGCTGTGGTGGGACGTCTACCCATATTGGTCTTTTGGGGTTCACCTCCAGCTCAGTGGACTCAGGATGGAAGCAATAGCAATTTACAACTTTTGTGCTACGGAAAGTGACGAGCTTAGCTTTCAGAAGGGAGATGTACTCAAGGTATAAGCTGTTTTGAGTTGGATTATACATACAGAGCTTTTGTTTGCTACAAATGATTTGATCTGGTCAAAGCTTACTGACTGTTCTTCCACTAGATCATTAATAAGGAAGATGATCCTAACTGGTACACAGCAGAGTTGGTTAACAGGAAGGGCTACGTACCTAAAAACTATATCAGCGTTCGGCCACACACGTAAGTACAATTTTATGTCTGTAAATCTTGGAAAATATTGTGTGGACTTGTGTTGGTTTTGGTATTCACTAGTCTTTATTCACTAAGGCAGAATGGTCCTGGGAATAAAATGTCTCAGTTGCTTCACTTAGACAACAATGAGATTAAACTGTGAAAATGGTGACATTTACTGAAGCCTCCTGCTCCACAGATGGAGAAAAATGTAAATCCCCATGTAAATCTCAAATTGGTACCAAAATTGTACTATAATATGTGAGAAATTTCAGTAAACTCGAACATTTCTCATCAAATTCTTAATTTACAGCTCTACAGTGTCAGTTTATACTGTATACACTACCGTATAAACACACATCCTAAATCTCCTATTAGGATATGTGTTTCCCACAAACACATATCAAGCAACGAAAACTTTTCAACGCTGATAATAATAACCATTAATAATAACTGAGCACCAAAGCAGCATATTAGAATGATTTCTGAAGGATCATGTGACAGTATACAGCCAGACACATGTGGCCTGTCTAGATGTTAACTGCATCACTAATAGTGCTGTTGTTCCCCTTTATCTCGCCCACAGATGGTTTGCGGGCCGTATCTCCAGAAATGTAGCTGAGAATCGACTGCGCCAGCAGGAATGTGGAAGCTTCTTAGTAAGAGAAAGTGAGAGTGCACCTGGAGAATTCTCTATGTCAGTGAGGTAAGACGCATCCCAACCTGCATAACCAAGCCTGCCCTATACACTGTTCGTGGGGGTCGATGTAATTTGTTGTTTGCTGCACATCTCATAAAAGTATAACTAAAATTTGAATAAGAAGAAAGATTGTAGGGTCCATCAAAACCCATCTGACCTACTTCGCAAAGGACGCCAATAGCCCCTTCTGCTTAAGAAAATGTACCATGAAGTTGTCTGAAAATGAGAGCATCAGAAAGCTATTACGTCGGAGCACAGATTTCATTTAAAATTCATCAAACGCGCGGGGATCACATTATTATTCTGTCCGGCTCTTTACCATCCACTTCTTGATGGCTGAGTTGGGTTTGGATGGCAGAGCCTGTCCGGGATCCCGGGAATGAGCTGGCTGGGATAATCAGCACTGCGGTCTGGAGCAGGGCTGGCCTCAGGTGTGGAAGCACCGGCTAGGGTTATTGTGAGATTAAACACACCATGAGAAGGGGAATTGGCAGCTGGTCTGCAGGTCCAGGGCTAATTTGTGACGCACAAACTCTCTATGCATTCCCTGAGAGAGCCCTGTCTGCCAATTCAGATTACTAATCATACTGTCTATGTGATTGCTGTTAAGGGAATAGTAGATATAAATTCTGTCATAATTTACTCCCCCTCAAGTTGTTTCAAACCTGTATGAATTTCGTTCTTCTGCTGAACACAAAGGAAGATATTTTGAAGAATGTCGGTAACCAGACGGAAACTATTTCCTATTTTTTAGTAGGAAAAAAATACAATGGAAGTCAATGAGGTCCATCAACTGTTTGGTTACCGACATTCTTCAAAATATCTTCTTGTGTTCAGCAGAAGAACGAAATTCATAAAGGTTTGAAACAACTTGAGGGTGAGTAAATTATGACAGAATTTTCATTTTGAAGTGAACTATTCCTTTAATTGACAAATCAAGGCCATAGTGCAAAATGAGCAATGTGAATGCCTGGAATGCCTTTGATTTTAAAAATGTAAATCTTTGATGACTTTGGGCATTATTATCCAATGTCATCTAGGTTTGAAGCAGGTTCATTTGACGAGACTACAAGAAACCTCAGACGATGGCATTATTTTATTTTTCACAGCACTCACCTTCCCGCATATTTCATTTTTCTCTGAGACCATATATGCCAGCATTTTAAAGAAGATATCCAGGGATTTTGAAAATAATAAAATGTTTCTTGAGCAGCAAATCATCATATTAGAATAATTTCTGAAGGATCATGTGACACTGAAGACTGGAGTAATGATGCCATTTCTTTTCTTAGACAAGATGATATCCTCTGCTGTTTGCAGGGCATCAGTCAGGTCTGTTAACACCGGGGCCTGATACTAAGAAGGCGCTGTGTATCTATTTTGGCCCTGCGCCACAGGCCTAGTCACTCCACTTGGCCAAATGAAGATGAAATGATGATAACTCAGCTGTGAAATGTCTAGTAGTGAGTGAACCATCTGTCTGTCTTTAAATGGGACACTGAGGGACTCAACCACAAAACTAAGCTTGGATGGATCATTGCAATCAATATGTTCACATGCTAAAGCAAACATCCCTATTATAATGAAAAAACAACACAAGTATTAAACTCTTAAATGCAACTTTTACCTCACTGTTTGTAATAAAGGCATAAATGATACCCCAAAACATGGGTCTTGTTGAGATGTGTGCTATTTTCTTGCCTGGCAGACAATAAGAAACTAGCAATGCAATAAAAATGCAACCTATTTATCAGCATGCTAAAATTACCTAGAACACATCAGCAGTCACAAGACTTGCATGCAGTAACACCCTATAGCAACACCTGAGTAATTATCCAGAACATCCTAGCAACCACTTGTTAACTTACAATCTTTTTTTCTGACAGTGTGGTTTCATTATGTTGCTTAAGGGTCAAAACAGAGAGTAGTTCAGCCTGTCAATCATCTTCAGTGAAAGGAGAGAATGCCAACAAGCAGGTAATCCTGCAATGGGGAGCTAAAACTGCAACTGGGCTGTTCCCTAGATAAAATCATTAAACCTTCAATCAAAGAGATTCAAATAAAACAGCTTTGTTACAGCAGTAAACTGAAGACCATGCAACATACCACAGCCATTTGCTGTAACCTCAACAACACATGCGAGATGTACCTGCCTTGCTGCAAACCAAACCAGCACTGAAGATTTAAGCGCTGAATGTAGGTCATTGTTAATGACACTGATGGCTGAGAGATATGACAGGATCTGCTGACGAACCACCAACTCATGTCCATCTATATTTAAATACTGTTTCTGTCCTCAACCTCACATCCAGCATATGCATAGAAACCTTCAGGCCATTAGTGGCATGACTCACAAAAAAACTAAATCACAGCTTCTTATATGCTTTTATTTGTATGTATAAAGCATTACATGGGAAATAATCTGCACTTGTTATCAGACTTTATTTCTGTTAAAACAACCTAATTTAGCTGGACTTGTGACTCAATTCAAGAGTATGCTTGTGACTAGTTTAATCAGCCCTTCAATAGCACTGCATGATGAACCATCCACCCTCTGACGTTCAGGAAGCTTTTGAGGAAGTACAGTATTTCACACTGACATTCACAAGCTTTTTAGGATTATTAAAAGACAAGCTCTCCAACATTACGGTTTTCACTTTTTATTTTATTTTTATTTTGTTTATTTGCAGGTAAACTAAGTGACAAAAGAATTTGATCGTTCCAGAAAGCAGAGAGATGTGTATCATTGTGAGCACACAAACATGAGATGAGATGGCTCATGCTTCTACCTTTGATCTACTTTACTTTGAAATTTCAAGATATCTTATTAATATTCATAAAGCTCAATTAGTCTTTACACATGCCTTTGTCATACAGTTGAAAGAACAAAGTTTGCTGTGCTTCAAATGCTGAATTATTTATATGTTCTCACAGCTTTGAAAAGAATATTTGCAGAGTCTCTTAAAGACATCAAAGATCTTTCTAACCTAATGCAGCCGAAGACACATCTAAACTTTTTTAAGACATGCTGACTAATTGTTGTGAAATGTTTGGCCTGCACCGAGTACAGCTGTTTACAGATCCTAAAATTTAAAAATAAGAGAGGATGTTTAACACCGTGTCTACACCGGACGTGAGCGGTGCAATGCGACGCGACAAAAAAGACAACAAAGCCCATTGTACGGTCCAGAGACGATCCTTACGGTTTTGAACCTGTATCATGACCTTTAAAAAAGCCCTTCCTGTGAAATGTTTTGGTTTAAAAGTTTGTGTTTTGGTTTAAGCATTGCCAAATGGTTATAGTCTATATTTTGTTTGATACGTTCGAAAAATGTATGCATTTTATTGTACCGGTAATTTCAGCATTGCTCAAAATGGAATTACTAAAAGCTAATAATAAAATAAAATCTGAATCAAAATAGTATTAAATACTATGATGTAAACAAACTAAAATAACAGTGGTTTGGAAAACCTGTTTGGAAGCAGTCATTATTGCAATTCCATTTGTGGCCACTAGTGGCACAGAAGTGGCACACTGCACTTTTAAAAAAGTGACCTAAAAGTTTTCTCCTTTTTGGTGTCACTGCATGACATGAGGGCTTATTCTGTAGTGCTGTGTGTTTATTTCGAATCTTGGTCTCTTCTTACCAGCTATGGGGATCATGTACAGCATTTCAAGGTGTTAAAGGATAGAGATGGCTATTACTTTGTTTGGGAGGAGATCTTCCCTTCCTTAAATCAGCTTGTGGACTACTACAAGACCAACAGCATTGCAAGGGAAAGGACTGTGTTTCTGAGGGATACAGAACATGCATTAAAGGTAAGACAACACTTATATTGTTCTTATGAAAATATTTTTGAACTGGGTACCAACATTTTGCCAACAGCAATTCAAATGTCATACTTAAATGCTTCTAAAATGAAAGCCGGATTGTAAACAGCATTCGTTTTTTCACCAAAGAGCAAGAAAATATTGGTTTAATGGGAAAAGTGTAAAAGACAGCAAATGTGTAAAAACACTGGTATTCACAGTCGTGAGCACAGAGGTGTCAAAAGTGATTAATTGATTCATACAGTCATTCCTTGTTTGTTCATATAGGTAATAAAGTATTAGTAAATGTTGAAATTAACATTAACAAAGATTAGCAAATGCTGTATAAGTGCAGTTCAATTTTAGGTAATGATAATTAAAGTCCACATGAAATCAAAATTGACCATATTTACTTTGTTTGCCTAAATTGATCGTTTTGTGGTGAACAATTCATCCATGCAAGTCAATCCACACAAAAAAATGTTTTGGCTTCGTAATCTTTAATCAAAATCTGAAAATGCCCCTCCCCTCTGCATTGGAGGACCTTCCCTGATGATGTAGGTTTGAGGAATTGGTTTGGGCAACGCTTAACCACTCCTCTCAAACCGTTAGTCTGTTATGAGCAGAGATGGAGAGGAGGAGCGCTAGAGTAAAACCCTGCCCTCTGTTCAATATTCCGTTTCACTGGGAAATGCGTCATAACACTGGAGAAAAGTCGTTTGCAACTTCCGGTTCACGCGGACTTTAATGTAGTTAGCTAATGTTAACTAATGAACCTTACTGTAAAGTGTTAGCATTACATTTATATCCGATTGCCATTTATCCAAATGACATGTAATCCACACCAGGAAAAACACACTAATCAGTAATGAAACTAGGAAAAATATCTCAGGTGTCATCATAATAGTGAGGCACATAAAGTATGACAGTAAAAGGGACCTAAATGTGGAAAATGTGAAGGTAGGCACATCAATAATGATGCCCTTTGTCTGTTATTGTTTCCCAGCAGTGGCCCCATCACGCACATGCCCTGTTTGACTTCAATCCAGAGCTCAACTCCCAGCTGCACTTCCTGCGGGGTGATGTCATAGACCTGCTGGACTGCTCAGATTCTCAACGCTGGAAAGGTCGTTGCCGTGGACGTGTGGGCTTTTTCCCCCCTGAGTACGTCCAGCTGACTCACTGACTCTGAAGGAGAATAACAACACTGTGTGTACATAGCAGTAGTCGATTGTTAGCATCTTTAATTGGTTTAATACGACAGGAATCATCAAGCTAAGTGTGTTTGAAAATGACTTTGGAACACGCAAACATACCGAAATGGACAGTTACTAAAACGTAATCATGCTGTTGACACTAAAATGACACATTTCAGCTTTATAGGATAAAAGCTATCCAGCATCACTGTACAAAAAATAATCTCCATTTATACTGTAGTGCAGTGTTCTTCAACCCTGCTCCTGAAGGACCCCCAACAATGCACGTTTTCTTTGTCTCCCTAATCAAACACACCTGATTCAACTCATCAGCTCATTAACCCATGTGATAATGAGCTGATGAGTTGAATCAGGTGAGTTTGATTAGGGAGACAAAGAAAACGTGCAGTGTTGGGGGTCCTTCAGGAGCAGGGTTGAAGAACACTGCTGTAGTGTATTAAAATGCATATATAGATTTTGAATTGTATTAATACAATCTCTTCACTGCACTTTGCTTACAAAGTAATACAATACAAAAGCTATATTTATTAAAAAGAAATTCTGTGTATATATTGTTTAGAACTATTGTTGTCTATTTCTTTTGATGATGTAAATGTTAGCATTATAATGAATGAATATAAACGGGTTAATATGCACGTCAATAATCTTCAGTTTGGGCACAAAATGGCTATTGGATCAAGGAAGGAAATGACTAAACTTGATATGAAATTATTAAGAAGTTTTCATCTTCCATTATTTCAAAATCTGATGTGCTGCAAAGTCAGAGTCCCAGAGGAGACATTTTGGTTGTTTACGTTGACAGGCGATCTCTCCGTTTTAAATTCACTTACTTACATTAGAGATTTTCTTCCCTTGAGACTTGATGCAGGATAAAACAATTGGAAACTTTTCAACCTTCACCAATTATTTAGTAATAACAACTTTAAATCATTCGAACAACTGAGAACAGATTTTTAAATTAGCAAGAACAGATTTTTTTCAGGTAAGGAGCTTCATACTCACACACCCAAACTGGAACAGATTAATAGAGCCCTCCCTTTTAGAACAGTATTTATTAAAAATTCAGGGTGGAGAACATATGTGGAAACCAATAACCAATGTTGATAGAATCATTACTTCAATGACAAAAGATAATTCATTTTATGTGAAAGACAAGTGGATTAGGGAGCTACGGCTCGAAATAAGTGAAGAAGTTTGGCTGAAGATATGTACTCGGGCTCACAAAGTCACCAATGCCAATTTGTGGAAGGAATTTCAGTGGAAGATAAATAACATATTTTTCAGAACACCACAAGTTGTGGCTAAAATGAATCCGAATCAATCAAGTCAATGTAAGAGGGGGTGTGGAGAGACAATGGCTACTCACTCACATATTTTTTGGCAATGCCCATTGTTTAGATAACTTTTGGAAATCCATTTTTACATTAGTTACATTATTATTAATAAAGTATTGAATATTGAACTGATAAGAGACCCTCTGATAGCAATTCTAGGGATGAAGCCAGTTGTGATACAGTATGAAAAATATGTATTTATTACAGATATTACTGTAGCAGCAAAGAAAACAATAAAACGGCTTTAAAAGGAGTCGCCAAACCAAGCTGAATGGCTAACAATTTTAAGAAATATTTACACTATGGAAAATATGACATATTCGTTGAGATATTTATTGAAAGATGGGCACCATTAATGACGGTGATGGAGGACTGTTAGAACTAACTCTGATTATATCTGCCAGGGGAACTTTAAGTTGATCTTTGTTCTGTTCACATTGTTAATTTTAAATGTTGTTAATTCTTTTTATTTCTTCTCTTCCTTGTACTTCTGGACATATTCTCCTGTGGACTTGACCATATACGTAAGAGCGTGTGAATGCTATGAACCCTTGAACAGGATATTTCAGTTTCTGACTGGAAGTAATTGCTGTATAAGGAGATTTGAAGGATATTCAAAAAAAAAAAAAGTAAAAAAAAAAAAAAAAAAAAAAAAAAGTGGTCAATTTGACTTTTTTACAACATAAATTACACACCATCATACATCAGATGTGAATTTTTAAACCAATGTGTGCTTTTAAAAATGTAAGTTGCTACATATGATATGGGCTACAACAATTTCTAATTCGCAAAGCATGTTAAACTATCATCCTTACTGTAGTCCTTATTAAACAACGCATGTTTTTATTGACATAATTAACATTAGAATATAACTGTGGGCCTATATGAAGCAGTTTCATGTTTTGATGGTTTCAGAACTATCAGAGGGCTTTCTGTGTCATTTTAAATCATTTACATTTTTTTGATTTTTATAAAATTAGATACTAAGACTTAAATTAAAAATAATAAACTTATATTTATAAGTCTAGCACGACATAGCTCTGTTCATTTTACCTTCAAACTGGCGTAGAAAACTTCCCAACTACTAAACGACGATTAGTAACACCATAAAGCTTGTTGGGCTTCTTTTACAATTGGTTGATAGTCAGTCACGTGACTGAGGTGTTTGCGCTTACCTGTACTTGCATCTGTGCCCGACTTACTGAACACACATTCATACTCTTGACAGGATCAACTAGATGAGCAGAAGCGAGAGAGCGCGTGTCTTAGTTTTTGTGTATAATATTTATTTAACATTGTTGGTTAAAATATTTGAACTAAACTTTTTCAATTACAAAACTATAGCCTACGCAAAAGCTTTTAAATGCAGTTAAAAATAACGTAAATAAGTAATGGCACTGTCACAGGTTCAGTGCCTTGATGACAATCACATCAACTTGCGCACTAACGAGTCCAAGCCGGAGTTCTTTTACAGCGAGGAACAGAGGGTCGCGCTGGAGACACTCATACATGACGGACAGGACGCTTTTGAGGACTACATCAAAACAAAGAACATCCGCTGCTTTCTATCGGACCTTGAACTTGAGAGGATTCTCAACACTGTGGAGGTGTATAGCCCGGGTTCCCACGATAATAACGCTGAACTATACGGGGAAAGTGATGGGGAAGATATTTCCCTGCAGTACTGGCCCGACCGCTCGGACTGCTCGATCCCACAGCTGGACATCGGGTGGCTGGACCGGGTGTCCTACCGCGGGGTGACGCGTGTCCAAGTGTACACTCAACCCCCTTATGGGGGTCAGCCACATATTAAAGAGGTCGTTAGAAAAATGATCGGCCAAGCACAGAAGGTAGGGGATAAAAGTTATGTATGATTTTGTGATTTTTGTTGTGACTCACCTCTGGTGAATAAGACACTGATCAAAGTACAGTGAACATGTAGAGATCTACACGTGTGCTCAATCTCATAAGGCTGGGTGGGTAGCCTACTGAAACTTTGACTCTTAGAATAATAAAGTGAGATTTTAAAACACTTCATTTAACGATAGATATATATTAAGTAAATAATATGGGCTAATCAATAGTAACAATTAAATAAACAAAACTAAAATGTATACTTCCTACACATTTCACATTGAAAATTTGACATTAAATCTAATTTAAATAAACTACGTTTTGTCAGATCTTGCCTCTTTTTTATTTTTTATTTTCTTTATCACAAATTAGTATGCTGTTAATATAAATTGTAGTAAAGAAAATACATGATTGGACCCTACAGCTTCTTTGGGATATAGTCCTCACAGTGTCCCAGGCATGCAATTGTCCAAATCTGCTGTTGTGATTAGGCTACTTTGAATACATTTTTCAAGAATGTCCAGTTTTTCATCTGTGTGCACAGTTTTATTTGCATGAATTAATATTTGGATTACAGTATGTTTTTGACAGATATATTACAATGTGCTTTTTTTACCTCAAAGTTCTTGTGTTTTCATCCATGCTTGTCCCTTTGCAGGTTATTGCAATTGTCATGGACTTGTTCACAGATATTGACATCTTCAAAGATCTTCTGGATGCAAGCTACAAGCGGAAGGTTTCTGTGTACATTATGCTGGAGGCCACTGGAGTAAAGCATTTTCTGAGAATGTGTGAGAAAGCAGGCATGCACACTGGACACATCAAGGCATGTCACAATTAATATAAGAAAATCATTTGACCGTCAATTTAAGATTAAATATTTATTAGCGGAAAAGGAAAATATGATTAAACGCCTGCAGTTTAATGAGTAGGAACAACTGAGAGATAACTTGAGTTCTCCAAATCAGAAAGTCTAATTTTCCAAACCGCCTGAGGCAACTGTGAGCGCTTATGACGCTTGATGCTCTTGTTTTGAGACTGAAGCAAAACAATTTATTTTCCTCAGTCTCCGTTATTTTTATTTCTGCTGATGATAAATAATTTTGCAACACATTTTTGAAATAACATAAAATCATATAGGCTACTGTATCAGTGATAGTAATGGATTTATTAGAATGATGTGTGTAGTGTTTATACCAATAATTTTTACAAATATATTTACTTCTGTTCTATTACAGAATTTGATATGTGAATCGGTTGACCTGAATATTTGAGATATTAGCTTTTGTCTGTGTATCAGCTAAAGGCACCACAAACCCAACAGCAAACAGGAAATTTAAATACTGAAATGTGAATAGTGATAAAGGCATGATCACAAAAGGCTCGTTTCAGCATTAGCATCAATGTGCGTAAGTGTGAAAACATTACAGAGATGTGATATAAAGGAAAATTTGTCCTTCTTGTGTGTTTACTTGCTAATGTGATCATATACTAATAGTCTGTCATTGATGAAACCAAACATACAGTGTGTCAGAAACTATGGCCACATTCACACAGCAGCAGAATACGGTTGTCAGTCCTGTATTTGAGTCCTTAATACGGTTACGTTCATACACGGTTATTTACGGAGAGTGACAACCGCTTTCTATAACTGAACTCACATCTGTACAATTTCAGGACTCACAAATGCATTCTCGGAAAACTCCACTGTGAGAACAGATCTGGACAACTAGTGACGTCATACAGTGTGAGAGAGTTGCTCTGCGATGCACAAACGCGCGTCTACCATGTGTTGCGGGTTTTCATGTATGGTTTCCCTTCCGGTAACTTATACTGACGGAGATATGAGCTGTGTGTCATCTGAAGGTTTCAGATCAAGTCACTGTTGTCATTTTTGTGTTCTACGCGTGACTCAAATGCTCCGCTCTCCACCCCGATATAAAAGCTGCTGTCAGTTAATGAAGGTTTGATGGATGAACTCGCCGCTGAATTGGACTCTTGTCTTGTCATAAGTGATAAGACTTTTCAGTTTTATGGATGTCACCATCTTTTATATTACTGTGTGACTCCTGTCACACGTTCATAAAGACAGTATTCGAGATGCTACTGTAAGTTTCTGTTTTAATGTGACATTTCGAGACTCACACCTGTAAATAAATGCGGTTGTCAAATCCAAAAAATAACAGTGTGAACGTAGCCTATGTCTAAAAAATACCTTCAAATATCCCTCATGGTACACATAAAACCCTGTTTGTAGATAATTTCTGTTATAATCCATCGCGCTCTTTAAGATCACTAAATTCGAGGCTTTTGGTCATACCTAGGATATCTAGGTCCACCAAAGGAGGGAGAGCATTTTCACATTTAGCACCAAAACTCTGGAATAGTCTTCCTGATATTGTTCGTTGCTCAGACTCGCTCTCCCAGTTTAAAACTAGATTAAAGACGCATCTCTTCAGCCAGGCATTCATATAATACTTTTAATCCTACAGTTAAATCCGACCTCTAGTTCATAAACGCCAGAGGAGAACTGGCCCCCGACTGAGCCCGGGTTCTCCCAAGGTTTTTTTTTCTCCATTAGGTCACCTGATGGAGTTTTTCGGTTCCTTGCCACTGTTGCCTTTGGCTTGCTCAGTTGGAGATATTTGGGGATATTTAATTTAATTAATCAATCAACGATACTATTGATCAGTATTACCAAACGTAGACGTTCCACTAGAAACAAACATTGATGTATTGTTCTAATTTATTACTGTGAAGCTGCTTTGATACAACCTGTGTTGTGAAAAGCGCTATATAAATAAACTTGACTTGACTTGACTTGACTTGACTTATACCCTAATACAATATTTGTCTGACTTTTGTATTAATTTTGTATTAAGTTGCCCATTGTGAGAGATGTGAGAGATTGTGTTTCTCATTGTGAGAGAATTTCTTTTAGTTGTGGATATTTTTTCATCCACGCATTAACCAAACATGCTGAACTCTCTTCTTCCATCAGAACTTGAGAGTGCGCAACATCAGTGGGGCACAATTTTTCAGTCGATCCTCTAAGAGAGTGTGTGGAAGCCAAAGCCAGAAGTTCATGTTTATTGATGGAGACAAAGCAGTCTCAGGGTCATATAGGTAAGTCCGGTCAAGCCAGTTTAACAAGGTTAGACCTAACCTAATTTATTATTCTATTAGCTAAATACATCCATAATATACATAATTATTCAAATAAAAAAAAGGTTTTCTTTATTTTCAGTTTCACATGGTCTGCCTCTAGATTGGACAGAAACATCATCACTGTTCTCTCTGGCCAAGCCGTCGACACATTTGACTCATTGTTTCAGGACATGTATGTGATGTCTAATGGAGTGTGCTTGAGCAAGATTAATCTGAGCAGTGAGCCTCAACCTGAGTTCCTCCCTCAGGCGGTACCAACTCTACTTCCCTCAGCAACCAAGGCACTCAAGCTCATTAACCCCAAATACTCTCTGGTCTTTAACTGTGCTTTCACTACCAATGGACCTATATCTGACCAGACAAGTGCCAAGAACAACATTTCAAAGAATCAGACGGAAGTCATCAAACAAATCAAAGACACCCCAGTGGTGCCATCTATTCACCCGGGACTTCTAAACTTGGAAAAGGCGAACATGATCAATTATGTGCCGACCTGGCCTGATCCTGACCCACCGAGTGATGTCATTGGTTTCATTAACATAAGAGACTCCAACAAACCAATGCTAGCTCACCTAATGCGCTCAGAGCTCTTTGAAGTGTCTCAAGCCATCCGATTCAAGGATCCTTTTCATGAGCCAAAGGAGTCTATATATCTGAGAGCTTGTCCTGGACCCATATCCCAAACTCCCTCTGATCCTGAAGCTCCAGCACAGAATCAAACATCAGGAGAAGCTCGGAAGAATTTTGATAAAAATCAACATCAAACAAGCAGCCGGAATGAGGATCTTATCTTGCCTTTGGAAAAGCCAGAAACTCTGCATGTGCTTGCCTGTAATAAAGTTGATAAGGAGGAACTATGTGTAATGGAAAAAGACATATTTGACATCTCTACATCTTTGCAGAGTAAAAACATTCACTCTGAAAAAGACTTTCCCAATGCAATTCCGAATGCGTCTTTTACCCAAGACGACAGAGTTTCAGCTACAAAGCAAACTCCACAACCTCTGAAATGTCCTGCTCAACCCTCTGATGATTTTGACATTAAATCATCATCAGGAGTGTACAACAAAACTAATTGTGACTTATCTTCAATCCCAGACACCCCTTTTGTTAAGCAAAGCCTTGATGACCAAGTCTTAATTGATGTTGCCACTCAAGAACACAGAGATACAAAACCAGAGACAAACCAATATGGCTGGAATGGTACACAAATGTCTAACTGTGACTCCAGCATCTCTTCATTGTCTGATGTATACTATGATTGTTTTAGCCCTGTTGCTGACTTAAGGTCTTTAGGAGATTTTTTTGTGGCTGATAAAACACAATCTTTGTATAATCCAATCAAAAATGGTCATCAAGAGCAGGAATTTCCTTGTTCAAATTCATCCTCAACTCAAGATCGTACAGATTTGGATACTAAACAGACCTTGTTTACTCCAAAAGTTTTGAAAACCTCTTGCAGTATTGTCTTCAACTTCTTATCTACAGAGTTCAAAACAACAACTGCAACTTCCGAAACCACCTTTGCCCAAGAAAGTGACAAAGTTATCACAATAAATGATAGTAGGCTACCAGTCAAAGATAGTGAAATCTGCTATTTCTCACAGACTCCTAATGGTTGCTTCAACTTCTCTTCAGAGGAATACTTTGAATGCAGTGACACAGTGGGTTTGAATCCAGATATACATGGTATGGTTCATGAGAAACCAAACTCAGTTGAAAACTTAAGCCTGAATGAACCTCTAGAAATACTGAAGCCCGTACTGGAAGCTGAGAAACTATTCGAGGTAAGCTGTCAGAGCATGAAAGAAAAAGATGAACCTAAAATGGATTCTGGACAGGAGCAGCCTGAATTTCAACACATACTAGAAATAACAACTGACAGTCACCTAGTGGCAGATGAAATTAAGGCAGTTTTAGGGTCTGAGGATATTACTCAAACTCAACTGAATAAGAAAAATCACAGACACCAAAAACAAGAGTCTGAAGTTACCTCAGAGCCAGTAGTAAAGAGCAAATCGATGAGTAACTGTTTACAAGAACATAAGTTAAGTGCATCTCAGGAGAAATTAGAGATACAGAACAAGGCAGAATCTGTACAGTTATCTGAGAAAGTTAAAAAAGAGCCAATGCAAGCCTTAAAACTTGATGCAAGTCTAGATTTAGTGAGTGAGGAATCACTACGAGACTTACAATCTGAAATATGTCAGGGAAAGTTCGTACAGTTAGCTGAGAAAAATTCAAAACTTCATCGTCAGGACTTAGAATCTGAGGTAAGTCGAGATGTAAACTGTGTGGGGCAGTCTGTAAAGTTAGCTGAGAAAACTGCAAAACTGCAACTGCAGGATTTACAACCGGAGGTAAGTCTCGATTTAATATGTGAGGGACAATCTGCACAATTACCTGAGTCAACTACTATACCGCCACAACAGGACCCACAGTCTGAGGAAAGTCCAGATTTAATACTCAAACCTTCAGAATTGAATGCTGTAATTCCAGAGGAGACCAGGGTAACAAAGTCTAAAGAGTTGCCTAAGAGTGAGGAACTGCAAAATCCAGTGACTTATTTAGATTCTGGATCAAATCCATCCAACCTCAAATCTGAAGAGCATTTAAGGCTGCAGAATGATGAGGCCAGTCCAGCAGTGTTAAAGATAAACTCTGAGGAGCACAATCCTCAAGAGAAACTGCCTGAACAGTTTGAATCAATTGAGCTGTTGATATTAGAGGATTCGGACCCCCAAGAGACAGAGCTGAACAATTCTGATCCCATAAGACCAAGAGCTGCATTGAGCAAAGAAACAACGTTCAGCAAAACTGAGCCTATAGAACCAAAAACGGCAAACGATAGAAAACGTAAAGAAAATAAGATTGGTCATGATGTTTACAGTAGGAATGAGAAGAAAACATGCCACCCAACAGCTCTGGTTGAGGAGAAACAAGAAGGGGAACATATTTGTTCAAATCAAATGAACAAGATCCTGCCAGAGGCTAAATCCAAGCTGGACTGTCTGGTTAGGAAGGTAAGCATTTCTTACTGTACTACTACCAAGAAGCAAGCACTTGTTCAATTAGAAATTAATTTGGAGAACTGCATTAAGGATAATATCATTAAAAATATTCTGTTCTTCATCCTAGCAACCACATCAAAAATCATCCAGAATTCCTATTCAAGCAAAAGGAGGGTTAACTAAGTTAACCATCAGCAAAGCAGACACTCGCTCATTCAGGCTGCAAGCTCCTAAAGCTGGCTTGCATAGCAAGCTGCCATCACTTGGAAAACCACTGGGGCAGAATAAGCCTAGCCTTACATTATTTCCATCTTCTGAAGAATTGTCCACAGGAGGAATCGCTCCAGTTAGGTCAACACTAATTCCCCAGAGACCCCCTCGGACAGTCCCCTCACCAAACAGTCCCATCTCTCCCCAAAAACAGCCTCAGGTCCAGCTGACTGCACCTAGGATCAGGCAGTCAGACCAGCCAAACGTTTCCAGGAAACGTTCTGCATCCATTACAAAATATAGCTGCTCTTCTTCTGGAATGTTATGTCCAGGACAAGTAAAGAAGCAGGCGTTTAAAGGGTCTCCACCAAGCAAGTAGAATAAGGGAACAAAGTGCAGTTCGAATTCATGGTTGCATACTGACTTCATAAATGTAATGGTGTTCAATAGAAATTAAAAAGCCACTGTGTTATTTTAGTATTTAGTTCATTGATTTGTATTATTCATTCCATTTAGCAAACAGAATTTCAGTCTCCTACAATGCACTCAAGCTAACAGGGTTTTCCCTATACAAACAGTTTTTTTCTAAAGTAAACGTTTTATGTAAATTGCAGACACAGACTTTTAGATAAAGCTTTATGATTGTCCCTAAAGCTATTAATATGTAAATGCTTTATTTTTTTTTTAATTCAACTTATTGTAAATTATCAATTATGGGCCTCATTAAATCATCACATATAGTTCACCATTTGCATTACATGTTATTTCCTGATTCTTTTATGGGCTGATTTTAGTTAATTAGTATACTAAAGGAAATGGATATGAGTGTTACTCATTTAGATTGAGGTCAAAAACTCCAGACTTTTGAAGATTAGAAACCCCCAGACTGTACACACGCATTTATTGAATTATTGAAACAGACCTTCCAGGACAGAATTCACTTGATTACTACTGGACTTTATTCCTTTATTTATATGAAGACTTTTTACCATCGTTGCTACTTATTGAAGCAGCTTCAAACATGATTTAACCTTATTATATACCATAACCTCATTCAGTTTGGCTACTTTTTAAGTTATTCTTAGGTGGCCTGGGACTGTCAGTGTTCTTGTGGTGTCAACTACCATCTTTATTGTAATGTAATTTTCCGGAAACTCCAGATTTAATCACATATCATGTACAGTTCAAGTGAAAAACAGTTGTGTGCAGAACTAAGAGTCCACGTGCAAAGATGGACCAGACAAGCAACTGCCACTGATATATCAGATAATACTTTCGGTATTATTCAGACCAGTAACGGGTTTTAATTTAAATATCAGGAAGTATCAGAACTTTTTTTAGCAATTTGCTTTTGCTAACAACTCTTCTCTTTTGTGGCAGACTGTAGTGTTACAAAGTGTTGAGGCCATAACTCTAGGGACCTTTGCTGGGTAATTTACATGAAAGTTAGATTAGTCATCCAAATATATTTCCAATAAAGTCTACATCATTTTTATGCTTCCAGAGCAGGCAAATAAGGGCCATATAAGCAGTTAATTTGACAAAGGCCTACTTGAGATGCCATTTCATAAAGAAGAGCATCACCATACCTCACACCTAACCTAAGAATGCTTATAATTGTTCATGATCATAATGTGTTCCTGCCAGTTTAGTAATGGTGCAGCTGCAGTTTGTTTTGCTAACCACAATGTTTTAATTTTCTTAAAGGGATAGTTTAATTCAGTCATCCGAATGTATGTAATTCAATAGGGTCCAAATCAACATTGGACTCTACTGACTTTCATTGTATGGACAAAAAATCACTGGGATATTTTTTTTACTTTTATGTTTTCCAGAAGTAGGAAAGTCATTCAAGTTTGTAAAACATGAGGGTGAGTGAATAACAGAATTTTACTTTTGGCTGAACTATCCCTTCGAAGCTATAGGTTTGAGCTTGCATTTGTAGGCAACTCAAAACTGGTCACTCACTAAATACAGACATAAAGAACAACCGTTTGCTGCCCTGCTTAGTTAAAAATATCTCTATAAGAAGTATTTGCAGGAAAAGAGGAAATATCAGGATCTTTTACTTCCCTGTGAAACTAGCCGCAAGATTACTTGGGTCATACATCTTAAGCTTTGTAGAGCGGTACTTCCCATTACAGACATTTTTGCTGAAGCAGAGTCTTTGCCATATGTAGAAGTATCTTCTGTCCTCAGGGTGCTAGTCACTATGCAAACAGGAACAGTCTTTATCGACTAACTCACTGCTGCTTATCTGTGTCATTTAATGAAATTAATAGAACTGTAGGGAATCTTTTTCACATTTGGGAGAGGATTTTCTCCAAATCTGCTTAAAATGCATTCAAGCTATACAGTCTGTGCATAAAATCAAATCTATGACCTTGGTGTTGCTAGCATACTATAAAATAATTTGTTTAGGGAGTTCTGTAAAGTGTTGACTGCCCTCTGTTGGCTAATTATAGTGGTGATCTTTTAAGTAAACTTAGTTTAACCAACTTAAGGTAGATCTCAAAAGCCAGTGAATAGCATGGTACAATAAACTTGAAACTAGAGTTCTGCTAACCTATTTGTCAATCTTATATCAGCTGGCATGAGAAAAGGGTGGATCATTAACCAAACACTGCACACATATGACACCAGATATTATTTGTTTATTTATTGTCATCAAGTGCTGTAAATAAATACAAAAGCCTTAAATATTGGTTACATAACAAAAACCCTGCATTTCATTTGAAAATGAGAAGTCAAGTTCTCATTGAGGCAATATATTTAGAAATTCTGGCCACTATGATCAAACATTTATGAGGCAAAGATGCTTAAAAACAAATAGGCTCTCAAGTTAAAGTTTTAGTAGAAGAATCTGGGGGGGGGGGGGAGGAGGGGGGGGGGGCACATTCAATCAAGTACATTAGTTTCCTTGCCTTGTACAAAGTAATTCTTGAATTTAACATCAGCACTCTACTTAGCATTACCAGACAGAAACACAAAAACTACTAGTGGCCCAATATTTACACAAGTCATGAGGCACTGACACTGATATGTCACAGCATAGATTTTATAAATGGTAACATTTTGTAATTGTTGGCCACAAAGTGGAGTCGTCCATTCTCCAATTATAAAAAAAGAAAGAATCCAAGACAGAAGATTTACGGCTAAAAAGAACCGAAGAGGTAATTTTAACATCCAGTGGTCCTTTTAAAGGCACACTATGCAAGATTTGTACCTTAATATAACAGCTTCGAAATCATTTCGATGGTAAACGAACTCGTAGTAGGGCAAATCATCCCTATAGCAAAGCAGGGGGTGGGACGCCGCTGGCAAAACCAACAATGCAGGGCTGAGAGGTGGCGTCCCGCCAAATCTTGCGAGAATCACGACTTGCTTTACGGCACGACGTCACATACATCAACAACATATGAAGCAGCCTCTATGGAAGACACTAGCACGCATTTCAGACGTGAATCATGGCAGAGTCGACGAAGAAAACGAAGAAAGCGCGGTCGGAAGAGTGCAGAGACGGCTCTGCTGAGTGGTAATTACGACAGTAACGTTAAATACAAGTACTCCACAGCGACTCTAGGGGTCGCTGTTTGAGAAAAACGGAAACTGCATAGTGTGCCTTTAAATCCAGTACTTCAAAATCATATAAAAGTGCCAAAATTTCAGTTCAAAAGGTTGAGTATTCCTGCACTTCAAACCTCTGAACGCTTTGACATCAGCATTTTAGAACACTGAAATCATGTAGCAGAACATCCCGGTTCTTTGAACGTACAATTATTATTTTAAAATATTACACATACAACAAAGTGACGCAGTTATAATGGGCGACAGAAGGAAAAATGGTTAATGACGCAGGCAATAGGGAGAGAAAAAGTCTTGACCTCTGTGCACGTGTTAAGACTGACTGTAAATGACCCGGCTAATCATCCATGCCTATATTACGAAAAAGGTAAGACATGGATTCTCCATTGTGGATGCGGCGAATGGCTTCTGACAGGATCATGCTGATATCCACCGTCTTTATTTTGGGACACTGGAGTTTTTGGATCTCGTGCGGAATGGTGTTGGTGACAACTACCTGTGCAGAAAGACATCAGAAAGTCAGTTCATGACAACACACTTGTCACTCTGAACCTCAAATTAAAATGATGACCTCATCTATGGCGGACTCCTCTATTAGCTGAGGGGCGTCTGAGGAGAGGATTCCATGAGTAGCCATGACAAAGATCTTGTAGGCGCCTCTTTCTTTCAGAGTTTCGGCTGCTGCTAGAAAACTGTCGACATCGTCAATGATGTCATCCTAAAACGAAACAAAAAAGGGTAAGAAGAGGGATAAACTTAAAATAGCACCCTGAAGACATTCAAATCCTCTTGAACTCACCACTATGATGGCAATTCGTCCACCTACATCTCCCACAACAGTTATTGGGGGTTTTTCTTTGGGAATCAGCACTATGCAAGAACAAAAAAAGACAATAGGGAATAGTCAGGGGAAAAAAGTAAAACAGACTGAGAGAGTTTGCTGAGATGAGATTCTCACATGGGATCTCTAGGCTTGGATGGATGGCGCCACTGTTTTTGACAGTGGGTGGGGAATGACGTCCATCCACCAGGTCCGATTCTGCATCCTGGGCTTCACCGTGGATCACGGCGATCCCCAGCCGCAATCTTTCAGCAAATGACTGGGCCCTGTAAATGGACAGACTCAGAATTTGTTTTCAACGTTTTTCCCATGTGGCTCTACTAAACCGTTTTGACACAAACCAAGGAACAGACACGAAAGAAGAAATAGAGCCACAAATGCTACTCCAAATCCAGTTAATCGGGTAGGGATGAGAATTTATAACCAAATTTACATAATTTCAATTATAGTGTATTATAGGAATTTTGCTATAGTGGGCCCGGTCCCCTGGTTGAGAACCAGTGTCTTACACTGTCCTCTTTTTTAAAACTTTGCACCTCACCCTTACTTAAGTAATTTATGAATCATCTAGAATTTTTGCCGCTGTTGTGTCTATTTTATATAGATGTTTTGATGTTGTTTGTGAGACAAATTTCTATCACCATGTGACAGACAATGTTTTTTTAATTGAATTTCTCATTTACTTTCAAATTTACAACCAATTGTTTTATCCCGTGGGATGCATGACTGTACCAGTATACCAGTAGAAACTGAAATACTGACACACTTGGATGCATTTGAAAGCACACACACATCATCATCTTTCATTACCTCAACATCATGTTTGCACAGCGCCACCCAATGCATACAGTTGCATCAGTGAGATTTAAGTGAGGGATTTGGTGGGAAGGTAATATTATTTAATATTATAATCTTACTAGCTGGTCTAGAACAAATACTTGACTAGTCAATTACTCCTGCAAGTCTCTATTTCAAAGGCCTGTGGATCTTTCATATGACATGACACCGCAAAAGCAAGATATGACTTTACCTTTTGGCTGCTGCTGGAGATTTGGCCACAATTACAGCATTTCTGTAGTCAGGAATCTGAATGCAGAGGCAAAGTAAGTAAAAAAACTATTTAAAAATCTAAAAGGAAAGGAGGACATACACACATATATTATGCATTCTCATACAGTCAACGTTCATTATTAACTATTGGCAGATGACCTTCCATCTGAGCAAGAGAGAAAATTTATCATGAATAAATGAATGCATTAGCTTGAGTGGAGAAATTTATTCTGAGAAAATTCAGCGTCTGATAGATCCGGTTTCTGTCCTGCCTTCTATTTATTAGCAACATAACATGGACTGACCTATTATTCAAACTGAAGGCTCTGACAGGACAAACGGGAAGAACAACTACAGTATCTACAGGAATCTCAGCTCTCATGGATGGCATCCAGACAAGCGTTAAGCAAGGACCTACTTCTTCCTGTATGTACTGTAGCAGGAACGGTGAGGCCCGGAGATTGTCCACTGGAATGTTGAAGAAACCCTGAATTTCCTTTTGATGCAAATCCATAGTAATGAGATGAGTCAGACCTGCCCAAGGCCACATTGGACAGAGTTAGAAGACTATAATTGCCCAGTTTCCTTATAAACCACAAATGAAGGGACAGTTTAGTCTCAGATCATTTTACAGATCACTTTAGACTCATTTACCTGCTTTACACATCATTGAGGCAAGCAGTTTAGAAACGATTGAGCCTCTCTTCCTCATTTTGCACTGTTTGCTATAGGGGAAATAGGGAATGACGCCGATGATGTTCCGAGCACAGGACGTCCTGCAGGCGTACACCATAATGAGCAGCTCCATGATGGTGGTGTTAACATCTCTGCAGATGGGGAAGGAAGGAAGGTTTCAAAGACTGGGGTTTAGGAAAACTAATTTGCATACATGGAGATTTGTATATGGAACATCAGTATCAATGTCAAAGTGAGGGATAATTTGCATGAATCTGCATAATGCTACATACTGGCTGCAGGAGGTTTGAGTTGTCAAAACAGGGTTCTAGATTAAAAAAAAAAAACCTAGTTTGGAGATTAAAAATAAATAAATGAAGTTGATTATGGTTCTAATCTTACTGAAAAAAATCCCCATTTAGTCAACTTTACTTTTGACCATGTTAATCCATTAAAGCTACACCAAAGTACTTTTCCTCTTCGGTCCCCCTACAGGTTGGAAGCGGAATTGTTCATTACCGCTGTTGTAAATAATTTTGCCTACCGTCACTATTTATTTATCCAGCACCGGCTTTGGAAATAACGATGTCCACAGACAAGGTAGAGCAATGATTATTACTTACAAGTCCAGTAGCAACAAAGCCAAGTGACCATCAGTCTTGCATCTTGTAGCCTCATTCAGATCACGCCAACGAGTGTAAGTCGGTCCAATGTTCACTCTAGTTCGAGCTCTTTCTCTATCATGCTCCCGTTTTCTTTTCTTGGCCTCCTCCGACATCATACCCTTCCTTTTATTTGCAGACTCCGTCATGATGACAATTCAAAAGCTACCTGGCTGCTAGGTATCTTCCATTTATATGTACCAGCCAGAGCCTTGCTCCACCTATCGGCTATTGTAACACTTGCCGTAGAGCAAGGCATATTTGTAGTTTCTTATGTCTCATTCGAACTACAGATCCGCTACCCGATCTGGCAAACTTGCATAGTGCGGTTAGAGCCGATATTGGTCCGCAAAGCGAATGCAGAAGTGCCGTTCACCCTGTTACGAGTTGATGAACCACTGAAACGATTTTGGAAACATTATTTTAAGGTACAAAAGAATCTTTGGTGTTGCTTTAAATTTTAAATACTAATAGCAATACATTCTTGTAAAAAAAATTATTTCAATAAATATATATATATATATATATATATATATATATATATATATATATATATATATATATATATATATATATATATATAAACAAAATTAGAGTGTCTTTACATGATGAAAAAATGATTGCCTCCTACTGTTGTGTTTAAGGTTTCTTACTTGGACACAGTCTGAATGATG
Organism: Scardinius erythrophthalmus; assembly: GCF_964197995.2. Taxonomy (NCBI): domain Eukaryota; kingdom Metazoa; phylum Chordata; class Actinopteri; order Cypriniformes; family Leuciscidae; genus Scardinius; species Scardinius erythrophthalmus. Next base: position 39,509,106 of record NC_138221.1, read on the forward strand.
AAAACATCTTTGCTGCGCACAGACTCTTCGATTTGGACCCGTGTTTCTGTGGGAAAAGAAATGTTACTTTTTTTTTTCCTTAGGTCCACGATACATTTTTTAACTTCACACAAACAGACTAGCTATTTAAAAGTTTGCACAAAGATTGGACTGTGCAGGGAATTCTGGGAGAATTTCACCACAGTGTCTGCATGTGGGAGTGTAAGCATATCTCCATTTCACAATACACAAGCATGAACCAAAACAAAGACTGTCAGTTGAATTAGCCAATAGTAGCTCAGATCCCTGCTCTGTTTTGTCTACTCTCTCCAGTATGGCACGCAAAGAATGAACAACCACTACAGCTACAGCCACCGCTAGTGTAGATTAAAAAAGCAAATATTTAATAGAAAGTTGAGCAGAAAACAGGCCTTCACCTCTGTTAGCCTCCTGATAGACCTGCACCTTCCCAAGTTCCACACCCAACCGCCTGTGCAAGAACAAATGTTCAGGGGAATATGAAGCAAAATAACAACTTAAACGGAAACACACAGCAGAAATCACCCGTATTTGACATTTAAGTTACAAGATGTAAATCTCAGTTAGACTAGAAAGACCCATAGTTAAACTGTTAACATAACTTTGATGTTTATTCATTGCATGGAGGTATATATATAAATAAAATATATACTGTTTATATTTATTAAATGTGAGCCTTTGTGAGATTCATCCAGACATACACTACTATTCAAAAGTTTGGGGTCTGTATTTTTGTGATGTAAAAAAAAAAAAAGCCTCTTATGCTCACCAAAGCTACATTTTTTTAATAAAAAATCTGATATGCTAATTTAATTTGGTGCTCAAGAAACATAATTATAAATGCTGAGAATGTTTATAAAAGTGAACACAGTTGTCTTTGATGAATAGAACAGCATTTATTTAGAACATAAATCTTTTGTAACATCACTAATGACTTTACTGTCACTTTCTGTGATTAATTTAATGCATCCTTTCTAAATAGAAGTATTAAAAAAAGAAAGAAAAAATACTGACCCTCAAACCTTTAAAAGATAGTGCATTTTAAAATAGAAAAATACACCTCTCAGTAAAAAAAAAAAAATATGGTACTAAAATTTGGTACTAACCATTGGTACTCAAAAGAATACAGTTGTTCCAGCTCAGATCTGCTGTTGGTCTTACCACTTTTCCTAACTACCCAATATAACTGGCATGTTATAATGGACCTCCAGTGGCAACTTACTCGGCTATCCTCCTGGCCAGCTCTCTGCTGGAGGGGTTGGAGTTGGCCGTGAAGATGACCAGACCTCCTTTGGCGGCACTCATGTCCTGTGGTTGTCTGGTGTCTACCTCTAGGGACTCAGGCAGTGGCTCCCTGGGCACCCAGGCACTGCTGAGCCCTTCCTATCAACAGGACCAGAGGCACACTGTTAGTTTAACACCAGACACTTCCTGCAAGAACAAAGGGAAGATGGCATGTTTACACACACGAATCAACCCAGACTCGACGAGAAATGTGCACACACACATGGATGACTAACTACTGACACATAATTACAGCAGACAGGAGACTTCTGACTGAGTCTGCTCGATGGCGGTGAATCACGGTTCGTGACCGGAGCACCAACAGACCCTCATCGAGTCGGGCATGTCATGACAATACAGTATGAATTAATAACGCGACATCCACACTGCAATGAGTCCAAACTTATACAAAAACACAATTATTATGCTAAAGTGTTTGCTAAGTTCACTCATTCATTATGCTGCTAAGCTAGCTAGACCTTTCTGTCTTTTAGGATAATAAAGATACACATACACATCTTTTAGGATAATAAAGATACACATTCAATTACAGAAATTAATATTAGCGTAACATAATTTGTTGTGGGTTTGATTTAGCAAACCAAAAAAAATTGACAAATCTCACCAGTTTTGATCTTTAAATCGATCCCTCCGCCTGGTTTACTGTATCATTTGCAACAATGTGAACATTGCTACCTTCGAAAAATACCCAAGATGGCAGCTATTACGCACAGACTTTCAAAATAAAAGTCATTTGTTTGTTTACTTTTTTGTGTATATATATATATATATATATATATATATATATATATATATATATATATATATATATATATATATATATATAACTGGTCACCATTTTTATTCACATTTTTGCTTTTTTTCCCCTCCAGTTTTATCATGTTGTGTACAAAAGTCCATGTATTGTGTCAATAAATATGAGGTTGTAAAGCTGCATTCATAATAGTTGTTCAAAATATGAGTTGGCATTTCAGTCTGTGTGGTTGTTAAATTTCATCCCTTGTGAAAAAAAATTAACTTTCCCATACATTTAAAAAATAATACATATTATAGAAATAATATACTTAAAATAGTGATTTTTAAAAAAAAAATCCAAATGACTTCTATTGTCAACACTCTAGTGTACTGTCAACTCAGAGCACACAGACTTCCCTTTACGGCTGTAACTCTGTACTACCATCTAGTGCCTGGTTACAATACTTTTCCAATGAAGTTAAATTGAAACATCACATGCAACTGGCAGGGAATGGGAAATGAAAGCAATGATTCTTAAGAAAGCAACACACTGACGCCAAGTCTGCAGACGTTTGCTTCATATGATAAGTTCAATTACAAAACCAAGAGTGAGGACCTGCAACCGTCACCATTAGCCACAAAAAGAGAAATGAAAATGCTTTATAAATGGAGGCAGTAACATTTCAGGGACTAGTGGGTGATTAGAGCAACACACAAGTACCTCAAGCAAAATATTTTAATACTTAAAAAGAATACTTTTAGGAAACATTACACATTTGATTCCAGGATTTTTAGTTACAAAGTAGATATTCATTTAAATAATAACATATTAGTCCCAAGTTTAATGGAATGTACTGTTTTTTTTTATCAAGATGTTGAGAGGATTTTTCAGTGTCTTTATATTTCACATACACACATTTTCATTGACTCATAAAGAGCAGAAATACTGGTGAACAGGGAAGGAGACAGCTGTAGAGAGAGCGATTCCCAGACTGTCCCCCACGCTTGCTGCAGCCATGGCAAACTCTCTCTTACGCTCAGCGGTCTGTTCAGAAACACAGCGTAAGAGAATGCTTTAGAGACCATTGACTGATACATGCTGATCTAATCAAACGGTTCGAATGAAGTTCACATACCTCCTCATGGATGAAATGGAAGGTATTCACATAGGCTGCTCCTCCCAACAGACCCTCATAGAGGACAATAATAAAGACCACCCATGGGTAATGCAAGAACTGGTAATATACAGCAAAACCCAACACAACAGCATTCACACACTGAAAGAGAAAGAGTAATCGGTGTCATGAGGAGTTTTAAATATGTTTTCTATTGTCTTGCATTTACTGTTGCATATGTATGTCTAAGTTGATGTATGTCTTGTGCACCAGATCTCACCTGTAGGAGAGACATAAGGAAAATTTTCCTGATCTTAAAACAGAAGAGAGATGTGCGGGAGACAAACACACCAATCTGGTAAATTGTCTGATACCTGCAGAGGAGAGATAATGATGCGCATTGACCATTTGCTGGCATTCAAACAGAATAAAACAACATCTGACAACTGATAATGTTTGAGGCGGAAGAACCAAAGTCTCCAAATTAAGTGGATTTGGGATGTTCTCTTAAAGGAGAACTCCGGTCAATTTTAACACTGAGCTCATTTTTTTGTAAATTTGGAGTGCTGTCAATACAGAGAACAACGACAAAAATCGCTGTTGCCTACACCGTGTTATCCTCTTTTTAAAATTTGCACCCTGTTGACTTCAATGGGGCAAGTTTTAAACCTGCTTTTAGCCTCTTAACATCCTTGATGTGTCATTACAAGTGCACAGCCAATGTGAGTGATTCCTTCAGAGTGAACACGGGTGAATCTGACTGCAGTAGATGTGAAAGATATGAATAAAAATGATGTTATTTAAGCCAGCGCAAATACCTGTATTTACTTCCTGTTTTCGGTCGAAGTCCACAGTAGTCGATTGTCGAGTTCACGCGCGCGATCATACGTAACTAAACCTATGCGTGTGAACTCAACAATCGATTACTATGGACTTCGACCGAAAACAGGAAGAAAATACAGGTATGAGCGCTGGCTTAAATAACATCATTTTTATTAATATCTTTCACATCTACTGCAGTCAGATTCACTCGTGTTCACTCAGAAGGAATCACTCACATTAGCTGTGCACTTGTAATGACACATCAAGGATGTTAAGAGGCTAAAAGCAGGTTTAGTACTTGCCCCATTGAAGTCAACAGGGTGCAAATTTTAAAAAGAGGATAACACGGTGTAGGCAACAGCGATTTTTGTCGTTGTTCTCTGTATTGACAGCACTCCAAATTTACAAAAAAATGAGCTCAATGTTAAAATTTACCGGAGTTCTCCTTTAAAGGGATACTTCACCCCAAAATGAGAATTTCTTTCATCATATATTCACCCCTTATGTCAAAAACTTTTTTTAAGAGAATGTGACAACTACATTTTTTTTAATGATGTCTACATTATTAGGGCATAATGGAAGAATTGTACCTTATTTTATTTTATTATAATTTCAGTAAGTTTATTATTTAATCAAACAATCTTTGTGTATCTATATTTTATTATTTTCTTTCTTGTCTATTTGTAATTTTTTTTTCAATCTTTTCAATGCAAAGCTTGGTTGAATATTTTTTTAAATAAATCAATTAAAGGTTTTATTATTTAATGCTTTTACATGCTTTTATTCAGCAAGGATTCCATTAAATTGACCAAAAGTCTCTGTAAAGACATTTATAATGTTACAAAAGATTTCAATTTCAAATAAATACTGTTTCTTTTAACTTTCTATTAATCCAAGAATCCTGAAAACAATGTATCATGGTTTACACGGAGAAAAAAAAAAATCAACATTGATAAAAATGTTTTTTGAGCATCAAATCATCATACTAAATAGATTTTTTTGAAGGATCATGTGACACTGAAGACTGGAGTAAAGATGCTGAAAATTCAGCTCAGGAATAAATTACAGTTCAAAATATTGTAAAATATATTAAAATAGAAAACATTTAAATTGTAGTAACATTTCTCAACATTATTGTTTTAACTGGTTTAAAAAAAAAAATCAAACTAAAGCAGTTCCGACCCCAATTTTTGAACGGTAGTGTAATTAAAAAGTCATGAAATTAAAGAGATTTGTCATGTGACCTACCAGCGATATTGTTCTGCGTGTGAGAGAGGAGAGTCAGGAAAGTAGAGCAGCTCCAACTAATCAGAGGGATTAATAAATATATAGTGATATTTAGAGATCACAGGTAGTTTTACTGGTGTCTTACTCTTTTTGACTTGTCTGTGACTGTTACAGAAAACACTCACCAGTCCCTGGTTAATGAAATACTCAGCGAAGTAAACCACACTAAGAGGAATAATAAACTTCAGCAGGCCCTGAAAGAGATCATATGGGTAAGAACAAACACTAAAATAAAAGACTCAAAGAGGAAGTGCATTTCCTGACTACAGCACAACAAGGTGCAAACTAAACAAAAATAAAAACACACACACAAACTGCTATCCTACATGACACACACAAGCTATGCTCACACTTTAAATGCAATGTTTTTTTTAAATGTAACCCCAAAAGAAATACACAGCATTTCTGATGTTCAGTGGCCTTGAACAAAAATGCAAATAAAGACAGAGATCCCATGACTAACTGAAAATTACTCATTTTATCTCAGTAATTCTAAACTATTATATGAATTAGATTTTTTGGGGGGGAAAAATAATCATGAGACAAATTTGCTGATATGCTAAAAAAAAAAAAAGGTAATAAAAATGCAGCACTGTATCCACCCTTATGAGTGTCAATATAAAATTCAAGGCCTGTGAATAAATAATATAAAAAATAATCATACAAAAATGACTTAAACACCAAATTGAGGCTCACACAGCAGGTCTAACCTTAATAACGTATATTTGGTCAGTGAAGGTTAGGGGTTCGATGTGATGGTCCCCTGTCAGAAGGAAGAGTACAGTTATTTGAATGGACCCTCATATACATAACCATGAGAATGAAAAGTTGCAACAATACAAGCAACCAGTTCCTAATGTACACACCTTGTTCTTCCTGAGATGGCTCAGAGTCCTCATCAGTATCAGTCTCTTCCTCAATTAAAGGGCGTCTCTCCCTGGAGTTCACCGTTCTGAAATAACTGTGACCAACATTGTGCCGTCTCCACTGTGGGAACGAGGGTGGGAACACCAGGAGGAAGAAATAGCTGGGGAAAAAAATCATGAGAGAAAAAGATATGTTTATGCAATCGATTTGGTCAACAGGTTCAACCAAAAGAGTTGAGAAAGTTATTCTGACCTAACAACCAAAATAACAGGGACAACCAGCATGATCCATAACGTAACTTGGGGGGTCAGACCAGCCTGTGTAAATGCTGAGTAGAGGAAAGCTCCAGCTACTCCTGCTGCCCCCGTGCCGGACCCCCAGCCACTTAACACATCCCTTAAAGAGACAGAAACATAAACAGCTAGTAAAACTGAGATCAGTGACTAGGGCTATGCACGGAATACAATACTAACATATTATTCATACTTTTTCTGTAATATGCAGTCATTACACTACCATTCAAAATTTTTGGGGTCGGTAAGATTTTTAAATGTTTTTTAAAGTCTCTTATGTTCACCAAGGCTGCATTTATTTGACCAAAAAAACATAGTTCAAGCAGCAGTATTGTGAAATAATAGTGCAATTTAACATAACTTCTCTATTTGACTATATTTTAAAATGTAATTCAGCATAATTACTCCAGTCTTCAATGTCACATGAACATTTCTGATTATTATCAATGTTGAAAACTGTTGTGCTGCTTAATATTTTTGTGGAAACCTTGATCATTTTTTTCAGGATTCTTAATAGAAAGCTCAAAAGAACAGTATTTGTTTGAAGTAGAAATGTGTAACATTATGAATGTATTTACGGCCACTTTTGATCAATTTAACGCACCCTTGCAGAATAAAAGTGTTCATTTGTTTACAAATGTTTTACAGAAGCCAAACTTTTTTAGTTTGAGAATACGGTGCATAGTATGCTCATTTCTGCATTCATATAATATTTTGGATTAAAACTGCATAATAACTGCTGTTACTACCACAGATAATACCTGAACATTCACAAAATGAAATGACCAAAAGACTAACATAATACGGTTATATTAATATGAATAATGGTTACTTTAACATCAAAAATAGTGCATACTGTACGGGTACAAAAATATCCCAACACAGAACAGTTTGTATGAATGAATGGGTGTCTAGACGCTACCTGCTGAAAAACACAGAGAGGGAGAGGAAGGAAAGCTCCCCCAATCCTGAACTAATACTGGCAAAGACGACACCTGAGGAAGGATTCAGAGGTTCATCATCACAGCACTTATCAGATCTCATTAATCCAATACAAGAGGACATGCTCGTTACCAGTTATGCTCATCGATACAGTTGAAGAAAATGACACCATCAGGAAGCTGACTACTGCCGTAAAGAAACACACCAACACACGGAAACTGTTCATAATAAAAGTGAAAGAAAATAACATATTAATTAACAATTAAAGGGATCATTCCTTTAAAAATCCCTTTTACAGAAAAAAACACTGTGCAGGGCTACAATCAAATCAAATTCATCCTTTTAACTTTGTTAACAGGTTTGACATTGATTTCTCACACTATTGCATATCTCTTATCACAGTCTTACATGACATAATGTCAACATCTACGCAGCTAAACCTGTCTGAAGATGTTGACGGTTGTTAGACAAAGTAAATAAGTGCTTGTCAACTTTACCCATAAGGCACTTTGTGTATATAGAAAGGTGCTGTGAATTTGATTATGAGGGTGGGTAAGATGTCAGCCAACAGCACAGCCTAGAAACAGAAATAAAACAGTGTCACTCCCTGAACAAATATTTAAACATACACTTAACTCCCTAGACAACACGAGGGACCCGTCAACAAGGAATGACGGAGAGAAAGAAAGACAGACGTACCGCAGTAGACACAGGATTGCAGTCAAAGCGGTTGCTGCTGTTCCCGATCTCTATGTTAGTCCCATTTGGAGCTGGAGTCTAGTGCGAGAACAAAATAAAAAACGAGATAACATGAGTAATCAAACCTTGTGGAAAAAGTACACTTTAGCATACTTTTAAAAAGAGTTCATAATTTACATAATATACTTTAAAAGAATATGTTAAGTCTGAACTGAACGTAATGTTTTCGGAAATTCTATTATAGTTTAAATTCATAATAAATACAATTAGTTAATGTTTTTTTTTCTAAGGCACGTTTATAAAACTACTTAAATGTCCTAATTGAACTATGGCCTAATCCTGGCTTAATCTAAGCCTTGTCTGTGAAACCAGGCCAATGCAATTTCATAATTACTTCTATTGTCTTTGAAATATGACTGAAGTGTACTGCTGAATGTACAGATAAGCATTAATGGTAAACTAAAACATAATGTCATGTATTTAAATATATTTGTAATTACACATTTGTAATGATTAAGCTGCAATTTAGTACATTTAAAATATATCTACTTTAAATATTTAGTATGTTAGTCAATACTTTAAAATAATAAGTGTACTTCTTAAAAGCATGACTAAAGAATATTGAAATATGATTTAAAATTGGACTATTACAAAGTGCACTTTTTAAAAGTATACTTACGTTTGTTAACACACACACACACACACACACACACACACACACACACACACACACACACACACACACACACACACACACACATACATACATACATATTATATATATATGTATATATGTATATGTATATATGTATATGTATATATATATATATATATATATATATATATATATATATATTTATTTATTCATTTTTTTTTTTTTTTTTAGTACTCATGCACATTCAATACAATTATGCACACTTCTTTTTCACAAGGGAAGGATGGAGTTGTGGCAACTGTTTTTAGCAATATAACCAGAAATATCTTACAGGTGTTGTTGTGTTTTGAGATTCCTGTTTTTGTAAGATGTCATGTGCTGCACTCAGCATCACCACATATGCAAAGTTATTGCAAAGTCCCAGTAACCTAGATAGAGATAATGAAGATTAGTTTACATATTGCGTATCACTTTAAGTAAAGTTTGCAGAAGATTCACTTACCAAAACCCAATACAAATTCTCCAGCGCTGAAAACGACCTATACAGAAAAAACATACGTCAGGATAAAAAATCATATAAATCATAAAATACTGTTAAAGTGTCATTAGAGTATCCTACCTTCAGTGTGAGCTGTAATGACAGGGTCAGAGTTTAATGATCGATCCATTGCGACTTTTCGCACTGAAAAACTGTCACATACAGAAAAGTACTTCTCTAGCTGAGAGTTCAACTGCAGACATCCATAAACATTACATATTCATAACAACGGTGTATCTGAATGATCATAGCTCATTTGCAGCGGCGTAATGTTAGATAAACAGAGAGACACGAATCCACTGTCTTCCACTTTCATTACCTCAAATTATGACAAGCGACAGCAATAATCACAGCAGCACAAGGGTGCTGCACAGAAATAGATCCGACCGAGCGCAATGCTGCGAGGAGTAAACAGTTCCCACCGACTGCAGTGACTGTTTTCAGTGCACAGTATATCTATTCTGAGTTTTCATTTCATTGTTTTTATTCATTTTGAGGAATACTGAATCTGTTGTTGTACTCAGATGATCAAATACTCAAATTTAGTCTAGAACTAGGTTAAAATAAGCATCAAGTTTACACACAACACCTCTGTATGTTCCTTACAATTTCTCAACATGAGGACAGGAGAGGTGTCAGTCAATAAATGGGAAAACAAAGTAACTTGTGTTGCTTATTTGAAAAATGACCTAAGATATTTTGTTTTAAATGTAAAAGTACTGCATTTTAATGTAACGTATTGCATAAAAATAATGCATTTTAATGCCGTAATATAAAATGTAAAAGTAATGCAGTAATGTAAAAAGTAATGCATTTTAATTTTAATTTAAGTAATGCTTAACTCCTAATCTCTCCCAGGGCACCGCAGTGAATGGCTGTCCACTGCTCCGTGTGTGTGTGTGTGTGTGTGTGTGTGTGTGTGTGTGTGTGTGTGTGTGTGTGTGTGTGTGTGTGTGTGTGTGTGTGTGTACACTAACTTTGATGGGTTAAATGCAGAGGACTAAATCAGAGTATGGGTTAACATACTTTGCCTTCACTTCACTATGTTTCATTGGCTTTTTGCATTAACTGACCAAAATCTAGAAAACAATGCTGTGAGGGTGTTACTAATACAACAACTGAGAAAATAACTGAAAAAATCATTGTTTCTTCTGACAGTCGTAATCAGTTCCTGTATGTTTTCCCCTCTTTTGGAAAGTTTTGGATTATTTTTTCATGGATTATTTTTCTTTTGGAACTATTCACAGTACTATAAGAATATGTGTACCATTTGAACAAGTATTTAACATTTTAGTTACCAAACCCATGAGTCAACACTTCTGCCATTTTCCATTATCAGGACATCATTGGCATATCACTCTCTCTCCCTCTACTGGTCAGTAATCATAAATGCATCAAAAACTAAACTGCAGGACTGTTCATTTATAAAAATAAAATAAAAACAATAAAGTAAAATACAGAAAATGTGTAAGAACATTTATAATCTATAAGAATTTTGTATTCTACATTAAGAACATTTGTAAAAAAAAATAAAAAATAAAAATAAAAATATAAAAATCATTCTTACAAAAAGGTAGGCAATTTGTTCCAGAAACAGTTTTTGATATGCTGGTTGAAAGGCTGTGGAAGGCATAGGACCATAAAATGTTCGTCCAATCATTGCATTCGGACCGAAATGCAAATGCAGGAGCCAGGAGGTACGATGTCCTACCTGCCAATGTATGTATTTTCATACCTCCGTGCACCTGCTCGCGCAGACATCGCATGTCATAAGCATGTTTCATGGCCACAAACAAACAGCAGCCGCATTTTACAGTTTCTCCTGAATCAAAACAACAAGCTCATGCTGCGTTCATGCCATAATGTTATGTGCTTTTGAGATAATTTAACGCTGTCTCTCTCGCCTCGTGATGCTTTGCAGACTCTGCTCTGGCTTTGTGTGTTTATTTGTTTTGAAGGAGGCATGGCTTTGGAGACACTCTGAAGGGAGAGTGGGATCTAATCCTTTCAAAGCTAACTTGCTATTGCTAGCCGTTCTGAAAATTTCCTACTCTACCTTTAATTTATAAGAAAATTTGTAGGAAAATTCATGACAACTTAAAAAAAAAAAAAAACAACTTTTTTAAGATAACATATAAACACTTTTAGAGAAATGTATAAACTGTTATAAATAGTAAATATAAATATATATAAATAGTAATACAATTTATAATAAAATTATATTTATATTAAATGTATTTTCACATTGGTTGTTTGTGGATTTTTATAGTAGGCCTAGCACTACATTCATTCCCTGACATAGCCTAGGCTCCTGCAGATCTGACACTTCTGAAACTGCTATGGCCATGAACTACTGCCATTTGCCAACAAACTTACCAAGATCTTTTAAAATTATTAGATACTGTTAATGCGTTTACATTGAGATCAATAGCCTACACCTTAATGATGAAACGGGGGAATTTCGAAAGGTTTCAAAACAGTGTGAGTGCAAATGAAGGCAAGCTCACACTTTTGGCCAGATATTGCTGGATTACGGCCAAATCAGTCTTCGTTACGGTTGGTGATGCTTGTTAAGTATAAGAATAAGAAACTTTATTGTCATTGCACATCAGGTTTACAATGAAATTGCAGTGCATAAGACCGAGAGCCGCTGCGTCCGCTCGCGCCGCCATCTTTATCACACAGATAAGTCACATAAATAAATACGAAGAAATGTAAAAAAAAAAAAAATCAACAACTAAAATACATAAATAAATATAAAAATAAATGTAAAAAACAAAACAAACATTGAGTATTTATACTTTTATTTCCTTATGAATAATTAAAAATTTCCCCACATTTATTTAATTCTACTTTATTTTTTTTTTACATTTATCTATTTATACATTTCTTTGTCTGTATGTAAATGACGGGTTTTACTTTAGACGAGTTCAGAGCGGCAGTGCTGAAGCTTTGAGGCCACAGTGACACCTTGTGGTGTGACCAATCAAAACGCAAGCCATTGCAAAGTCACAGAGGCAATGACTGACTTCATTTAATAATCAAAGTAATTTAATATCACCCTTTAACCAGTTTAATTTAAACCTCAAAAAAGGTTCAAAAGTTTCATAAAGCCTCGTTTACAAAGCACAAATCATAATAATTAAAAAAAAGTACTACAAATAATAATACTTATTTACTGCAATTATATCTATCAAAGGTGTTCTTAACCGGTGCTGCTTCTTATAATGATAATCATCCTATATAAATAAGATAAGTTCCAACAGTGCCGACAACTCACAAAAACGTATTGTTTGAATAACACCACAAAAAGAAGCAAATGAGGTTAGCTGTGAAATATACTTTATTGTTTTCTTAACAGTGAGTATCATATTAAACAATAACAATAATATACCCCTGAAAGGCAGATGTTCTTTGTGCAAGTCAAATACAGTTAATATAAGTACTACAAGTACAAGAGCAACGTTTCTCAGCAGAGTTCGACATTAGAACACATGGGAGTGTTATTAAAAGCGGAAAGAGGGAGGAGATTAGGGCAAAATACATCTGGACATCAAGTTATTCAATTACAATTATTACTCTTTTAGGTTTCATCTCTTAGTTTCATAGTTTTGTTTTACACGTGGAAGTAACAAACACTAGAAAGAAAAAGGGAATGGGTCAAATGATGGGAGTTCAGAGTACAGATGTGTTTGGGTTCAGCGATTCTTTAGGAATAGGATGTGGATTGAAATGTAAAAGGCTTCTTGGTGATTAGTAGGCATGGTTGGCCACAAAGAGAGATTCTCCAGCAGCAGCACCCTTATCTCCTGAGGACACGTACTTCCCAACACAGGCCAGGCTGTTGTTCTGGAGATAGAAGCACAAGACAATAAGAGTAAAGTTGATCTAAAACAACTTTAGATTAAATACATAAAGTATAAACGGTATTTATCATATTTTATTATTGCAGGTTTGCATAATATTTCACTGTTTTTATTCGTTTTGAGGAACAAAAAAAACCCCAGCAGATTATCTCAAGTTACTGAAACTTACAAGAGCTCTCTTTACGAACTCCTCCTGGCAGGCTTTGCCATTCTCCTTCTTGCCAGCCCAGGCTTTGAGGGCAGAGGCCTGCAGGGCACGACCGTAGGAGAATGTCAGGGCCCAGGGCCTATGCAGGGGACACTGGTTCATGGCATTCAGATTGAGTGTGGCCTCCTCCTCACTCTGGCCTCCAGACAGGAAGGTGATGCCTATATCAAGAAGGTGTGGCAAAATGGGTCAGAAACGAGGAAATGATGATAATTACACAGTCGAGAACGTGTCCAGCAGGCCTGTGGTAAGATAAAGACTCTGTCATGAGCGAGTGAGTAATTGTGGTTGTTTTACTAACCAGGCACAGCAGGAGGAACAGTGCGGCGAAGAGCAGTGACAGTCGCCATGGCGATCTCCTGGGGGGTGTTTTTCTGGGAACAGGCATGGCCGGCAGTCACCATGTTGGGTTTGAGCAGAGTGCCCTCTAAATAAACATGGTGGTCTGACAGGGCCTTGTACACAGCAGCCAGAACCTTCTCAGTCACATACTGGGTCCTCTTCAGGTCATGGTCACCATCAGGCAGAATTTCAGGCTCCACGATGGGCACAATGCCGTGCTAACGAAAAAGGAGATATCATGTCAGTAATAAAAGTATACAATTATTTTAATATACTCTAGCGTTCAAAGGATTTTAAGATATGGTCACTTATGCTCACCAAGACTGCATTGATTTGATTAAAAATACAGTAAAACAGTAAGATTGTGAAATATTATTAAAAAAAGGTTTTCTATTTTAATACATGTTAAAATGTAATTTATTCCAGAGATGACATCAGCATAATTACTCTACACCAGTCTTCAGTGTCACATGATCCTTCAGAAATCATTCTGATATGATTTGCTGCTCAAGAAACATTTATTATTATTATTACCAATGTTGAAAACAGTTCCACTGCTTAATATTTTTGTGGAAACACCAATGTATTTTCAGGATTCTTTGATAAATAGAAAGTTCAAAATAACAGTATTTATTTGAAATAGAAATCTTTTGTAACAATGTGTCCTTACTCTTTACTGTCGCTTTTGATGTATTTAACATGTCCATGCTGAATGAAAGCATACAAAAAGCATTGTGTGTGGATATACATAGCTGTGCGCGTCTCACCATCTGGCAGATGCTAGCGTAACGAGCGAGCACATTGGCGTTCTCAATGATGGCCAGTCTAGAGGGAGTTGTGGCAGTGATCTTCAGCACAGACCTCCATTTAGCAAAGTCTGCCCCATCCTTCTTATACTGAGCACAACGCTCGTACAGCCCATCCAGACCTGCGAACGCAGAGAGAAATGAAGGTTTAAAGAGTCCCAAGCAAACTAAGTGACCGTGACCATTCAATTCCGGTCAACGTCCATCAAATTCCAGCATTTAAGTGGATACAAAAGGTTAAAAAAAATACCAAGTGTCATTTGTACTACCTGATAATCTATTTCATAGATAATCATGGGATGTTCACCTTGTGTGGTGGTCTCTCCATTAGTGCCAGCCAGGGGAACCACACCCTTGTCCACTTTGATGCCAACTACCATGCCCCTCTCCTTAAGGTACTGGGAGAAAAGTTTGCCATCATCTGTCTTCTGGTAGAGCGTCTCATGGAAGAGGATGACGCCACCGATGCAGGGCTTCACACGGTCGTCTGCGGTAAACAGCAGCTGGCGGTACAGTCTCCTGTTCTCCTCGGTGTTCTCAGCATTGATGCTCTGGAATCGCTTCGCCACGCTACCTGCGCAGGACCAACGATACGAGATGTTATCAGTCATAAGACAAGCAAATAAACTGGTTACTAATGAACGTGAACTCAACAGCCTGTACCTGTAGACTCGTCCGCAGCAAGAATGCCTTTGCCAGGGGCCACAATCCTCTGAGCAATATCGCTCAGCTCCTTCTTCTGCTCTGGTGTGAGGAATGGGTACGCGTGAGGCATCTTGACTCTAAGGAGATAGGTTTGGGAAACAGATTTCTATAATCATTCTGATTATCAGATTCATAATCATTAGAAACACACGAATCACATAACACAAACAGTGACCTATAACCAAGTAATGAATCAGGTGACTAATTAAATCAACATCAAGGAGCCTGAGCAAGGGTTCAGAATTGGGTGTGTACTCGCAAACCTTACCGACATTTTTTTTTTCTTCAACAAACTACATCTTGTTAGTTCATGATGCAACACGCCCTTCAGATACAAGCATGGATGACCTTGTGCGGCTCACGTAACGTTGCCTGTGTTAGCTTTGCATTAAAACGGAAAAGCGACTAGTAAAAGACTAGCTTCCGACAGCGGTCAAATATATATGCTTTTACTTGGATGTAAACTTGCTTTATATTAAGTAAAAACTCACCAGTAAAGAGGGGTAGAGGAAGCGATGGTTTCCGAATCACACTCTCAACGTAGTCACGTTATTCTACGGATGCAATGAATTGCAATAAAAGGAAGGAAATTACAAGCAATTTTACAGGGCTTGACCAATCAGGGCGGGAGTCATGTATTGATGGACAGGGCGTGGGGACGATGATTGGCAGTTGGGCTTTGAAAGGCGGGTTTAAGAACTACGCATCAAAAGGGGAGTGGTTTTGTTACAAATTAGAGGCGGGTTCGCGTTCTTGTGATACGTGACAGTTCACATGCAGGAGAAACAGACATGGAAATTACATTTTGAAATCCTGTTTGGATGCAAGCGAACAAATGACCTTGCGTGTGCAGTGCATTTTAGGAGTATGTTTAACAGGCTATGAATTATAAGACACTAATGCGCTTTAAAAAAAAAGAAAAAAAGTCTGGTATATATATCATCAAATTACATCTCTTGTCTACTGGACATTGAACAGCCCCACAAAAGGCTCTTAACATTCCAGCAACAAACCTCTTAACACCCTCCGCTCAAGTTGCATTCAACCAAAGGCCAACTTAAATATAGACAATCATTTAATGGCTGAAATCCAGCACTATAGAAGAGGATTTGACTTGTGATTGTGAAAGAGGGTCTGAACGACTCTTTGTGATGTTGAATTCCAAGCAGAGTCACTCAAGCTGGTAAATATTATTAATTCATGCCAAAAATAACACAGATTATCAGTGTTTTGTGTATTATGCATTTAAGCAAGAATAAAGAATTATGAATTATTTTAACAGTACATTTTATTATGCTAATAAATGTACAATTAAATCATTATTATTTAAAAGTTTTTAATATTAAAAACTATTATTATTATAATTATCAGTATTTCTTTGATTTAAAAAAAATGTGACAGAAGCAAATACATTGAAATAAAAAAGCCTAAAGAATATAGGCTAGTCTTATTTTTGCAGTAATTTACCGTTTACAGAAAAAAATAATAAAGTAGAATGCACGTTTTTACCGTGGAGCTGGATGAAGTGAGCGAGAGATACTCCCCAAATGGATGCAGAGGAGGTCTGGATAGTCTGCGACACTCTTCTGGTGCCAGATGACCTGTATTTATTCAGACGGCGTGACCTTTGACATTCTGTGGGTTTGGCTAATCTTAGCAGCAGGCAAACCCACGATGCAACTGGAGAAGGGCGATGTGACATTCATGTACACTGGCATTCAGCAAAGAAAGGTTAAAGAGAAAGGCAGTGAGTGGCATGGACAAGGCGCATGATTATTAATGTTGCTGCAACATGCATGAAGTATCATACAATCCCAATTAATTCATGATGAAAAGGGAGACTTGTGGTCTATAGATGACTGCAATAACCTGATTGAATCTTCTGCATGATGCTCTTTAATATTACTCCATGCAGTCCTTACAAACCTCCTGAGCCCACGAGATAACTGTCATCAGAAAAGGGATCTACTGTCCTCCTGAGATCTTCTGTCATGACCTTTCATCTTTTAAATGTCTTCTCTACATAATCCCTGTAATCAGCAAGAGCTTCATGTCTGACCAATTCATAAAGGTATAACCTAGATAACCTATATAGTAAAATGTAGAAACTTGGAACAATTTTTGCAAATGCATGAAAACAAATGAAGCCACCAGAAAATCTAAGACAATCCAACAATGAATGTAAAAGTGAATTCTTTCATATTTTACCACCAATGCTCTATAGATAATAATACTACTGTCAACAAAGCCTTTTTTCATGAAAGAATAACTTTAATTCATTTTAAAACCACACAGTTACAAAAATAGCACATATTTATATATATAAAAAATTGATACAAAAAATAATTTCAACCTAAGTTTTGCCTGTCAACAGAGAAAAGTGACAGTCACAGCATGTTTACTTTGTAAGCCATAGTATGCTGGCTGTAAGCATTAAAAAATATGGCCATATGCATAACTGTATGTCACAATATGCACAAATATTTCACAGGAGGATGTCCTGTAAACAATTACATTAGTAAACACTAGAACTAGCTTTTATTACCTTTGTACAGTATTACAGTATGTATCACAAAAATGATTATTACAATCTAAAATTGGTAAGTCAGCACTATATGAACATGTATCTTATATACAGTCAACACAGTTCAAGGACACTGGTGTCAGAATTAGATATATTTAACAGCATGTGTGGTTTATAGATTCCTCTCTTCTCTTTGTATGGCTCATAACTGAAGTACAAATGTCCATCATACCCAGTACAATGATACCACAGAGAAACACATTCGCTACAAAGCATAATTAATTATTGCCAACTAGGAAACTAGAAAGGACAAAAGTTTGTAAATATGATTTTTTGGTGCTGAAATGTAAAAATTCATTAAACGTCATGCTTTAAAAATCCATGGCACTGCTTAAAACTTTAGCTTCAGTCTTCTATTGTTCTACAGTGATTGTGTATTTCAGGAATTACAGCAGTTTGGACAACTGGCATCACACTATGACTTAAATATGTCCAATAACCATTATACTACAATAGTATGTACTGTATTTACAGTCTATATTATGTTTTATTAAGCATTTATTAATCTTGCTCACTTCATCCATACATGACTCAACTAAACAATGTATATTCCCAATAAATGCACATCTAAATGTTTTAGAACCGATGTAAATTTTGGTTAAATCAATGACCGTGA
This sequence comes from Scardinius erythrophthalmus, assembly GCF_964197995.2. NCBI lineage: Eukaryota > Metazoa > Chordata > Actinopteri > Cypriniformes > Leuciscidae > Scardinius > Scardinius erythrophthalmus. Next base: position 39,527,509 of record NC_138221.1, read on the forward strand.
ATAGGAAGGATGCTGTAATGTCTCCCAAATGATGCAAACGTTACAGAACAACCAAAGACTGAATCACAGTTTCTCTGGCTATCTTAAAACATACTTAAGTGTCACTTGGAGTAGGAATTTAAGGCATATTTTAAAGTGAAGTGGGTCTTCCTCTTTTCCTCCACCTTTCCTTCTACTTAAACTTGATCTCAAAGCAGAAGCAGTTGATGGAGTCGCACTCTGGTGGTTGACAGGTACAAGCACAATCCCACATCGCACACTGCAATAAGAAGAAATGATGATGAACAAGAAAAACCTGCTGACAGTGTGAGAAGGTTTATACCACTTCTGTTCATATTTATAGGCAGTGGGGGCTCCTGGCCGTAAATTTAGGTAAGGCAGATTCTGGGTCTTAGCACTAGTTTATGATCAACATTTTGTAAGCTTTATATCCTAATCGCTGAACACATCAGACACACATTTGACAGAATTCAGAATTGTCCTTGCGTTATTCAGCCTGAGGGTGGCGCTCTAATGATGATTGACAGACAAACGGCAAACGCATAGAATGCCATCTAGAATTGCCTTAATGTGGTTTTGTGTATTATATGTTGCAAGAAAGCTGAGATCAAAATCAAATACACTGTTTTCCTTAGGGGCAAACAAAATAATTTCAGATGTATTTTCATTCAGGAAAAATTGCTCAAGTTCATTTAGGCAATCTAAAAGTGGCTGAAGAGAATATTTGTTGTTGCGCTGTAAGGGAAGATAGATTTGGGTATCATCGGCATATAGAAGAAAAGAGACCATATTTAAAAAACAAAACAAAAAAAAACATTACAATTATTGTGCAAAATTAATATAAAATTACTTATACAGAAGATATGTTGCAACAATCCTTCCCCTTATAAAAATACATTGTTAGGCATGGTTATGCAATACATAGGCATTCGTTTTATATTTCAAGCATGTTGTTTGTGCACTTAATGCAATAAACATCATACAATTATTAAATAGGTTATAATTAGTCAAGATTTTGCAATAACTTTTGATCAGGCATTACCGCCTGTGTTCTAAAGGAGACCCAATTCCTGGGCTCGATTACTCATGACACTGGCTGCCCCGCTTAATCATGAATCTATGCGCTTCATTTTAATATATTCTAATCACTTTACGACTTAAAATAGTCTAGAAAATCCGAAAAAATATTTGTTGCAAAATGCTGAACACATTTATAATTTATTATTAATTGAATGTATATATAGAGGTCTATGTTTGGATGAATATTTTGGTGGGGACCTGCCCATACAGACAAGCCGTGGATGTTTATAGGGCTGTTTGGAAATTGTGTACTGTTTATTATTCAGTTAAGTTATTTGATAATACCATCATAATATGAAAGTTAAGATTATTACAAAGGCAATATTAACACTTTTATAATAAGATTTCATTTGTTAACATATATAGCCATGTACACACTGTAAAGTTTCAGGAGTGACAACAGCATTAAAATACTGGATTTCACCCATTGAATCCATGTGTGTACAGAACACGACTCACAACCAAAATTTCGACGATTGACAGTGTGATAACCATTAGAAAATTCTGGTGTCTTGCTTGTTTGGTATCCACTATTTTTGACTAAATTAATATTACAGTGACCAAAGAGTCATTATGTTAGATTTAGGTCCAGTTTAAGGAGTTTAAAAAAACATTGCATAGAATTTTTGTAAATACGATTGCAACTACCTGCATTTTTCAGCAGTTAATGCGGTTGTAGAAAGCAGTTGTCACTCCCAAAAATGACTGAACTGTGATCAGTCTAGTTTACTACATTAGTTAACATGAACTAAGAATCAACAATACTTCTACAACATTTATTAATCTTGGTTAATGTTAATTTATACATTTACTAGCGCATTGTTAAAATTACCAGTTGTATATGTTAACATAAGTTCTGTCCTGACAAATCTCGGAGTGTTTGGCATGGTAATGGATATGACAATGTTGATATATATGTTGATACAGATCTGCTACGCTGTTGCTGTGGCAGAGTAAGTACAAGACTTGCTACTGCCAATACATACACGCCACGCTGCTGTGAGCAAGTAAGACATGTACATGCTGCTGCTGTACAATAGTGTGCATGAATTACCCGTAGCGGATCTATACAGGTGGAGCTGGGGAAGGTGGAGGGTTTCTGAAAGCGCACTGCACTGCTAAGAAAAATGCTAACCACGTATTTGAAGGCTGAGCATGTGGGATCATTGGTGACTAATATAGCAGGGACTAATCAGCGGTGCTATAGAGAATTATGTGATTGTAAGCAGATCGAGTTAAAGACTTATTAGCTGCGCCATCTAGAGTTTCAAGACAGAACTTTACAGTATTTAATGCACTAAAATAAACAATGTATTTTTATTAACTAACATTAACATTACATTAACATTAGTAAATGCTTTAAAATGATATTGCTCATAGTTACTTAATGTTAACAAATCAAACCTTATTATAAAGTGTTACCAAGGCATTTAATTGGCCTTCGGAGAGCATATAACCCTAAACAATCAAAAACTTCGGGGGTTTCCCAACAATTAAACAATTATTTTACGATTCCTGAAATTTGTCTAAGGTTGCAAAATTGTGGCAAAAACAATGCATTGTGCATCCAGCTTAAAGCAAAAAGAAATTGGTGACATATCACTTACATTAGGGGAGGGACAGGAGTAGTCCAGGCAGGATCGCAGAGAGGGTGGACGACAGTCACATGACTGGGCACACACTAAACAGTACTCACAAGGAGAGAAACCTGCACAGCAATCTGAACACCGTGGATCACACTTGGCCTGTGAAGAGAGAAAAGCCCCTTTCACACAGAGATTCCGGAAAATACACGGATAAAGTGACCCGGGATTTGACCCGGGTTCATTTGATTTTGGTTCATTCACACTGCCAGTGATTTTCCGGAATCAGAGAGCGCGTTCACACACAACCCGTGTATGTCCCGGAAAGACACGTGACATCGATGTGACTTGTAATGTCTCAGCAGCGTCTTCAGTTTGCTTATGAGCTGCGATTTCTCTCTCGAGAAACCACGCTTGTGCATTTATTTCTCTGATTCGATCATAAAATTGCGCATTTCGTACCGTTTCACAGCTGGCGAACGATCCCGGCTTCAGCGTCATCACTACGACACGGCATTATTACGGCTTTTGTTCACACAGCGCGCGTTCCGGGACTGAACACGGCAATGTTACTAGGTCCCCAACCCGGCATCGATCCCGGCATTAAACCCGGGTCGTGTTTGCGTTCACACAGAAGGCGTTCCGGCAATTTGCCGGGTTCAAAGCGCTGTGTGAATGGGGCTAAAGAGAGCCAAGTGTGATCCACACTGCCAAAATGACTCAAAAGATAAAGCTAAAAACAGCAGGAAGTGAGATTCAGAGCAAAGCAACTGTGAAAAGTGTATACTTGCTGGACTTGTGTATATCAACAGCCATTCATATTTACTCAAGTAGATTGTTCAGCAATTTGGCTAACAGTAACGTTTCATGAAGTTTCTTCAGAAAGAGGAACTGATGATGTTGAAGTACCTTGAGACAGTGGTGGCACCACAGCACAGCCGCCAGGACCATCATATAGAGTCCCACAGCGATCATGATGATGGCAGGCAGCGGGAGAGAGAGAGCCCACACAGGAACAGCCTGACAGAGTCGAAGGAAACAGCACTTGATTTCACTAGACATCAACCCTACAGCTTATGGAAAAATCTATTTTATTTTGTAATAAGAATTAGTACTTTTTGAGAATTAGTCATTTATTTAGTTTTCAAAATCTTTCAAAGCCAAGGCTATTATTTTGTTGTACAAGAAATATTTATTTTCTATAGGTTTTTATTTTTTAAAATATGAAATATGAAAAATGTGAAACATTAACTTTATATTTATAATAATATGGTTAATTTATATATCGTATTTCCCGGGCTCAGTCATTTCACATGAACAATTATTTGGACAATGGACATTTGCCCAGTCCAGAACAAGAGATAATGCAGTTGCAAACATTGTGCAAACATTTAAATCCATGACAAAGAACTGTAACATTCATACAAAACCATGAAGCAAGTACACAACATGACTGATAATAATGGAAGAACACATTATGACTGATAATAATGGAAGAACACATTATGACTGATAATCTGGGATTTGGGCTGGGATTTGAAGCAGATACAAATTATGACTGATAATATTAGGCAAACAAATAGGTTTTGAGCTGTGATTTTAATTCATGGATACAGATAATTGTCATAAGTGTCAGGGAGTATAGGGAGAAAGTATGTCAGAAAGATAGGAGTGAGCAAGACCATTAAGGTAAGCAGAATAATTTTATATATAATACGGGATGATACAGGCAGCCAGTGGAGGTTAAATATGATGGGAGTAATACGAGCAGATCGTGTAGCATAAGTTAATATTGTCGCAGCAGAATTTTGAATATATTGCAAGCGGGAGATAAGAGTGTTCAGATAGTCAATGCGAGATGTAATAAATGCATGTACTAATGATTCAACATCTTTTGGGCTGAAGTAGGGACTAACTTGGGCGAATAGGGCAAAGTTGGAAGGATGCTTTTAAAGAGTTTGCTAATATAGGCATCTAGGGTCAGTGAAGAATCTAGAGTTTCCCTAAGTTTCTGACCGTGGCAGATGGAAAAACTGATGTAGCATCAGGGTCAAAGCTAGGATCACTAGTTATATTTTTTGATAGAGTTGGGGAAAAAATAGGATCTCAGTTTTGCTTAAGTTCAAAGTGAGAAAGTTCAATTCATTGACACACGTGAGGATAACGAGTCAGTCTGGTGAATAGAATCTGTCCGGCAAGCTGTATATATCTGAATATCAGTCATCAGTAACATAGGCTATACCATGACAATGAATAATTTGTCCAAGAGGCAAAATGTAGATAATGAATAATAATGGGCCAACACCTGATCCCTGGGGAACACCCTGTTTGAGTTAAGCAGTGGTGGATTTGTAATTGTGCATAGAAATGTAGTATTGCGATAAGGGGAGAATCAGGATAATGCAGTACGTGAGATGCCAATCTTTGAAATGCGAGAGAGTAATAATTCATATTGCCCCAAAACACATATTAATTTATAAAATTAGACAAAATGTACAGTAACACCAATTTTAGCTCATGCTTACAACAAATTGTGTGGTAAATCAGAAAATAAATACTAAATGAATAAATTACTCTTTGATAGTTCATATTTAGTAATATTACTGATTTGACTGCACTGACACTATTGGATGAGACCTGAGCTGAACTGAGTCGGACGATGGCATCACTGTTTTCTTCAGAGCTGCTTTATAGCTGAATTGAACTCAGTTCATTATTGATGAACTTTCCTCAGTTATTGAACCGAAATTATTCAACACAAAATGAACTGAATGACTGTTTACGTTTGTCTTTTTAGAGCTGCTTTACAGCAGAATTGAATTCTGTTTGTCTCATGCGATCATTGTTCTCACTGCGACCAGAACACCGCAGACACACAGTGCGATCACCATGGGAAAATCTCAGAGTAAAAACTGGGAGTTGTGAAAAATATGATACACCGGTGTTTTGCCAGATGAGAAGTTTATCTATGTATCATCTTTTTACTCTTTTAATTCATTTTATAACTGTATCATATATCTCTTTTAATTCCTTTTAGAACTGTTTTTAATTTTCCTTGCTTTTATTTTGTCATGATTTTAATTCCTTTCTGTAAAGCGCTTTGAATTGCCATAGTGTATGAAATGTGCTATATAAATAAACTTGCCTTGCCTTGTTCTCCTGTTTATCACAGTAAAGCAAACTGTATAGATTTAGATAGAAAATAGATTTTTTTTTTTCTGTATTCTGTTATATAAGAGCAATATAAACAAAGGGGACTTGAATTGATAGTAACAGCGGAGGAACTATGTGCAAGTTTGCTTGTGTCTGAAAGCTGGAATTTCTGTCAAAATAACTTTACCGAAATAAAAAAAACACTCTGAATCACATTCTGACGGAACACCTATTAAATACAGGCGAAGTTAGGCTAATTCGTGTGTGCATTTAAATAAACAGATATTATATTTTATATTTTTTTCTTCGTCTTATTATTATTATTATTATTATGATTAAAACAGTATTGCGCAGTATGGTTAAAGAAAAAACATAAAAGACTAAAACTTAATTTGTAAGGGGAAAAAACATTGTACATGCAAAAAAATGCATTTAACGTTACACCGTTGATGTCCAACAAACAAATCTTCACTTGAAGGACGTAGCACAATACACAAAACTATCTTACATACCATTATAACGTCCCTGCATTCCCAGTGTAATTGAACAGGGTTTTCAGTTATCGGGAGATTTCTTTAATTTAATTTAATTAAACCAGATGTTTACTCGTATAGCTAGCACATTGTTCTATAGCGAGGCTGATCAATGTTGTCCTAGCAACCGCGATACCACTTCCTTTGAGTGTACGGCGACATGGAAGGACCAAACTTAATCCATATTGAAAACATCATAAAAAGTCCGACAGTAGAATGGAAACGAAAAGCCCTACTACTGCAATGCATGCAGACTTTTGTGCAATACATTATTGAATATGAACCCTTTTTAGCGTTTATATAAAGTAATCGAAATGAATTAAATGTAAATGAGTTTAAAAAAAAATCAAGCTAGATGCCATTAAAAGTCTTCTTAGTGTATTTGTGTAATTTGTGCATATATTACTACTGTTTGTGCTGACAGATTTGTAATACCATAAGTAACCCTCCAGTGTTTTTTTTTTTTTTGGATTGGTATGCCTGGGAAAATGGCAGACAAAAAGCCTGACAAAGATTTCTCTTTTCTTGTATTTTTTCTATTTTTTTTCTTGTATTTTGTTGTTGTTAGAAATTACAGTTTTAAATTCCCCTTTAAAACTGTTTCCATGCGTTTATTGTGTTATTAACTTTATTGAATCAAATCTTTAATAAACTAAACTGAATAAATATTTAGTTTATTAATTCATTCACTCAATAACTAAAAATGTTTCCTGCTCAGGCTAGCCGAATGTCGCTGGTGAAAAAGAGAAAGTGTGTCCTCAAGATAGCTTTGGATTACTTTTAGCTCACTGTCCAGGGAATAAAATCTTCTGAAATAAATTGAGAATTACATTTTAACAGTAACCTGGGCCTACAGACAGAAAATGAAGAGAGCTAAGCTGAAAGAATAGTGCTGCTGACATCTGTCCCAACACCCTGACTTCAGACCAAACCATCAAGTGTAAATATTTAAGCTGAGATGAAACAGTGAGAGGATGCAGTGGTCAGGTAAAATTGACATTCATTTTGCTTTGTCATTGTGATGTTATTTAAAAACATACATGGAGTAGTCAGGTGTAGTTTTAGCTTAAATTGTACCCAGCGTTACTTGTCGTAATTGCATTTTTACTTGTAAGAATTAAATTTGAGAGCTCTACAATTCAATTCTTACTAGTAGCAATTACGATTAGAGAGCTCACTAATTTAACTTTTACTAGTAAAAAAATGAATTAAAGTTATGTATAATTGCAGAGCTCTGTAATTGAATTAAAGATTAAATTAAAAATTAGGCTCCAGCACTTCAAACCATTGAATCAATTGGTTCAATTGATTTAAAGTATCCCATCACTATACACTGAAAAAAAAAAGTTTCAGTTCAACTTAATGTATTTCATGTGGTAACATCTACAATAACTGGTTTTGTTGAAATGAAATAAATGATTTAAGATTACTGATTATAACTGAATTCAACCAACCTGAAAAACAAGGTTTTACTGTCAGTAGATATAACCTGATTTCTCCAGCTAGGTAAAATTACTTAAGTTTGATATAATCTTTTTGGTTTTATGAAAGTCTGCTTAAACCAGCACATGTCAAGGCCCGTCTTAAGTTTGCCAATGACCATTTGGATGATCCAGAGGAATCATGGGAGAACGTCATGTGGTCAGATGAGACCAAAATAGAACTTTTTGGTCATAATTCCACTAAACGTGTTTGGAGGAAGAAGAATGATGAGTGCCATCCCAAGAACACCATGCCTACTGTGAAGCATGGGGGTGGTAGCATCATGCTTTGGGGGTGTTTTTCTGCACATGGGACAGGGCGACTGCACTGTATTAAGGAGAGGATGACCGGGGCCATGTATTGCGAGATTTTGGGGAACAACCTCCTTCCCTCAGTTAGAGCATTGAAGATGGGTCGAGGCTGGGTCTTCCAACATGACAATGACCCGAAGCACACAGCCAGGATAACCAAGGAGTGGCTCTGTAAGAAGCATATCAAGGTTCTGGCGTGGCCTAGCCAGTCTCCAGACCTAAACCCAATAGAGAATCTTTGGAGGGAGCTCAAACTCCGTGTTTCTCAGCGACAGCCCAGAAACCTGACTGATCTAGAGAAGATCTGTGTGGAGGAGTGGGCCAAAATCCCTCCTGCAGTGAGTGCAAACCTGGTGAAAAACTACAGGAAACGTTTGACCTCTGTAATTGCAAACAAAGGCTACTGTACCAAATATTAACATTGATTTTCTCAGGTGTTCAAATACTTATTTGCAGCTGTATCATACAAATAAATAGTTAAAAAATCATACATTGTGATTTCTGGATTTTTTTTTTTTTGATTATGTCTTTCACAGTGGACATGCACCTATGATGACAATTTCAGACCCCTCCATTCTAAGTGGGAGAACTTGCAAAATAGCAGGGTGTTCAAATACTTCAAGCGTGTTCAAAGCGCTACTCTTCACCACAATGGTAAAGAGGGGAAAATCGGGGATAAATCAGCCTGGCACCATAGTGTGAGCCAGGCATTACACCCTCTCAGACAAATTTCATTGAGAATCCTCTGGGGTCTGAGGGGTTTTCTGGGCCCTGGAGGTGTTCTGACATGCCCTGACATTTGTTTGTTTTTCAGTTATTTATAAACATATTAAAGCAGCACTCAGTAGCTTCGGGATTTCTTCGCTGTATTCTCGCTTTTTGCTCGCAGGTTTCTCTCTAGAGCTCCCCCCACAGCTTCGAAATAGATATTTGACAACACTGTTGTAAAAACTCGTTGGTGATTCTCAGACACCAGAGGCTATAGATCAACGACATCAACGCAGATGGGACATTCTTTAAAACGTCTTCTTCATTCGGGTTCGAACAGCGTGAGGGAGCGCAATAATGACAGCATTTTAGCAGATTTCTTTTGGCCGTAAAGCATTGTTTACATCGCGAGACCTGATATCACGCGAGACTTCCTGACGCGGCGGCCGGCGGCCCGCCGGCTCAAAGTTGCAAGTGCGTATTTTCCACTAACGGGCACCAGGGGGGTGCGAAACAACCACCATTCAACCCGAAATAAGTAATATAACCATTCCAATGACTCCGAAGCTGTTCAGTTAAGGTAAAAAAAGTTACTTAGTTCACCTTTAATGGCAAAGGTGTAAATTCACTCTGTATAGAATAAACTCAGACAAGCTCAGTTCGGACTCGTTTTCCGTCAGTTCTTTTTCGTGAATTGAAATGTGCAAAGGATGTGACAATGTGTAAATGTGACAAATTTAATCTAATCTTCAATTAGCTTTTTTATTTATCATCAGCTAATTTTAAGAAGAAAGACAGCAATAGGAGAGAGAGCTGCTTTAACACTGGTGATATAATTTAGTCTCACTACTTTGAATGAAGATGAATGATGAGCTTCAGGATGCGACGCCGAACTTTCAGTTTCATTTGCAGCAGTCAGCTTGTTGAAGAGATTGGCTCATCTGAGGGTCTATCGATGCGTGTTGCAGTAGCACTATCGTAGGCCTATCTGGCTACTGGGAGCTGGTAAAATGCTCTCAAACTTTATTTATTTATTTACGGTTTTGGAACGAGCATACACTTTCCATTCCAGATTGGAATATGTCTCCTCCTGAAGTGGTTTGAGTAAACAAACTTAAATCCATTTCGAAAGCATTTCAGATGGCATTTACATCTGATCTTTTCACGATCAGATAGTGTGGTATCTATCAGGAGTTAGAGACAGGAGCAGCGATCTTCATCCATCTTGTTTACTCTTTCACTTCTGTTCTCAAATACTCAACATTACGTCATTACACAGCACTTCAAAATAGACACAATATAATTCACGCATGAACACAACAGATAGCTATCCAATCAGAGAAAACACATGAACTGATGAAGTAAACAGGCCCCAAGGCTTCAGGATTGCTTGAAATATGCAGGCAGGCGTGTTTGATTAGGGACGGGACTAAACTCTTCAGGACAGTGGCCCGTCCAGGACTGCAGCTGCCCATCGCTGGACCAACATTGTGCCTTGGAAATATTTGATAAAAGCATTTTTTAAATACTGTTGGACACACCTTAGCACATTTCAATTATGAAATAACAGGTTTGGCTTCATGGTCTCAAGTTTAGCACTTATCTCCACTTCACGCCTGAATGTCTCCCCAACATGTGACTCACATTATGTTGTGGTTGAATGTGCTTCTTTCTGCCTAGACAGACCAGTTTGATGCATGCAATGAAGTTCTCCATGGGTGAGGAGAGATGCACCATTCATTTATTTAAAGGTCCCGTTCTTCGTGATCCCATGTTTCAAACTTTAGTTAGTGTGTAATGTTGTTGTTAGAGTATAAATAATATCTGTAAAATTATAAAGCTCAAAGTTCAATGCCAAGCGAGATATTTTATTTAACAGAAGTCGCCTACATCGAACGGCCCGTTTGGACTACATCCCTCTACTTCCTTCTTTAATGACGTCATTAAAACCGTTTTTTGACTAACCTCCGCCCACAGGAATGCTCCCTCAACTCTACCGAAATTCGTTTATGTACTTGCGCACTTCTTATAACGTGATAAAGTGAGAGATAACAGCTTTAATAAATGGCCTGGAGGACTGCTGGGAAAGAGAGCAGCAGGATGCAGGTGAGAGAGAGGGGTGAGAATGACTCCACCCCACCCAGAATAGATGGGTATTCTCTGATAGTGTTAGTCAGGAAGCTGGTGAAGGGAGCGGTCCTGATGAAGACTGTGCTGTTGGAGGATTGTGGGTTGATGCCACTGCCAGGGGGAATGGACAAAAGACCAGTCTGAATCAACAGGCCATTCATTCTACACAGCAGGGGGATGCCGTTTTCTTTCTGAATGAGAGAAAGAAAGAACGTTACAAACTTCATACTAAACATTCAGTGGAACATTGTTAGGACACATTACAATTAGACATAGTGGTAAGTAGTATCTCAAATGTGTTTCAGTCTGTAAAATCAAAAGACAAGCCCGCAGATACCTGCTGAAAGCTCAAATGCAGAGGCTCTGTGCAGATGTTGATCGGTGAGGTGTCTGAAGGATCGCAGTTTACAATGGTGACCTGGACTTCCTGAAAAGATTGATCCCCTTATGAGGAAAGAAAAACGAATGGGAAATAAATATCATTCTTGAGATGTCATTGAATTTAATGAGATAAAAAGTTTGCATAAGTGGTTATATAAACTCACATCCTGAACTCCGACCAACTATTGAACATTGAGAACCAGGGCCAAAGCTTGAATCATACATGTCAACCGGAACATTGGGAACGTAATAAAACGGAAAAGACAGTTCCACAAGTGCTACACCATTGCCGAAAATATCGTCGAAAAAGACATTTGCCACGTCACGCGACATGACGTTGCTGGAACAGTCCCACTGGACAACATTGAGGTTCACTGTCCATCCATCCATACCCATGAATCTGAAGAATGAGATATTGATGTCAGTGTGCAAGTCTATGTCAACCTATGTTTAGATCACTGATTTCATATGACATTAAGTTTTCCTGATTTGACTACCTGGAAAAGCAGCTAGCAGAGGTCATGACGAATTGGTCAGAGACCAAAGTTCCTACACACATAGGATGACCGTTAAGAGCTAGACTAGCCATCCATGGCCATGAACCTGCAGAACCTCCGCACAATGTCGCTGGAGAGAAAAGAGAGGGAGAGAGAAAGGGTAAATGGGAGATAATGGGAAAGTGCAAGTAAGCTCTAATTTCAATAATATAATTTTGCTTTATCATGGTGATGTTAACAAACTTACGTGTAGTAGGGCAGCTCACATTCTCGTCTGGAGGAGTGGTGGAGTTAAAAGTGACAAAACCAGCTCTGTTGGCTCCGATTTGATCACTGATCCACTGCTGGTACTGAGAAACTTTGGCATACACACCAGGATATTCAGGTAGAGCACAACCATTGCCAAAACTCACAACTCCAGCCTGGATCCATGTAGAGCCCTGTTTGATTACCATTGGACCTCCAGAGTCACCCTGTACAATGACAAAGAATTTAAATCTCTCTCTGTCAGATATTTACTGATTTCTAAAAAATTTATTCAAATCGTTCCATGTTGATCATGTTGATAAAAAAATAATAATGGGTGTGTGGTCCTGGTAAACCCTGCGATATGAAACTAAAATATCATGTGAGGTCATTTTAGGTCACCATGAGGAAAACAGTTTATGAATCATACAGAATGAAGTCTTTTGAAAAGTCTTTTCTGTGATGGGTAGGTTTAGGGGTAGGAGTTGGGTAGGGGATATAATATAAAATATTATTAAATTAAATTAACAAGTACAAGCCATGTACAATTGATACCTGGCAGGAATCTTTTCCACCTTCTGGCTGTCCAGCACACATCATGTTGTCTGTTATTGTTCCACTATAAAGACAGTTACATTTACTATTTCCAACCAGGGGCACATCCACCTCCTGTAGGATTTGAGGTGAAGGAAGGGATACTGGGAAACAGAAAAACTCATTAGTAACAATTAAATAACAAGCTGAGATGATTTTGAGTAATATACTGATCTTTAGACACAGAATCAATTTCTTACACCACATTGGCCCTATTTATACCTAACATTAAAGGAATAGTTCATTCAAAAATGGTAATTCTGTCAATAATTACTCACCCTCATGTCGTTCCAAACCCATAAGACTTTCGTTCATCTTCGGAACACAAATGAAGATATTTTTTATGAAATCTGAGAGATTCCTGTCCCTTCATTGACAGCTACGCAACTACCACTTTGTTGCATCAAAAATCTCTTAAATCCTCCAGGGAACCAAGAATAGACTTTTGTCCACTGTAGTGGACATTATATTTTAGTGAATTTCTCTGACATCATACGTCACATCATGACACAACCTGGGTGTCCTGTAAAGAGCACATTCAGGACTTTTCAGAGATACCAAATGTTTGGAGGTTTCACCATGAAAACAACTACTCCTTGGTCTTTAAAAATGTCTGACATTAATTTAGTGATCAAATGTAGCATTCTTATGGAAATATGATAATATATTGTAATTATAATTTAAATTGGACTAATTTTCAAATTGTATTTCATAAAACAACATCTCAGGAAAATATTAAGGGGTTTCAAATAAATAAAAATACTTTCTGTTCCAGAACAGGGCATTGATTTCAAACATGTCCACTGTAGAGGACATCAGGACTTAAATCATGTTTATCAGGCATTTTGTGAGACACAACAAGTGAATATGGAAATAAATTATACATCAATATTCTTATGAAATATTAGATATTATTACTCCAATTAATGCCAATTATTACTCCAATTATTACACTTCTTTTTTCATTAAATGTTGCTCCAAGAACACATTAATGTGCAAATTAGATACAGTGATACATTGCATTGAATGGGAATATTAATTTATGGCCATTTTACCCACATATAAAGTAAAATGGTGTATCAATTCATTCCGTTATTTCTTTCATAACATAGTTGAGAATAATCTTTATACAAATTTTGGTTGAAAAAATCCTGAAACCCCAAACGTATTTGTGATTGAAAAAAAAATCCCATTGTTTTTGCCTATACATATAATTCCATGTCATTTTATTTTTTAACCCTCTGATGGTCTTTATTTATGTCTACATGAGTTTTTTGGGGTCTCTGGAGACCCCAGACAATAACATTTAATTTTGTAACAAGATAATAGTTTTTTTTTTTTTTTTTTTTACACATGTAATTTTATTCTGTTTGTTAATGTTTTTACTCAACATTTGTGCAGTTTTTGGAGAATTTATGATATTTTTTTAAATTTCTATAAATAAATAAATAAATAAATATTTAAATAGCCTTTTTACAAAAAAACAGCATTTGATGTAAAATTCACTTTATAAAAGACCCAGATTTCTATCTTTCATTCATGGGGATAACATGGATAATTTTAAATGGTTTAATGTAACATTTATGCCCATTTTTTGGAAAATGCAGTTTTAAAATAAAAAATAATAATTTTAACCACTAGATGGCTATAGAGCTCCAGTATATGCTATTTGCTATTAGACTACCTGAAAGATATCTTTTCACAAGTTGGATTCAGTTGGATTCATATCTAATATTATAAAATCACAATTATAACAAAAATAAAATATTTTTGTCAAAGTTTAGCATTTTTTTGTACCAAAAAAAAACCAGTTTTTCAATAATGTTACATTATGATTAGAATCAAACCTGAACAAAATGTTACAAAGAGAAATGTTGGAGTCTTAAGATTTTATCATTTATTTCAATCATTTATTTTTAATCTAATTCTAGATTTTAGACACACACAATTGTGTGTGTGTGTGTGTGTGTGTGTGTGTGTGTGTGTGTGTGTGTGTGTGTGTGTGTGTGTGTCTGAGAGATAAAGAGAGAGAGAGAGAGTGTGTGAGTACACATTGTCGATGTGCCAGTGTCACCACACCACTTTATATTTGTAGTGGTTCTGCATTTTGGATGATTTTATTTGACAAATTATAGCCTTACAAATGTTCCTGTGTGTGTATGCGTGTGTGTGTGTGTGTGTGTGTGTGTGTGTGTGTGTGTGTGTGTGTGTGTGTGTGTGTTTACATTTTCAATGTGTCAGTGTCACCAATTTATTTTTGTAGTGGTTCTGCATTTTGGATGATTTTATTTGACAAATTATAGCCTTACAAATGTTCCTCTGTGTGTGTGTGTGTGTGTGTGTGTGTGTGTGTGTGTGTGTGTGTGTGTGTGTGTGTGTGTGTGTGTGTGTGTGTGTGTGCGCGCGCGTGTGTGTGTGTGTGTGTGTGTGTGTGTGTGTGTGTGTGTGTGTGTGTGTGTGTGTGTGTGTGTGCGCATTTTTTTTAATGTGTCAGTGTCACCAATTTATTTTTGTGGTGGTACTGCATTTTGGATGATTTTATTTTACAAATGATAAGAGAACAGTTTTTATAGTCTCAAAAATGTATTCCTCTATGTGTGTGTGTGCGCGCTTGTTGTGAGCAAAATAATTCAGCATTGTGGATGCTTTTTGAATTGGTGGAAGTGTGCCACTTTATTTCTGTCATTTCTGTCGATGTGTTCTGCGTTGTTTCTGATTTTGATGATGAATTTTGTCTATTTTGATTGCGGGGTCTCCAGAGACCCCGAAGACCACGAGTGTCACAATTTTTGTCACGCTAACATAAAAACAGATATCATTCCAATTTTTTTTGTAGATCTAGAAAGTGTTAAGAGCCGTAGAAGGTTTCATACCATTTGGACAAAGGGAACATTTTTTTTAATTTGAGCAAAAGTCATTTGCGTGTCAAAAAGACCCCGCGGACCATCAGCCAACTTATTCCTGGCGTCCACTACAGAGGACATAGCATAACGTATGAATAAAATATTATTTTTCAAAAATGTTTTTTTTACCATTTGTTTATTGTGCTCCAAACAGTGTGATGACATGAAAAAAAACTAAATTCACAAAACTTTTTTTTCTGGGTCTCAGGAGGATAAAATAAACTAATCCATATGTAGTGAATGGATTAGTCCGGATTTTTTTGAAGAGACACAATCACTTTATATGATGAACAGATTGAATTTACATTAAATTTACACTACTTACATTAAACATTCATCAACAGATCACTAGTAGTTCCTGCATATAACTAGGTAACATTTGAGTAAATGCTGTATTTTATGACTATATTCATAGTAAAAATGATGACTGATTATGTCTCAGACACACGATGTTCTTTATAATTTGTCAGTTAGTTAATAGTTATTAATGAAGCTAATCTCATTAAGTAATTATTGATTACCTAATAAGGAATAATCTCCTTAATTTTATATTACTTAATGATTAGTTAATATTGTTTCCATATTAGTTAATAGTAGTAGCTGAAGTGTTAATGTAGAACTCATTAGTCCTTCATTACTTCCTGCATTACTTATTAATGATGGACCATTATTCTAAAGTGTTACCGCTCAAGCATGTTTGCTTGATGTGAGAGAACAAATGAGCTTCATTCCCATGTGTTACGCAGCACGTTTGAGTTTCCGCAAAAAACAGTGAGGTTTGTTCTGGCGTGTCAAGCAGGTTCGGTTGAACTTCAGTTTATGTTCGCTAATCAGTGTTTCACGAGTTCACACTTACAAATAAGTCAGATAGAATAAATGCGTATTTGGCGTGCTGTCCGAGGAGAGGGCTCCGGGCTCGGTATTCGGCCCGAACCCAGAGTACTCCCCCCGTATTCCTGGCTGTGAAAGAACAAGCCAAGAGTGAGGAGTCGGGGTGGTGGAGGGATGCTGAAAACTGTCAAGGAAGTTAGATGAGTTGACAGAGTGAATATATATGCTTCCTCTCATGCTGATAGGGTAGACATGGTAATTGTTTGATGAGTTGATTGATTACTTGATTATTTGAACGTGCTCCTCCCGAACTTTGTTAATAAAACATCATATATGTGAATAAAAGTCTAAGTTCAATTTGTTTATATAAAAAAATCGCTTCAGAAAATTTGGACTAAACCGCTCAGTTCATATGTATTAGTTTTACGATCTCTTTATGAACTTTTTGAAGCGTCAGAGTGGTAGTTGTGTATCTATCAATGGAAGGACAGAATTGCCTCAGATTTCATTCAAATATCTTTGTTCTGAAGATGAACGAAAGTCTTACAAGTTTAAAACATGAGGGTGAGTGATTTTTGGGTGAACTAATCCTTTAACATGCCTTTTGGTGATTGGATTGCTATTGTCATCATTAAAAGCCAGGTTTAAATGCATCCAAGGTGCATTTTTGCATGCAAATGCGAAGTTTAAAGGGGCCATAGACCAGTGTTATTTATCATTATTATATTGCAACACATTCTCATACCTAAGGCGTCACTTTTTGTCACTTTCAACCATGCTTCAATATCTGACGCTCAAAGCACCCTTTAGCGTCCATATGTGACGCTTCGGTTATGGGTAGGTTTAGGCGTCATGTAACTGACGCTTTCGGAAGCGTCAATATCTGACGCTCAAAGCACCCTTTAGCGTCCATATGTGACGCTTCGGTTATGGGTAGGTTTAGGCGTCATGTAACTGACGCTTTCGGAAGCGTCAATATCTGACGCTCAAAGCACCCTTTAGCGTCAATATGTGACGCTTCTGTGGTACGGTTATGCGTCTCATATGGATGCTAAAGGGTGCTTTGAGCGTCAGATATTGAAGCATGGTCGAAAGTGACGCCTTGGGTTTTTCGTTGTAATTAGTTTTATATTTCCGATTTTATTTTTATTTAAGTTAAAGTTGTAGTCGTTTTGATAGTATTAGTATAGTTAACTATAATAACTCTGCCATAGACTCTGCAAGAGTGTCGAAAGATCACATGCTTTTATGTTAGCCTATGACTTTAACACAACCCATCTCTTTTATATTATTTATTTTTATCTTTTTGTCTTGATTTTAGGAATATTTAAAAATGCATTTGTTTTCATGAAATGCTTCTTATATTTTAAAATATTTAAATTATACAATAATAGGCTTGGCAATCTCCTGCATGTTAATTGCTGTCACCATATGTGTCCACTGGTTCGGCGCTGAGTGGGCATTGCCAATAAATGCTTGTGTGGTATCATATAGTGTACAAGTAGTAAGAGTAGTATGCTAGTATTCTTAATTCAACTATTGCTCAACTTTATACAAGTGGCAAAAAATGTTGGGCATAAAATGAATTAAATTGGTATGTTGGGCATCTGTGATCATATGAGTCAAATACATGATGGTTTTATCTGGCATGTACTGAAAGCAAACATAGACTATATGTAACCCCTCCGGTCCTATGCCCTGCTCCGAGTGGGACTCGAACTCAAGTCTCTAGCTTTAGTCACTAGTGCACCTCTTGAGATCAAGTGGGTGAGGTCTGCACAGCTATCAGCTGGCCTCTGTTATATATACACACTGTATATTTTAGAGGAATGCCCCTAAAGTGTCAGACATCGAGCATCTTGGCGCACCAAATGATATGCATCAAAAATCTTCTTGATTCTTACCTCCTGAATAAATGGTTCCCCAACCTGTGACCCACATCATGTCACTGTTGAATGTGCTTCCCTCTGCAGCTAGACAGACTGGCTGGATGTAATTAGTGAAGGTCACAGGTGAGGAGAGATGCAACAGAGCCATGTCATTGTTATAAGATTGTCCATTGCCATAGCTTGGATGAACTATGAGTTGAGAGACGTTTCTGGACACTTCGTTTGGATTGGGTTGTTCTTGAGACTGTCGCCCCAAGTACACAGTAATGCTTGCAGCAACAGTCCTGCAAGGAGGATGTGACCAAGTGATTACAATCATGATATTCATCAAGGAGAAGCAAACATGTAATTGAAGATCTTTGTGTTGGTTACCCTGGAAAGCAGTGAGCTGCTGACAGAACCCATTGATTGTTGATTAATGATCCACCACAGAAATGACTTCCATCTTGGTGAAGGCTGACCTGCCATGGCCAAGCGCCAGCGGACGCATTAACTCCCCCCACGATCTTTGTGTTGAGAGGGGCTCTGCCACACGCTTCAAATAAGAAGAGAGATAAAGGACCCTTATTCTGCCGCTCTCAGAAAAAAAGTGAATTTGTTGCTTAATAAATTTTATTATTATGTGATGAGAAATTATTTACCCATAGGCTGGCAGTCACACCCTAGAGAAATTGAAACAAGACCAGTTATTAAAAAAGACAAACCGATATTCAACAAAACCATCAAGTATCATTGCTTTAGTTAAATCCAAGGAGGATATACATGATGCATTATGCGCAATGAACGAATAAATTATATTTAATAAAGACAGAGAGCAAGATTACACTACATTTCAAATAATGTTGACACAAGACAATGAACTGAGCAAGACTAAAGGTTTAAATACACAGAGGATGATAATTAATGGAATGGGGAACAGGTGTGAAACCATAGGCGTTTCTCAATATCAAGTACACAAAGTTCGGTCTTGCATCCTTGGTAGTTCGGACTTGCCAAGTTCGACTCAGGAGATCAAACTCCTCAGGACAGGAGGATGCAAGTGCAAATATATATAACAAAACAAGCTTTAAAACACAACCCTGCCTCCTTTTGTTTACATTTAAAAAAATATTAAACATATTAATATGTGGTGCAGGCAATATGTGCATATCTGATAATCTTCACTGTAATAAAATAAAATATGACATAAAACACAACCCTGTCTCTTTTTGTTAAATGTCAGTTTTAATGATCAATAATAGCCATTATAGAAGTACTGTATAAGTAAAAGGTATAAGAAGCTATAAAATAAAGTCAACCAATTCAGTCAAACGTACAAAGTCAGCGCTCTAGTAGGCTAAAATGGTAAAGTTGCGAAAGTTAATTTTTCTAAAACGATGTGTCAGGGAACAAATTATAGATTCATGAGACCAAAGATCGCCAGTTAGATATACACAAGACAAATCATATCTCAAGTTTAACCAAAGCTATCTCACGACCAATTCATACGAATTCGTACGAATGATAAAAAGTTGGCTAATTCGTACTAATAGGTACGACCTCACTCGTACGAATTTGTACGATTTGTCTAAACCCACGTGATGGGTAGGTTTAGGGGCGGGGTCAGGGGTAGGTCATTCGTATGAATTCATACGAATTGGCCAATTCGTAAAATATGTACGATTTTGCAAAAAACATACTAATTCGTACGAGTCAGGTCGTATGAATTCGTACGAATAAGCCACCTCGTAGAATTTGTACGTTTTCCCGTGAGATCGGGCTCGTTTAACCATTACAGAGACATCAGAGTCAGCGGCAAACGTCAGAAGGACTAGCCGAGGTAAGGCTGTTCTCGGTGGGGTTAAAGAGTGTGGAGCGCCGGCTGATCGCCTGAATCTCACGACTACGAAAACGTCAGATAAAATTTTCAAGTAGGAGCTCTCTTTATAAATAAACCACAGATTTGAGCTTTAAACAACTACATTCTTGCCTGAAAAACTCTTAAAACTACATTTTGTGTCACAATGACAGTAGTATTTTTAAATTACGCGGGTGGTAGGTGCAAGATGCATTATGGGATACCTGGCTGACTCAAGTCCGCACAAGTCAGCTCTCGATGCATCCTAGATAAAAGGGGCGGATCAAGAACACATCCGGGGATTTGAACTGTACTTGGCTAGATGTGAACTTTGAATTGGAACAGTACTTGGGCAGCGACCGATGACGTTTCACAAGTCCACAAGAACACGAGTGACAATGAAAACTTAAAACTAACGTAAAACTTTGGATGCATTTTGGTTGTTCAGTTACACGACAACAGCGTTTTGGGGGCCTGGAAATGCAAGCTTTTGAAAATGTGATTCAAAGTGCAAGTTTTGAAAACTAAACCGTTATCATCTCCTTGAAAACTACAAAAATACGAATTTGTGAAAACGGTGATGTCATGTGTATTACGTGTTCAGTCTATAGGCACGTAGTGTTTCTTTACAAAGTGACCTCGCCAACTACTGGCCTGGCATGAATAATACAGCGTTTTTAATCATTTTCGTGGATCCGTGTGAATGGGGAATGTATTGACAACACTGTGTCTGTATGTGAAAAACACAAAATGAAAAATGTATGTGAAAAACACAAAATGTTTCTGTTTTTTAGAACATCGTTGTTGTGTAAGCGTACACTAAGACTGAAAACTAAACAAGACAGACACTAAACATGACGTGACATGACATAGCTTAGGTAAAATGTGAGACTCTTTTTGAATTGGAAGGGAAACACTTTAATTGTAAAAGTAAGAGCTATCTATTGAAGAATATTTTCTGCAGAATAATTTAGAAATTGACTATTAATTACTATCTGGAACACTGGAACAATTACACTTAAGTATACAGTAATAAAGTACTTACAAATAATTTGCAACTATTAGTTTATATTTAATTAGTCTCTGTCTACATTGTTAATATATCAATATGGCTATATAAAAATAGTGAAATCTTTGTTGATTGTCACTTTAATTAAGACAATTATTATTGTTTAATTAGCTCATATGTAAAGTGTTAGATATTGAGTTTGATCATGTTTTTTCCCCTATGCTTTGTTAACAACTTATTACTAAATAGTTCTCACTTTAGATTAGGTCAAGGAAAATGGGAAAATGTCATTAAGTTATTGTCTTTGAGCGTTCCCGTAAACCACTTATAGCAACATGTGTGTGCTTAATGTATTTGAAAACATTTTAAGGAACACTGAATATGAATGCAATTAATGTATAATAAAGGCCTAATAATGTCTAATAAAGTACTTAATTAACAGAAAAATAGACATTTTCCCATTTTTCGTGACCCAATCTAAAGTGAGAATTGTTTACGCCTAATAACCAATTAACAATTCCTTTACTACAAGCTAATTAAACAATAATAATTAGTGTTAATTACAGTGACAATGAATGAAGAACTATTTGTGTATAACCTATAAATATATTAACAATGTAGAGACTATATAATATATTAACTATGAATGAACTATAAAGTAGTTTGTTAATGAGTTGTAATTACTTAGAAAAAAAATTGTACCACATTATAAGGACCACATGAAATAAAGTATTCATAACTTTATAAATAATTATGTTTGGTCAAATGCTTAGTAATATTTTCTATATTTAATTAATAAATAATAATAATAAAAAAACAGACAAGACATTAAAAATTATAATAAATATAAGTAATACAGCTTGTAATTTTTTTTTTTAATTGTATTTATTTTGTCAGGAGTAAGTGAAATAATTTTATAAAGAACATTTCTATTAAGATGTAGGCATTTACCTTTGATTAGGAGAATGACCACAAACACCAAGCTCAGTTTCCAGAACATCTTCATATCTCTGAAGTCAATGATGACTGTGAACTTATATATCCCTTATGGCCTGACGCCTACACTGTTCTTCAGAAGGACTTTGGCACACCCACATAATTTACTCAACAATTCTTACAGAAGAGGAAAAATATGAAAAGTATTCAGGCAAAAATTCTCACATTAAATGGACAAACTTGACTCTCAACACTACATACCAGCATATTATCTTGTATTAGATAAAGGATATTTTGATGTTCATGTTTTATGTACTTGTTTTAGAAGACAATAAATTTATGAAACAAAATTAAACCTGAAATGTTTGACTTTCTTAAGCATCAAATGTTTGTCTTTAGATCAATATTTGGAATACTCTTATATTGAATAATTATAAGTATTCTTCTAGTATTCTTAGTGTCTTTGAGCTTTCCAAACACAATATTGATATCAATGTACAATATTATAATTCATTAATATATCAAGTGCAAAAAGAAAATACGAAAACCTCATTGCTTTGAAATTCTCCCATAAATAACAAGAAATATATGGGTTCACACATATTTGTTTGACAATGAAACTGGTTTCCCAGGTTTTCAAAGAAAGTCACATAGCGCAAAACTATGCAACATCATAATAGATAGAGTTGAAAAGAAGGTGTGTTCACTTCTTTTTTCACTGTTAGTTTAGTTTGTTTAGAATGACCTTAAAGTAAGTTCTTTGTGGTGTCAGATCTGTATGTACAAAGGTGCAATGACAAGCACTATCAATGAAATGAAATCTTTCATCGAAAAGGTTTCTTATATAACAATGATATAAGCAAAAAATATAATTTCAGCTACATAATTAGTTAATAACTTAAAGTATATATTATTTTATTATGTTATACAGTAGTGGACAAATGTAATGGCCTAGGAAAATTGACATATTTACTCTTTATTTAAATATTATTAAAAATGTGTTAAAGGTTTTGTAGGCATATTGCAATTGTTTTATTTTTGATAACGCAATGAAACATGCCAAATTGTGCGGACATATTTTTTTACCGGGCAAGAATTTATGAAAACATGCAAAAAGACAACCTACGAAATATTAACAACTGATTATATTGTAGTAAATGTAAGCTTTTTCCTTTGAGTTTTTTGTTTTTCCATGCATTTCTTTTTGCATATAAAATAAAACCTGTATTTCGCTTTTTTTTTTTTTTCAAATAATTTTGTCAGATAAATAACTTAACCAAGTTTAATGTTTTGCTCCTCCCTAATATTTAAAAAAAATATCAAATATTAATAATATAAAATAATATGTTTAATCTCCTCCGGACATCATTTTGTCCACTATTGTACATTGAGCTTATTTGTTTTCTTTTAAACATAGGTAAGGACATAATATCTTATTTCTTACTCTTGGGAAGGCTACTTTAGTTTTCTATGTTTGTAAGTCTTTTTATTTTTTGTTTATACTTTTAGTATTTTTTAGTAAATCAAGTTCCAAATTACAAATTAGTTCCAAATTATTCATTCCTTCTTTTTTCATGGGACCAATTACACCGTTTTTGCTTTTTGGAAAATGAACAACAATGGATTATACTTAATAAAATGGACTTAATAATGAACAGACAATATATATGAATATGAATCAATATTTTTATTATTATTGTGTCTTGCATACTACTGTATGCCCAGCCCTAATGGGCTTGTAAGACACCAATACCAACACAAAAACAAAAAAAAACAAAAACCAGTTGTAAGACAGTAGGCACAACACATGAACTTAAATGAACACATAAATAAACAACTCTGCCGCCGCATCCAGGCTTTACAAACAAAAGTAGCCAATTTAAACATTAAAATTAAACAACCATTTCATCTTGTCGTCATCACTAATCCAGAACATTTCAGGCTTTTTAACAAACAATTCACCAAATAATACATTTCTGAAATCATCGTAACGTGGACAATATAACACAAAATGAGTTTCATTTTCAACCTCTCCTAACTCACACAGTTTACAGAGTCTGTCCTCTTCAGGAGTTTGAGTGAACCTACCAGTTTCTAAGGCCAAGGGAAGGATGCCAGTTCGCAGCTGAGCCACCAAAGATCGTTGGTTCCTTGTCAAGTTTGCCTTTACATACAACTCTGTTTCATATACATCTTTAATTTGGAAGTAAGTCCTTAGCTTTGGCTTAGCCATAATCCCAATCAACCATTTATGTTTAAAATTTGATATCAAATTTGATCTAATGTTATTGACGCTACAAGGCAAATAATTACAAAAAACGTACTGGAGTTGTACCTCAGCAAAAACAGTCTGGAGCTCTACAGCCCAGGGGGGTTTACTCTTACACCACAGAAAAACTCTTTTTTGTTACTCTATTTTCAGGCAGATTAACCAGTCGATTCCACAGTCAAACCATTTCACATTTCCTTTGGACTGAACCAGGAACCCAGCCCATATCACCCTGCGCTGCCAGCACTGGGACAAACTTATGAACCCCCAAAAAGCAGCGGATTGCACGATTTTCTACAGCATCCAAGGCTGGGCTCTGCACGGCCCCCCACACACCAGCAGCATAATTTAACACAGGGGACACACAGGCAGCATACAACTGGGAGAACGTACCATAACCAAGATCTTTACAGATTTTTAACTTGTTTATCACAGAACCCAGGGCTCTACTGGCTGCAGCAGCTAGGATTTTAACTCCTCTGTCAAACAACATAAATTCATCAAATACAAATCCTAAATACTTATACTGGGTTGCATACTCAAGAACGGTATTACCACAAGTAAAAACCTTTGTACTTCGTAGAGTAACACCCTTCCTAAAGTGCATAATTTGCGTTTTTGCTTGATTTATAACAAGTCTCCATCTACAGCACCAATTTTGTAAAACATGTAACATTTTCTGTAGATCCTCTTCATTTTCAGCCAGTAACGCTACATCATCAGCATAGAGCAGAATGCCAACAATGACACTGTCTAGGCGCACCCCTAAGTTTAAATGTTTAATTTCAAGAGCCAAATCATTTATGAACAGAGAGAACAAGCATGGGGACAAAATATCCCCCTGTTTTACACCAAAGGGAATACGAAACCACTCAGTCTGCTCATCATTCACCTGAACACATCCCACACAGTCTGCATACAGGGACTTTAATGCCCAGTAAAACTTCCCATCAACCCCTGCCTGGAGAAGCTTCAAACTTAACAAATCCCTATTCACCCAGTCAAAAGCCTTTTTAAAGTCCACAAAACAAACAAAAGTGGGTTTGTTTTCAGTTAATCTAGTTCTGACAATTGTTGAGATTATATAAATATGGTCAATACATGCCCGATTTTCGAAATCCATTTTGTTCATCTACTAAATACTCTGTTGTTTCCATAAAATTACTTAATAGCATTTAAAACACTAGAGTAGATTTTATAAACAGTACTTAGGAGACTGATCCCTCTGTAGTTAAGAGGTATGCGAGGGTCATCTTTCGCTGATTTAGGAATAGGTTTAATGATTGATCTATACAATGTAGAAGGAACAATACTGTTATCAAAACAAAATTTAAATAAACCAAAAAGCATATGCCTAAGATGTGAAGACTTTAACACCTCATTTGGAATTTCCTCCACTCCCATAGCCTTCCTCAACTTGGCCTTATTAAGGGCATTGCTCACTTCTTCAAAGGTAATATCAAAATTCAGATAAAGATTTGATCGGCTGTTATCACCCATAATTAATTCAAGATTTTCTTTTACTTGTACTGAAAGAACACTGAAAGCAGGGTCAAAATCTTCAATATTAGTCAGACCTGAATATAAGTTTGAAAAATCCAGTTCCCATTTTTGAACCACTCGCTCTTTTCTCAGCTCCACAACACCATTTTCCATAACAACTTCCATAGGAATGGTCTTGATTCTATATGGACCCAATTTATTAATCTCTTTCCAAAATTGTTGTGGATTACTTGTTTGTAAATACTCAAATTTTAATGCTTGACCCCTATTAAACCTTCTTTTATAAAATCTTACATATTTATCAAAAAGTGACTGCTTCTGCTTATAATTTTCCCTCAGATCTTGTTTATTTAGAGGCGCTTTACACTTAAGAAACCCTCTCTCTGCTATTGTTCGCTCATTCCATAACTTTTGAAGATGGACATTCCAAAAAGGCTTTACACCCTGTTTAAAATGTTTTTTATTTTATATGCTATTTTTACTCGAGTTTATTTCCCCTCTAATAAATTCACAAAACTCCTCATACCATTTATCAACATCCTCCTGATTATTGTGGCACAGCCCTAGCTTATTTTCTAACCCTTGCACTGCCATTTGGCAGCTTGTAGATGTTAAAAATGTCTCAGGGAATGGTCTATATCTCCTTTTAGGTACACAGCAATAATTATTTTCATTAATTAGTTGGGTATCCACTTTAAAAATGAAGTGAATTAAAGAATGGTCTGGTAAACGACATCTATCTCCAATAAGAGGCAAACATGCTACTGCATTTTTGTTAAGGAGGTCTGTGGCAGTAATCACTTTAACATAATAATTGAGAATATAGGAATATATCTGAAGTATAAATGCTCTGTCTGATTTGACTTTTAGGTTGTTCATGGTTTTCTGTGCTTTGAGCAATCAAAGAGCAAACACTTTAGAAAGGAACGATCGCAATGTATGGCAACTGAATGTTGACAGGTCATTCAAACACCCATAATTTATTACATATTTTCTCTATGTCAATTTGACTGAATTAAGAACATTTAAGCATTTATTGTATTAAAATTAAAAATGTACTTTTGTCTCCATGACAGTAGGTTTATTTCACTGTTTTCTTTCATGCATGTTAAAGTTCAGCTCTGTGTCTGTGAAACATCACAAAAATCTTGATTTGTTGTTGTTCTGGTGTCACAAAGAGTAGCTATCTCATCAGTTCTGGGGAAAAAACTTTAGTCATGTTAAGATAAACTATATTTTCCACTGAAAGGAATGTCAAAAGTCACGCAAATCTCAACACATAAAAATAATCTTAAGTAGGCTAAAGCACCAAGTCTTCGATTTTTAACATGCCATAGTTTTCATGCCTTTGGTTTGATTGTGAACCCTGGCCAATTAGCAATCTTATTAATATTATTGTATTATTATAATTAATATAATTAATGACTATAACTCTTACTGTTACAACTATTATTAAGGTCTATCTATCGATCGATCGATCGATCTATCTATCTATCTATCTATCTATCTATCTATCTATCTATCTATCTATCTATCTATCTATCTATCTATCTATCTATCTATCTATCTATCTATCTATCTATCTATCTATCGATCTATCTATCTATCTATCTATCTATCTATCTATCTATCTATCTATCTATCTATCTATCTATCTATCTATCTATATCGATCTATCTATCTATCTATCTATCTATCTATCTATCTATCTATCTATCTATCTATCTATCTATCTATCTATCTATCTATCTATCTATCTATCTATCTATCTATCTATCGCTAAAGAACATTTAGTTACAATGTTCACAGGAATATCAATCAACACATGACAAAATTTCTGCATTTTGAGGTGTTCACTGAGACCCTGAAAGTGAATTCTTTATTGAATAGCTTTATTCTTTATACCAATCCGAGTTCGATTTTAAAATCCTTTGAGAAGATACAGATGTAAAAGGAGTTTCAGCATAGTGAATGGTATGTAAATACCACAGGGTTGGCTTGTTATTTGAAGCTGATAATGGAAATGGGTGAGGTGAAACAATGCTTGTTTTATTCAACTATGCTGAACATGCGATGTCAAACCTGACATGATGCTGGTTTAAAGTTACAGACTCAGGGATGGGCTGAAGTAGTGTTATACCCTGAAAGTACCACAGCACCTAAGCAAATATCACAATATCATTTACCATGAGGTAAGACCACAATAGACTTATTTGAGGAAAGACAAACAAGAGAATGTGTGAAAACGATTTTCAGCTGAGCAGTTGATATGCTTGACAGAGTTCTGAGGTACAAGTTAACGTGGGTAAAGATGACATTTAAATTTGTTTTTGTGTTCACTTTATAAAAGTGTAAAATCTGCATAAATCACTTACAATGAATTTGTCAATGTTTGCTTATAGAGATTTTTATCAACTACAAAGGCTGATTTTCTTACCACAATAATTATTCAATTTCCCTCCATTTTGAATTTAAGAAAACTACACTTTACTATTTAAACCCAGGCTGTTTATTCAATTGCATGGGATTTATTTGCATCATCTAAATACCCTTGTGACAAAAAACTAAACACAGATATTCTCATGTCTTGTTTTGAGTTTTATTTCATGTTCATGTTTCATGTTACTAGTTTTGGTTGTTGGTTCATGTTTCATGTCAGTCATTTGCCTGTCTTGTTATGTGCTTCCCTAGTCTTTTGTGTCATGTTGGCTGAATCTGAAAACGCCCCCTAAACCCTCAATCACTATTACCTGTTAGTCCACTAATAGCCTATACTGTTCACCGTTGAACGTACATCGGCTGTACACTTGTTATTGTGCTGCAATGTGGGATAGAATGAGTGCACTCAATAACATACACTTCATTACATATTATATTGTTATATTCAGGGGTTTGAAATTAAAACCCGAAATTCAGTCAGTACTGGTACAGCCATACATTATCATGCTGCAACATGTCGTGGATGAATGGCACGGTGGAAGACTAACCCCTGACCCGACGCACAATGTAATGACGAACGCGGAAGGATAGAGCAATACAAAACACCACGAATTAGAAGTCTAAAACAATAATTTTTAAAGAAAAATGTCAGAGGAGCTTGAGTTTGTTTGAGCCCTGTTTGTTTAAACCGCGAGAGGCTTCGAAACTTACGATACTCCTACATCCTACGTCATAGATGCGTCACTGGTTGGCGTAAGTTGACTTGCGTAGTATGTGTACAGCCGTCTGCCGGAAGCTAGTTATTTTAGTCGATAAAGTTTTAAATATCGATGTTTTCTTACACGAACACATCGCTTCACTTCAGAAGGCCTTTATTAACCCCGGCTCTCTTTTATCATGGATGGATGTTTTTTTTATGGACTTCAAAACATGGTGCAAAGGACCCTAGGTTGAAATTACTCCGAATCATCCCTTTAAGTCCAACCTCAGTATATTGCCAATCTTCATCAAACATGATATTCCTAATGTTTTTTTTTTTTTTGTGACCCAAAATATTTGGCCCTAGTATACAGCAGTACAATTTCAGTTAAGAAATTTAAGAAACTTTTCAACTGGTGTACTGTGATTAAAGAGGTTGCTACGGAAAAAAAAATGACTTAGGCTATAGGCTATGTAAAATTTTTATGTTATGTTTATACGCTAGTCGGTTCTTTTACTTTAATGCACTTGAGATCACATATTATAGTATCATATAGGCCTATATAAAAATCGAAATGGCCAAATACTCTCATTGCAAATAAAAACAAGAGTATTTCAGTCGGGAGCACTCACTGAGGGAAACTTCACTTAAAAATGAAACTAATGTCAACATTTCTTTGTTCTAAACTTTAGTTCCAAATAGTTTCCAAACTCTATCACTTTCTTCTGCAGAACACAAATATTTTCCAAAGAATGTTGGTAACCAACTTTTCTTTAGAGATAGGCCAACAGGTTTGGCACAACAGCAAATTATGACAAAATTCCAATTTGTGGGGACCTAACCTTTTGGGGAATTAACATTGACAGAACAATGACATTCCTCTTCCTCTCCTTTTTGTTGATATTGAAGCCACTATAGATCTGCTTACATTAGGTTGAATTACATTAGGTTTAATTAACAAGAGGTCCATTACATATCAAACAGGTTGTGCTGGTTGTCATCATGGCCCCATTTGCCCCTGTTGGTAGATGTTGTAGGCTACCCCATCTGGTTCATGGGAGTGGGGGTTGCTGGAGGAGTGTGGTTTGCGTAATTTCGCACACTAGGGCTGCGTTCTAGGCTGCGTTCCAGTCCAAAATTGTCATGCCCTTCACTTGCTAACTTCCCTTCGTCTCGTTCACTCGGATGTACGTCATTGCGAGTGCCCACTACTGGCGGAAACTGCAATGGGCTGAACTGGAACGTCCTAAAGCACTTGATCACTTGGAATCAGCTGTGGAGTTGATTTATTATTTACATTTTTTTCCCTTTAAGAATTTGTTTAATGCAGCATCCAAATGTTTATAGGTGTGTTTGGGTTGTTTTAAATTAAAAAAAAATTATAATTAATATATCATATAGTTGTCTGTGTGGTGGTGATTAGACGAGATATGCGGTGACGTCACAATCGTGTTGCATTGTGGGACATATAGGTGCCTGAAGTGTACATTTGAAGCAGACTCGCTCCCTCGGTCAAAATCGAGGGAACGAGGGTCTGTCCATATAAACTTCCCTCGTCCACTTCACGAAGTGGAACGCACTTCAAAATGGCGGCAGGGATTCCCCCGAGGGGAAGTGCTTAGGGAAGTTCGCAAGTGCGTGTCTAAAAGTGGACTGGAACGCAGCACTAGTCCGAAATTGTCATGCCCTTCACTTGCTAACTTCCCTCCGTCTCGTTCACTCGGATGTACTTCATTGCTTATGTCGCATGAGTGCCCACTACTGGCGGAACGTTGCAATAGGCTGAATTGGAAAGTGCTAAGCCTTTGATCACTTAGAATTCACCATGGGGTTGATTTATTATTTATTTTATTTCCCTTATGAAAT
Organism: Scardinius erythrophthalmus; assembly: GCF_964197995.2. Taxonomy (NCBI): domain Eukaryota; kingdom Metazoa; phylum Chordata; class Actinopteri; order Cypriniformes; family Leuciscidae; genus Scardinius; species Scardinius erythrophthalmus. The sequence goes on from NC_138221.1 coordinate 39,558,389, forward strand.
TGTTTAATGCAGCATTCTATATGTATATAGGTGTGTTTGAGTTGTTTAATTAAAAAAAGAATAATAATAATTAATATATCAAAGCAGGGGCGTAGGCAGAATTTTATTTTTTGGGGGGCCAATCTTAAAATGAGGGGGCAACTAATATATTTATATATATATATATATATATATATATATATATAGCCTAGGCTAGCGACATAGCTCGGCGATTATTATCTTTAACATGAAGTAGCCTACGAGGGCGATTATAAAGTGTCAATCATGTCATCTTACTCAGCAAATATATAAAGAGTTTGGTTCCAAAATTAAATATATAGCCTATATATATATTTATAGGCCTATATATATATATATATATATATATATATATATATATATATATATATATATATATATATATATATATATATATATATATATATATATATATATATATATATTTAGTTCCCGCAAAAATCTGTATTGTAGGCTATCTGGTCGGTGTTGAAAAGTCCATTTTTAATTTTTCGTAAAATGCGATATCCGTGCAGTCAGCGCACCATTCCACGCTTTGTAACCCGTAACAGCGGCGCTTTGAATAAACCCGGCATCCTAGTTCTAATTTTGACGGCACTGGTGACCCTATGGTGGTTTCTGCGGTGGGGAAGAAACGTAAGCCATCGAAATAATCTAATAATTAAGGCTAGCCTACTTGAGGAGATTAAGAAGATGAGGCACGGGAGGAGGAAAAAATCTCGACTGTTGCTTGTTCTCACACGACAGCATCAAACTTCTGTCACGCTGACACTTTGACCCCAGGGGATCTTTTGAAAAACGTTCAATTGTTTTACTCAAAGTCAACGAAAAACCAAGCAGGACCAAGCCATTTTACAGCTGATCGCCGTAAAAAAAAAGGTCAGGAGGTATTTCTTAGCGATGGTGATTTAATGTCGGCTATTTTTAGTCCAGTGCCTGTAAGTTAAATAAGATTAGTATTGACCAAGTTCCGAGGCTGTCATATGTGGATCAACTTACTTTGTTGTGTATTTCAACAGTTAAAATATGAAAAATATTTTTGGATTAAATGGATTAATTGCATTTTGGGGAAAAAAAGTGTCATGAATTTATTGCATTTTGAGGGGAAACTAATCCTTTATTATATTTTATAATATTTGAAAATCAAATATGGATTTTAAATTTTATTTTAATTTTAATTTTTATTATTTTTATTATAACCTAAATATGCTATGTGAAAGTTTGAAACAAAAAATAGTGGTTTTCATCTTTCCACTCTCTTGGTAAAGAAAACACATTATTACTCAAATTAATCATAATGGATTTATCGCGTTTTGAAACCAAACTCTTCATATACAACAGATATAGGCTATACAGGAAATGTGGTCATCACTTGTTGTGAAGGCGGTTCATCAATTGCAAACAAGTCATTGCGCATTGTGCCGATCTGAGTCGAAGTCTCACCTCTATTCCTGTGATGAAATATGTGCGTTTCTGTCTCCTAGCCGCTTCACTCGCTGTCGTCTTGTAGTAAGCTGAAGCAAACTCAGATGTAGATGGCTTATTTTCTCCTTCTCACTCATCTTTTCGTGCGTAATATTGTACTTTGCACAACGCTGCCATTCACCGCATGAACTCTCACGCGAAGATGACAGCGTAGGTTACGCACAACACGTCAAATCAAGTTTAAAAACAGCCGCATTTTACTGCGCAGTATTTTGATTGGTCAATCTATCAATTAGACTAACACATCAACAATTTTTTTTTTTTATTATTTTATTTTAAGCAATCAGAAATCTGAGGGGGCCGGACATGTAAATGAGGGGGCCTAGGCCCACCCAGGCCCCCTCGTGGCTACGCCACTGTATCAAAGTTAAATTAAACACAATATGATTTGACGTCACAATCGTATTGCATTATGGTATATGGAGCTGCCTGAAGTGTACATGAAGTCAAAAATCAAGGAAAAAAATCGAGGGAGCGAGGGTCTGTCCATATAAACGTCCCTCGTCCACTTCACGAAGACATCAAAATGGCGGCAGGGATGCCCCACTGGTGCTTATAGGGAAGTTCACTTTTAGTGTCTAAAAGTGGACTGGAATGCAGCCCAGATGAGAAGCGATATCTTTAAAAATATGACAACTTTTCAGAATGCATTATAATGGATTATCATTTTCCCAAATCTTTAATTAATAGCCAACATAAAGATTTCGTCTGTAAGATTGTACATTTTACAGCATGCAAGTAGCCTACTGAAACGGTAGCCTGCCTACTAATATAGGCTAGCCTATTAGTTAGATCCAGATATATTCCTTTATTACTCTGGATAATCATATTTTAGAATAGGGATTAAGGTAGCCTACATCCACGATTCTGAAAACAAAACATTAGACAACCAAACAAAATAGGCTATATTATAAATGTATATAAATGTATAAATTGTATAAATGAGTCTATTTAATTGAAATGAATTAATTAGATAAAAAATCTAATTTTAAATTTAATTTTTTTTAAGTTTTTGAACGAATTATTTTGAATTAATTCAAATTAATTCGAACTATAAACGTTTATCCCAATAGCCTACTTTGTTTATTATTTACTGTTTGCAACACAGAAGCAACAATAATAGCCCAATGTGTAGATAAAAAAGACTGTGAAACTGTTTCAAACATAAAGCAGTGCTGCTTTCTCTGGATCATTGGCAGCGCGAAAGCAAGTTTAAATATTCCGTTGTGATGGTAATTTGTTGCGTTAATAGCGGAATCATTGTCATATGATTTGGAATAAGATCGTGTGTTTGAATTGAGATCGTGATCTTTTAACATGCTAATTGTTAATCCATATGAGCAGCCTATGAACATATGAACTCGCAGATTCCTCCCTTCAGAGCCAGAGGTCACCATTGGACAGTTTTTTGTTGTTGTTGTTGTTGTTGTTTTTGTTAGCAAAACCATCATGTAGATGACAACAATTGGTTTCATGAAGCTAAAATAATGAAGTCAGAAAGTGGATAGATAAATGACCTGCTACGTTAGCAATTACCTATGGCTTAATAATTCATTCAATGGTTTGGGGTCATTGCTGTTTTAAGCCCCTCATTACCACAAATGACCAACACATTGATCGTCATTGGTGCCCATATCTGTAGTAATCCAGGCACGGATTTTGCACCGTGTTGCACAAGGCCTGGATTCTGTTGTATTGTTTTATATTTAAGTTGTCACATGATATTGCACGCAATCTTCCAAATATTTCGCCTGTGGGCACCAGACAACAGACTGAGTTTCACAGATGTACTGATATTCATAACAACAGCAGGATTGTCACTGTGATATTGCTTTTATACAAGAGTTCAATAAACAAGAAGTTAATAATAATCATATATTTTAGACACAATATATCTATTTTTTTTTCTTAAGCCACATGCAAACAGAAGCTGCAAGTTCATGTCCATGGCTCATATGGATATAGGATTAACAATTATTAAAAGATCGCGATCTCAATTCAAACACACAATCGATCTTGTTTCAAATCATAATGACAATGATTTTCAAATACAGAAACGCGCAGCTTCCTCCCTTCAGAGCCAGAGGTCACCATTGGTTATATCCTGGGTTGGTGACATAGGTTGGTGACAGAGCTCTGGCATTCCCGGTCTGTCATGCGTTGGTTTGTTGTGAGCTCACAGCTTGTCATGTATTTCCTTGTGCCATGTGCTCTTCTGTCAATTGTCTAGCCCCTTCCACCTTACCTGATTATTAATTAATTTGCCCCCCCTGCCTTCCTCGTTACCCTCTTTTGTTTGCTTCCTATTTAGTCTCCATGTGGTTGCAGACCAGGCTTAATCCATTAAATGATATGAGTACACTGTTATTTCGATTTTTAAAGGAATCAAGATTGGCAGAAAGGATATAATTATTATTAGGAGAAGTTATTTCTTATAATGTTTTTTTTTTTTTTTTTTTTTTATGGTTTAGTTATTAATCTCCGGCCCACACTCCAGTACAGTAGGTGGCGGAAATGCACCATTAATGTTGGATGCCAAACGCCGTTAAACATCAACGAAGAAGTTATGCGCTTGTTCATTGTTCTCTGTTTCCTTGTGTTTCCAGTTATACCAGATTCCTGTCTTGTTTTCCCTTACGGGGTGTTTTTGTTGTAGTTTTGTTTTTGATTACTTATAAATATCCTTCTTTTTCCCGCACATGAATCCTCGCTTCACTATTTACAATCCCGTGACATGAGCTCTCTCGGCCACCGTACTTTTGACTTTAGACATCACTGTTATCAGGAACATAATAGCTGATAATGTAATGAATAATCCACATTCACCCAACAAATATGATTTGTGATTAATTTACATGAAAAAAACATTACATGAAATAATGTAGGCTATAAGAACATCTGTATTATCCTGCTCTAGTACTACACAACATGCTGTCATATTTCACATATTAATCTGTACTGTGATTCTACTTGAAATAACACTGCATATTTTACCAGACTGATGATTCATCACTTATCATTAATTACTAAGCAGGTTTGAAATGGTATTTTGTGCCTTTTTAAGATTTATTTTCCTGACATTAGAAACATTGTATGGTTATATGATGATGTATCATTAATCAGTGTTTTCCTAAATCCTCCACTTACCACACGAGTTGATAGCGCACAACCAGGTCATTATATGTTGAGCTTCCTGTTGCTGGCAGACAGACCGGTTTGAGATACTTACTAAAAGTGTTGACCGAAATTAGTTATGAAGTGATTGACATTCATTGTAATAATAATAACAATAATACCATTGTGAGTCACACCCTGGGAAAATAATGTAAAACTAGATCAGTTAATAATAAAACCACTTAAGGGAAAGTTGGTAAACCTTTGGTAAAGAGAGTGGCCGCAATCACCACCATCAGTTCCATGAACATCTTCATCATCTTTCTCACTTTTACAGTGATATTTGGTTGGCTATTACAGTTTGAACAAAGAACAAAAGGACGTAAAGTATATGACACATTCAGTATTTGAAAACTTCTTTTATTGTGACCTTTTCCATGTTAAGCTATAAGTATGATCTGTGTTTGAACTGTTACACACGCTATGACAAAAATGCCACCCAGTAGAAACAGGATTGCTACATACCTGTCTATTCTTTTATATAATTCATGTGATGTTCAACAAAAGGCTCAATGAACCTGTCTCTCAAGTAATTTAGGAACTTTAGATATAAGCATCTTCTATATTGTATGTACTGTATATATGTTCTATATATAGAGAGTATATTCTATCAGTCATAACTGATTACATGTGATCTGGTCATAATTTATAACCTACAATGCAATACTTGAGTCTATGGCTGATGGAGTGACTATATTCATCCGCATCACGCTCCCTTTGTATTTGTATACCATGAAAACAAATTTGTGATCCACACTTCTGAATTTGGTGATGAAACGTGTATGTGACACATAATTATGCAAGTTACTAAACACTTTCTATTTGTAAATTATTTTTACAAATTTTTTCATTTTAACTTGACATTTTTATGATTTCATTAATTATTAGCTTCAATCAACCAATTTAAACCACCAGCAGTAATATTTAAAAGTAATATTTAATGCACTTCATGATGTTGATAGCAAAGAATGGAATATATTTTCGGTAACACTTTACAATAAGGTTCATAAGTTAGTCAATAACTTATGTACTAACAATGAGCTAATATTACTATATTAGTTAATCTTTGTGTTAATAAAAATACAGCTGTTCATTGTTTGTTCATGTTAGTTCACAGTGCATTAACTGTTAACAAATGCAACCTTTGATTCAATATTGTAATAGTACATGTTGAAATTAATATGAACTAAAATTAATTAATGCTGTAGAAGTATTGTTCATCCTTAGTTCATGTTAACAATGATAGTTAACTAATGTTAGCTAATGAACCTCATTGTAAAGTGTTACCATATTTTCTTTGTCTTGGGTTCTAGAAAATATACATATTCCTGTGATGCATGGCCATTCGTCCAGAGCGTCCTCTGCCTGTGGTCTGAGGCGGCGGGATAGGCTCCACAATCCACAAATTTTATGCAACTCAAATTTGCAACACAAAAGAAACTGCATCAGGCATGAAGTCTGGTGGGTTGGATGACACTAGTCATTCAGTGTTCGAGAGTACAAGTAATCCAGCCACTATTGAGCATAACCTGTCTACTCCTATAGTGCACGTCAGAAACCTAGACATTCTCAGACATTGAGGAGCATGTCACAGTAAATAGTTAAGTAACTATTCTGTTTTTCCTTACATCTTCACATTATAAATCAATGCTCAGTTTTTACACCAGTAAACCTGGGGAATTCGGACGCCGTATTTAAAGCCGTCTCTTGACTTCATCAGATGTGATTAGTGACCCTGAATATATTACACAACTCTATCATAAAGAGGCAATTGTTAGTCCTGTGTATCGATTCTGTACTGTATGGTATCATAAGTTGCAGTCAACAGAAACTGAATATTACAAGCCACTGATCATGAAACTTTAAACATGAAACATACATAAGGAGTATCTGATATTGGACTGTATACATATTTAAAGTAGGTCTAAACTTTAGTTCTACAATATATACATTCTCATATTAAAACATAATGTTAAGAAACTTTCATTCTTTCGGGTAGAATAAGATCATTTTAGATCTTAGATTAGATAATTCACTTCCGAGCACCTATGACGTAATAAAGATGGTATCTTCTTTTTCAACATTTTCACTAACACACAGCTGGTTTCAAAAAACATGGACTTACGTCACTTGGACCTT
>NC_138221.1:39570204-39625204 GCF_964197995.2 Scardinius erythrophthalmus
TTTGTGTATAAATATTACATTTCTGCTTGATTCACTAGGTTGAATACCTTTACGTTATCAGTTTATTTGAAAGTTTTAGTTTAGAGACCCCTCATTCTACTTATTCTTAATTATACACTTTGTAGAATATTAGCAGCCCATTAAAACTATATGAAGTAACACAAACATAAGAATGGGAGTTGTTACCTGACAGGAGTCTTTGCCCCCTTCCAATAGTCCAGCACATATCATGTTGTCTGTGATTTCTGAGACACCATTAAGACACTTACACTGCCTGTTTCCAACAATAGGCACTTGCACTTCCTGTAGAGGTTGCGTTGAAGGCAGGGAAACTGAGAAACACATAAAATGATAAAATATACATCACCTATTGCAATAGTACAGTATGCTGTGACTGTAATTGAGGTTAGTTAAATTAAATACATACCGCCTGTATTAGTGTTTCCCCATCCGGTGACCCAGCTGGAGGTTTGTTTGAAGAACGTACTGTCTGAGGAAGCCAGACAGACCGGACTGATAAAGTTAGTAAAATTCACAGACGAAGCCAGTTGCAGAAGAGCGATGTCGTTATTATTAGAGGAGCTATCATAGCTTGGGTGTTTTATGATTCTAGAGACAGTTCTGGACACTTCATTTGCATTTGTTCCTTGCTGTGTCTGTCGGCCCAGGTACACAGTTAGGCCAGCGGTTGCTGTACTGGAATATGGTAGAAGAAGAAGTGCTAAGCATTCGCCACATCAATTTAATTAAATTGTTTTGTTTTTTTATTAATTACAATGGTTGGTTTATGATAATTACTTATCAAAGCAGTGCGCTGCAGTCAGAACCCATCGATTGTTGATGAGTGATCCACCACAAAAATGTGCGCTCCTATGAAGGCTGACCTGCCATGGCCAAGCGCCAGCCGCTGCATCCTGTCCCCCCACTATCTTTGTGTTGAGAGTTGCTTTGCCACACACTGACAATAGACAAGGTAAAGAAAACAAATTTTAGTTAAACAATTGGTCATTTTTAATGGAATTTGGCCATATAAATTGCTGAAAAACTGGTTACCATCCAGTTGTGCGTCACACCCTAGAAAACAAGAAACAAAGTTCAGTTACAGATAACTTCAGTGGAGACAAAAAGTGTAAATGCAATATAAAACGTAGTTGCATAAACGTAAGTAATAGTTATGTTAGTCAAAATGAATTATTAGGTATCTTAAAGCATTTATTATCCAATAAAAGGTCTTACCTATCATTAGAAGAGAGACAATAAATGCTACACTGAGTATGTGGATCATCTTCATCTTCATCTTCATCTTCATCTCTGACAGCACAGACACCTGCAGTCCTGCTCTTAAATATCCCTGCTAACCTGTTTTCAACACGCCCACATACTCTCTCAGCACATTTTAACGCCTTCACCTCTTTCCGTCTGTACACGCCTTCATTGTTCATTCGAGTTTCTTATTGAGCAACCGGTATGTCTGAAAGTGTATTAAGGGACATGTTGGTGTCTCTCAGTCATGCGTAATTGTCACCTGTGCAAACTCTGAAATCTAAACTTGTAAAAAAAAAAAAAAAAAAATGTTTTTGTTTTTTTTGGTGGCTTTTTAATGTTGAGAAGATCGAAGAAGTTGCATGAGGTTATTTGAGTGTTTCTAAAAATAAATCTATTTTATGAGGTTCTTTTTTCATATGAATTTGTGCCATGATACATAAAACAACGTTTTTTATTTTATTTTATTTTTTCAGAGGTTGACCTAAGCATGAACTATTATATTGTACTATTTACTGTGAAGCTACAGAGATGCAATAGCTTAAAGTAATACTTCAGTGACCTACAAATACTTAAAGCATAAAAGAAATTTGTTAAGTCATCTCTCATTCTTCTGTGAAGGAAAATTCTTCTAAGAAAAAACAAATACATTCTTCTGGTAAAATGAGGATGAAATAGCCGCAAGCTAAGTGAATGTACTGACTGATCTTTTAGGGCAATACCTTTTTTTATTTAACATTGCATTATTTATTTAATATTTTTATTGAAAACTTATAATTAAAAACAATTTAGGATTGTTTGACTGATTATTTCAGAAATTAATTATAACGGGGTGACAGAAGTGTCAATGTTCCCAACCTAAATCTAAAAATGTGTATTTTCTTCTCTCTTAAAATGATTAACACTTGCTACAAAACAGCTGTCTGGACTGGGGTGATTGTTTACTGTGAGGGAAGCAACAGTTTCTGTGAACCAAGTCAAACTGGATTTTTCTAAGCTAACATTACATTAACTTAGAATTGTTTGTTTAAAAAGTTAAGATAAAAAACTAAAACAATGATAAATCATATCAGAACTTTTTCACATTTGATGTAAAGAAGTATTCTACACTTACTCTTTTTTTTCAAAAGCTTTCATACAGAAAGAGTTTCGTCACTTCATATATAAAACCTTTTAGAGGTTCTCAGCATGGGATCATTCATTTTATGGTTTTAGTTGAATCAATTGGGTTTAGTTTTAATTCATTTTTAATTGTAATTACATTTTATGAATTAAACAGCTCATAAACATACTTTATAACTAGAAAAAAGTTAAAAGTTCTCATTATAGAACCTATTTGTCATAAAATGTTCTTTAAAATTTAGTCAAGAACCGTAAGGTTCTATTTAGAACCCCTTTGAAACTTATTTTTTTTATAAAATGGCATGCTGTCAACAATGCAAAAATGTATGTATACTTGACTGACTGACCCCTTTTGACCTGCAATGACCCCTTTTCCTATCTATGGATATTTTTTTTAATACTGTGAAACAGTAGGCTATATATTTGTACTGTACAGTGGTGTGTCAAACACAATGCAGCGTAATGCAGTCGTGAACCAAATTGCAGACTACTTAAAAAGGAAAAAATTAAATAGGTACTAAATAAGGAACTAAAATAGACACGATATGATTTAAAACCCATAACATAAACCAAAAGTCAAAGACAATATGATCAGGTTCAACATGACGGCTATATAGCACTGCATCGAATGGCTAAACAAAGCAAAAAATATATATATATATATATACCAGTGATGCGCGGGTCAATGTATAAACAAACCGCACCCGACCGACGTTTTCAACTAACCCGCCCGCAACTCGGACCGCAAAAAAACAAAAAAAGAAAATATTGTACCCGACCCGCTTCCTGACCCGCATTTTTTTTAAAGTAGCTATAGGCCTAATGCTCATCGTAGCGTCTTAATATAACTAATATTCTAATTTTGTCAAGAATTATAAAAAATCGTCAATATAAGCTCATAATTTGTACTAAAATAGTCTAAATGTTTAGTTTTAAAAACAAATTTAAAAAGCTGGCTATGTCTATTTTGATGTTTCTGCGCAAGTTCAGCAGACACTGAGGTTCGGGTTTGTTCCGATCAGAGCTCGTGAGCGGAGAGCGCATTTCTGAATATTCCGCTCCGCTCATGGTCGCTCGCCCAGCCCAGATGGCCTGCTGGTTCGAAAATATGTGGAATATGGGCTACCTCCGACTAATTTTTTTTCTTGTCGACTAGTTGTTCATTTAAGCCATTCGTGGACAAATCGCCCCTTTATATTAAATTAATTACGCTAGCCTACAGGAATAAGCGTAATGACCGCACGCTTATAGCTTGCCACAAAGAACCGGTTAAAGTAATGATTATGAATGTGTCTAAATTAGCAAGGAGACATTTAATTGTTTAGTAATAAACTGGTGTTTTCTGTGTCGCTGCAAATATGAAGTTGACAATGCGGAGATTGCGGACTCGCCATGAACGCCAGAGAGAAATGCACATTTCATATGGATTAGCCTACATAATCAGAGAGTATAGCCTATTTATTTTGGTTTGAATATTTTCGTTTAAAAGTAGACATTTCAAGCTTTCTGTAATATATAGCCTATATTTATCAAATCTGTGAGGCACAAGTTGAGTTTCGGCGCCCTCCAGTTCACATGCAGTGATCGCGTACCGGCGCCTTATTTTGCCTGCTATATATTTGCTTCTTATTTAATAAATACGGGCAATTGATTGATAAAACATTGATCAAAATTAAGATACAATTTATACAAAACGAAAATCTTTTTAAAAGAGTTTTCTATAAAACAAAACTTAATGAAGTCGTCAAAATCATGTTTTACCAAAAACAGCGCCGTTGAGGGCGCCAGCGCCTCTGCCTCTCAGCGCCTCTGCCTCGCGAGTGGATGATAGCCCTGAAGACGCCTAGCAATGATATACCTTTAGTGGTACAGTAGTATACCTTTAGTTAAGTTATCGCAGCGCGCTAAGAGACAATGTTATCGGAAAATGCAGCCCAGGTATATGCACAGTCCCGGCTCCAGGACAAACTACTTGGGGGGGCTTTTACAATTTTTAGGTGGGCTTGCGTGACGAGGGGGGGGGGGTGGTGGTGGGGGGGGGGGTTAATAAGACGTCCGCGAAATGTGATTGGAAATATTTCGTGGGGATATCGCGGCGAAATGTGATTGTTGTCCATCATTCTGCGCAATTGTTGAAAAAGAAAAACGTCACGTCGCAACATTTGACGTATTTGCGTTTTAAACTATGAAGGCGAGCACTTTGATCGAAGGTGAGTTATGTCGGTGGAGAAGTAGCCTACTATCAAATCCCATTCAATTTTTCACTATAGAAAGTGAAACTAAAAACTGACCGATGAGAGCTGAATCTACTTAACATGTGCTGATAACGTATAGGCCTAACCTTAATTTATTTTCTTAATATTTCTCTTGTGGCCCATGGTGAAAAAAATTTGAATTATTTCATGTTAAACACGTTGTTTTTTAAATGAGGACTAATATAACATCTTCATCGCTGCGCGTCGGTTATGCAGTGATGCCCTATGAGATTATTGCAGGGCTAATTAATTGTAGCCTAATATTGATTTGATAATAAAAGTAGCCTAATAATTGTAACAGACCTTATGTTTGATTGTGTATATGCACATTAATTCTGGATGTGCTGGCGCTCGTTCTATGTGTGCAATGCATTTTAACCTCGGGGCTAGTAGATAGGCAATTAAGGTCATGCATTGCGTACTTGGGGTGTCACGGTCTTCGGATTTTCCTCTCACATGTGTGTGAAAAGACGTTTAATAGCCTAAAGTAAAGAACAGTTCAGGCAGTTCTCGTTTATTGTTATCTTATTCATAAAGTGTTTAGGCGAACCCTGCACGAACGCTCAGTCACATAATCATCATTCAGATCACCGCAAGGGGGGCTTGAGATCATCTTAGGGGGGGCTAAGCCCCCCCAAGCCCCCCCTTGACGCCGGGCCTGTATATGCATAATGGAGATTCCAAAGCTCTCTTCTTTGGTCAGAACCATGGAGAGCGATCGCGGATTTACTTTTACAATGCAACACAATATTTAAAGAGCATCAAGCTATTAAAATCTATATTATGTATACGCACAGATAATATAACAGTAGGCTATATTAGTCAATATTTTTTATTAGGTTAAGCAGTGATTGGATAACGTTTTTTTATTTTATTTTTATTTAACGTTTTTAATTTAAGGCCCACCCACAATTGGTCTGGCTTATCCAAAACTGGATCATTTTATCCGTGCCTGGTTGGTCGTGCCAGTTTTGTGGTTATCAAATGTGTAAATAGCATCGCAAGAAGTATGACAAAACCAGCACTTTGGTCATCATCTTTCATTATTTCGGCAAATGTCTCCCACACTTTGCTCTTTCTATTTGTGTATTTGCGGAGCTTCCACTCCCCAGTCTTCACCTTTTCTCTTGCCGCCTCCATCTCTACCTGCAGACTGAGCTCGTGCGTCATCTTCGCGCCAGTTATTCAGCCAATAAAGTGTAAATTAAATTTAAAACGTATTCATAGAAAATTGTGTCTAGAACTAATCACAAAGGTTTAATTGGCATCTTTATTTCAAACGACCCGACCGACCGCGACCCGAATATCATTAAAAATATTTTTGGATGACTCGTAACCGCGGGTGACCGCAGGCACCCGCTCATTTCGGATCAACCCGCGCATCACTGATATATACATATATTTTAGTTTCTTATTTGGAATTGCTTTCTCTGACTCTCTAACAAAATAATGTTATTTTAACATCTGCAAATGTAGGAATGCAGCTTGTTTAATCTAACAGAATTAACTTCCCTTTATGTGAGTTTAAGTGCTTTTGCTCATAGTAGTTTCTCATTTTTATGGTTAAGTAATCAACCACTAAAAACACCACTAACCACTGTTTACAGGTTTTCCAGGGTTGTTTTTCAGATATCTGCAGGCTTAGTCATGCACACAACAAATGCCATTTGCTAATTTGCATACTATAAAGATATGTGATCATCTGTAAAACCCAAAGAAACCCAAAGAAACAATAAGGATGATCATGGAGAAAGACTGAGAAGAAGAAGAAGAAAAAGAAGAAGAAGAAGAAGAAGAAGAAGAAGATGATGATGAAGTACAGATGGAATTGATAAATGAGAAATGAGTTGGAGTATGAAGAGAGAAAGAGGACAGCAGGGTGGAAAGAGAAGACACAACTGAATCATGATGGTCTACTAGTGGGTCCCAATTCTCATTTTTGTCGGAAGATGTTTTACATGTGTGGATTAATAAAATATTAACAGTCCATTTTAGAAAATGTTTATAAGAAAGTCCAAAAGATCAAGGAAACATTTTACCACAACACAGATCCTATAAACACAAAATGCAAATAACAAACGGATCTTTATTCTTCCCCACTTGAAATGATATAAAGTTATTTATAGTTTTAAAGTCAAAGTGTAAAGTTAAAGTGTAACCAAAACGTTTAATTGAATAGCCTACATTTTACATAGTAGGCCTATCTGTACTTTTACGAGGTGGCTGTAGGCTATAGATCACATGAAGGCAGGAGATAAACAAAATAGTCTTTAATAGTAACTCTAATACGTAAACACACAGGATATCACTGAATAGGGCTTGGGCGTCGTTACGTCATACTTGGCGTGGCGGCCATGTTGATGGCCTCGCGAATGTAAACATACAGCAAGTCGAACGAGGAGAAGCAGAGTTGGGAGGAAGAAAAGAGATATTAAAGTCCCGAAAATGATGTGAAATTTACGGGGATACGTTAAATAGGGAAGCCAGGGACCAGTAACGTTATGTGGACAAAATCGACAAAAAAGTGTAGTTAGTAGCTGTCAACCCTCCCGTTTTTTCCGGGTTTCTCACGCATTTGAGCTCTTTTCCCGCTGTCTTCCCGTTTTAGTATTTTCTTATAAAATATCCCGAAAAATTAAAATTTCAACATTCATGTTTCTGTTGCTATCCCTCTGCTGACAGCAAAAATTCGTACTACAAAACTGCAGCATTAACTTAAGCGAGTTGTGAAGCTAGGTCTAACGTGACTTTGTTTACAGATTGACATGAAATCGTGCTCTCACAACAACCACGCTGTTATCTTAAAAAGGCCAATATCACGCTAAGGTTGCCTTCAAGTAAGCAAAACGATGCTTTGAAAACATCTGTTTTTCTGGAAGGGCAATGGGGTAGGCAACAGGACAACAGTACAGAGACTGACAGGTCCGATGGAAGGGCTAACGTTAATGTTATGAGTAAGGTATTAAAATACGGGATATTTTACAGGAAACTTTGTCCACATACTGGTCCCTGGTTTCCCTATTTAACGTATCCCGGTTGTCACAGTTCTGTCACCCTTGTCTGGGTTTTCTCTTGGTTTAGTGACAGAGCTGTGACACTCCCGGTTTGTCATGTGTTGTGTTAGTCTGGTCTGTTGTGAGCACATAGCTGTCGTGTTATTTCCTTGTGCCATGTGCTCTCCTGTCAATCGTCAAACCCCGCCCATCTTGTTATCTCGTTATTGTTTAATGTCCCTCACCTGCCTGCCTCGTTACCTTCCTTGTTTGTTCCCTATTTATTCCCCCTGTGTTTGCAGTCCTGTGCTGGTTCGTTGTCTATGTTCCCTCGTGTTCTTCTTGATGCCTGCCTGAGTTCTCCCCTGTTTTTCCCCCACGGAGTTGTTTTGTTTGTAAGTTTGTTTTGTTTACTTAATAAATTCCTTTTACGCACATGAATCCTCGCTTCCTGTTTTACCCATTACGTGACAGAACGAACCAGCCATAATGAGGATTCAGCGGAAGGATTCACGCCAGCCACCAGCCTCTCCTATTTCCTGCCCGCGTTATGAACGCATTGTTAAGTTCACCGCCTTGAGTTCCCTTCGACAGAAGGGGACGAATGTGAGAGACTTTGCCCTGGAGTTCAGCTCCGCTGCAGAGGGGCTGGGGCTGGGTGAGATGGCCCTTAAGGACCTATTTAACTACGCCCTTGAGGAGCCCGTTGATGTTTGGACAATGACAGGGCTGGAGCGATTGACGTTCTGGAGGTTCGTTGACTTTCTGGAACGACGAGAGAACCCTCCAGTGAGGCAAACTACAGCGGTCCCAGTTCCGGTGTCCCCGAGTCCGGTGGTCCCAAGTCCAGTGGTCCCAGTTCCGGTGGCCCCAGTTCGGGTGGTCCCGAAACGGAGGAGGAGAAGGAAGACTCCCTCCATGACTGTTCCGGTGGCCTCAACTTCGGTGGTCCCGAGTCCAATGGTCCCAGTTCCGGTGGTCCCCGTTCCGGTGGTCCCGAGTCCAGTGGTCCCAGTTCCGGTGGTCCCGAGTCCGGTGGTCCCGAGTCCGGTGGTCCCGAGTCCGATGGTCCCAGTTACGGTGATCCCAGTTCCGGTGGTCCCGAGTCCGGTGGTCCCAGTTCCGGTGGTCCCGGGTTCGGTGGTCTCGACTCCGGTGGTCCGGAGACGAAGGAGGAGGAAACGGGCCTCTTCAGTTGATTGTCCGGTGGCTCTTAACACGGAGACCATCCCGGAGGTGACTGCCGTCACTGACGCACCGCCCAGGCGTCCTGCTCTGCCCGCGCCGCCCAGGCGTCCTGCTCTGCCCGCGCCGCCCAGGCGTCCTGCTCTGCCGGCCCCGCCCAAGCGGCTCGCCCTGCCGGCCCCGCCAAAGCTGCTCGTCCTGCTGGCACCACCCCAGCGACACGTCACGTCTGCCGATCCAGAGACTGTTCACGTCACGTCTTTCGATCCAGAGACTGTTCACGTCACGTCTTTCGATCCAGAGACTGTTCACGTCACGTCTGCCGATCCAGAGACTGTTCACGTCACGTCTGCCGAGCCTGTGTCTTCGGACAGGATGGCCGCTGCCGAGCCTGTGTCTTCGGACAAGATGGCCGCCGCCGAGCCAGATCCAGTGTCTGCGGACAAGATGGTTGCCGCCGAGCCTGTTCACGTCACGCCTGCCGAGCCTGTGTCTTCGGACAAGATGGCCGCCACCGAGCCGGTGGTATCTGTTCCTGAGCCGGTGGTATCTGTTCCTGAGCCGGTGGTGTCTGTTCCTGAGCCGGTGGTGTCTGAGCCGGTGGTATCTGTTCCTGAGCCGGTGGTGTCTGAGCCGGTGTTGTCTGTTCCTGAGCCGGTGTTGTCTGTTCCTGAGCCGGTGTTGTCTGTTCCTGAGCCGGTGGTGTCTGAGCCGGTGTTGTCTGTTCCTGAACCGGTGTTGTCTGTTCCTGAGCCGGTGTCTGTTCCTGTGCCATGGCCGCTTGAAGGGTCGTCTCCGCCGTGGCCGCCCGAGGGGTCGTCTCCGCCGTGGCCACCCGAGGGGTCGTCTCCGCCGTGGCCGCCCGAGGGGTCGTCTCCGCCGTGGCCGCCCGAGGGGTCGTCTCCGCCGTGGCCGCCCGAGGGGTCGTCTCCGCCGTGGCCGCCCGAGGGGTCGTCTCCGCCGTGGCCTCCTGAAGGGTCATCTCTGCCGTGGCCTCCTGAGGGGTCGTCTCCGCCGTGGCCGCCCGAGGGGTCGTCTCCACCGTGGCCCCCTGATGGGTCGTCTCCGCCGTGGCCGCCCGAGGGGTCGTCTCCGCCGTGGCCTCCTGAAGGGTCGTCTCTGCCGTGGCCTCCTGAGGGGTCGTCTCCGCCGTGGCCGCCCGAGGGGTCGTCTCCACCGTGGCCCCCTGATGGGTCATCTCCGCCGTGGCCGCCCGAGGGGTCGTCTCCGCCGTGGCCTCCTGAAGGGTCGTCTCTGCCGTGGCCTCCTGAGGGGTCGTCTCCGCCGTGGCCGCCCGAGGGGTCGTCTCCACCGTGGCCCCCTGATGGGTCGTCTCCGCCGTGGCCGCCCGAGGGGTCGTCTCCGCCGTGGCCCCCTGATGGGTCGTCTCCGCCGTGGCCGCCTGATGGGTCGTCTCTGCCCTGGCCGCCCGATGGACTACCTGCTCCACTCTGGCCACCTGAAGGGTCGTCTCCGCCCAGACCGCCCGATGGACTATCTGTTCCGCCCTGGTTGCCTGAAGGGTCGTCTCCGCCCAGGCCGCCTGATGAACTGTCATCCCGTGTCCATTTCCTCCCATGGTCTTGGCCCCTCCGTCCCTCCCCCTAATCCCCCACAGTTCTACCTCCCTCCTTTCCCTCTCGGTGTATGTGTTTTGATCTGCTTGTCTTGTCTGCTTTTTGGTCTTGCACGTTTGATGTTCTTGTCTTGTCTTTTGTGTCCCTCCTTGGGAACGCCAGGTGGCGTTCCTTTGAGGGGGGGTAGTGTCACAGTTCTGTCACCCTTGTCTGGGTTTTCTCTTGGTTTAGTGACAGAGCTGTGACACTCCCGGTTTGTCATGTGTTGTGTTAGTCTGGTCTGTTGTGAGCACATAGCTGTCGTGTTATTTCCTTGTGCCATGTGCTCTCCTGTCAATCGTCAAACCCCGCCCATCTTGTTATCTCGTTATTGTTTAATGTCCCTCACCTGCCTGCCTCGTTACCTTCCTTGTTTGTTCCCTATTTAGTCCCCCTGTGTTTGCAGTCCTGTGCTGGTTCGTTGTCTATGTTCCCTCGTGTTCTTCTTGATGCCTGCCTGAGTTCTCCCCTGTTTTCCCCCCACGGAGTTGTTTTGTTTGTAAGTTTGTTTTGTTTACTTAATAAATTCCTTTTACGCACATGAATCCTCGCTTCCTGTTTTACCCATTACGTGACACCGGTAAACTCCACATCCTTTTCGGGATTTTAACATCTTTTTTCTTTCTGTTCTTCTCCCAACTCTGCTTCTCCTCGCTCGACTTGCTGTATGTTTACATTCATGAGGCCATCAACATGGCCGCCACGCCAAGTATGACGTCACGACGCCCAAGCCCTATAGACCCCTTTTGCGCCGACGTCACAGTTACGTCACGGCGCTAGCTGGAGGCAAAACAAACGGAAAACTGGAGGCGGCCAATACAAACCAGCACAGATTCGGCTACATAATAAGGAGCTTAAATTATTATTTTTATTATTAAAAGTCATCTTGTTGTGTTCTTGGGTGCAAGAATCGATGAAAGATGAGTATGCTGTATCTGGAATTTTTATTTCTAGAAAATATTCATATCATTAAAATTGCACCGTAGTGTCACTCTTTACATTGTCGTCTTGGCGCTGGCTAGGCAGAACTGCGGATTGAACCACTCAAGTCTTTACATGACCATTCAGCACATAATTATATTATAGGCATCTAAATATATTTATATGTCCTCAGTTTCTCTTCACCCTCGGTTTCTCTATCGGGTAGGTGTAGAAGTCAGGCCACTCAACCGGGGGTAGCGTTAACGTTAATCCTGTCAGTTCGTCCATTGACTGAGCGTGTACGGTCATCTGGTTCCGTCCGTTAAAATTAACTTTTGCAAATAACAATCGCCGTCCTGGACAGTGAGTGACCTTGCAAATTAAGACAAAATCGGATTTTCTCCAGTCATTGTTAAAAAACAAGCTAACAAAACTTGCAAACTAACGTTAGTGAAGCGGCCAGAGGGATCTTTCTGCCTCCAGCTAAGCTCCGCCCACACAAATACGTCACCGTGTTTACCAACTGTAAAAGGGTCTATATAAGCATAACACAACCACGAAGCATTAACAAGACGGGACAAATAACTGAAATGAATCCTGGTTCAGATTACAAGATTTTTGTGTCTGTTACGATAGTCACGGTGTCAGATTACACGATTTTGACTCCTAAAATCTTGTCATGTCCTGGACAAGAAACATTGTCAGACTACAGGTTGCTTTCCGAGCAGTCATCACGTGCCGTCACAGACACGCACACATTCACTCGCAAACACACTCACTCACTCGCGCACACACACACACACACACACACACACTCGCTCACTGGCGCACACACACTCGCTCACTGGCGCGCACACACACACTCACTGTTGCTCGCACTCTCACTCTCGCTCACATACTCAACCTGTCGTGGAGGACCGTTTAAAAATTAAACATGCTAGTCTTTCTGTCTTGATGTCGTCAAGCATCGCAGACGCGACGTAGGTTGTCGCACACTATACGAGATGAAACGATCGAATCTTGCGTCCCGACGCCCGTTGGCGTTTACGAATCCCCACGACACTCTACTTCAAACGGATCGTGCCAAAATCGTGTAATCTGAACCAGGCTGGTAATAAACATTTGACCTAACACGCAGGGAACAGTATCGCAAGTCATATCGTCATCGCAATATTAAATGTTATAGTACATCGCAGCTTTTCCTCATATCGTGCAGCCCTACACTACGGACTGCACGCCAAATAACTTTATAAATAATTGCTTGCTGGGCAGTCAATAAATGTATGCTGTTACATTATTATTTCTCCCGAGTCTTTCTGGTAGAACTAAACATGGAGAGTGAAAGGGTGTGTTCACACTTGTAGTTTGGTTTGCTTCATTGATTTGGTTCGTTTGCTCCAGAGCAAAAAAAAACAAAAAAACAAAAAAACAAAAAAAATATTTAAAGGGTAACTAAACCCTAAACCAACTTGTTTTTAGTTAATTATCTGTAATAATGGGGCTTTATTAGTGCTGTTCATTGATTCCAGTAACTTTTTTGACATTTGGGTATAAAGTGTTTTAATTTTACAATATATGGTGTAAAAACGTCTGAGTGCTGCCCTCTTAAGGTTGAACGGTGGCTACTGCAGTTGAATTTTCCTATTGGATGTTGCAGTGGCAAGTGACGTAAGCGGTGGCAGGTGACGTAAGCAGGTTCCAGCTCACCACACCCCTGGTACGAGCTAGCGTAGATTTATCTGTATTGTACAGTGGGCAGGAGGGTACTTAGGTGTAGTTATTCTGCCCTCGCATGTACGACGTCTGATTTGTACTAGCTAGACAGATAGTTAACAGCAATGAAGAGAAACTCCAGAAGTCTTGTTGAGGATTGATGTTTTATCTTTTTGTCTCTTTTCTTCCTCAGTTTTATTTCTCATGTTTTTCCCCATTTAAGTCTGTAAGACTGAAAGAGTAAACAGAAAATAAACATTACAAAAGTGTAAAGTCTGTTGTCTTTCTTACACAATCAAATATAAAGTTACCCAGTAACTCAATATGGATAAACAGTAGGCTATTATATGTCAACACTTTACACAATAAACTACAGATGTAAATAAATCAACTAATAATTCAGAGGCGAAGCGCCGAGGCTCGTTGCTGAGCAGATAAATCAGTGAGTCAAAAAACAAAAGGCTTTAATCTAGAGCATATATGCGATGAAAATGATAAGAATCACGAACGTAATAACACACATTACTTAATGTAAACATATACATCATACAGAAACCACAATTCTGACGAAAAATTACTTACAGACAAAGATTTGACCAAACTCTGTAATGACGCAGACTCGTGGGTGATTTCAGCGCTGTTGCTCGGCGAACACTAGGACCGTCACTAAAACGGGTCCGACTAGGAAACAAACTAAACGCCAAAGGGCGGAACACTCCTCGCCTGGTATATTATTATACCACTATCAACATCTTAATTACTCAAAGATTAATCAACCAAACAAATATACAATCAATCACTAATTACATTTATGAACAGTATTATTACTTATCAGAATGTCCATCACTTTATCAGTCCTTAGACATAAGAAAAACAAGCTCTGAGATGGGTCTGATGTAAGTTTTTGTTGTTCCTTGCCTCACAACTTTAACTTCAACCTTGCGGACTTTGTTGTCTTTGCTAGGCAATGTCTTTACTACAAGTCCAATTGGCCAGTCGTTCCGTTTAGCCTGACTGTCTTTCATCAGAACTACATCATCTACTTGTATGTTTGGCTTGTCATCAGTCCACTTGTGACGTTTCTGGAGAGTCACCAGATACTCCTGTCTCCAACGTTTCCAGAAGCTCTCTGCCAGACACAGCACTTGTTTCCACTGATTTTTGTGAAGATCTTTATGATCAAAGTCACCCGGAGGCGCTGTCACTGGAGTTATCTTTTGAGTGAGAATCATTGCAGGTGTCAATATTGAAGGATTGTCAGGGTCTGTTGACACTGCGATCAATGGCCTGGCATTAAGAATGGCCATGACTTCTGCCATCAGAGTCGTCAACACTTCATGTGTGAGGTGTTTCTTGTCAGACCGCAGCAACATCCCTTCCAGAATGTGACGCGCTACTCCTATTAGTCTTTCCCAACAACCTCCCATATGGGACGAATGGGGGGAGTTGAAAGTCCACGAGCATCCCTGCTTGTCAAGGAAACTTGTCAGTTCTGGATCACTGGTGTTGAATTTTAACTCTTTGCACGCTCCTATAAAGTTTGTGCCTCTGTCGGAGCGAAGCTGTTTGGATGGCCCACGGATAGCAAAGAATCGGCGTAAGGCATTTATAAAACTTGAAGTGGACATGGATTCTAACACTTCAATGTGTGTCGCTCTCGTGCTCATGCATGTGAATAACACTGCCCATCGCTTACTTTCAGCACTACCTCCACGAGTGCGCCGAGTGA
The DNA here is from genome assembly GCF_964197995.2 of Scardinius erythrophthalmus. NCBI lineage: Eukaryota > Metazoa > Chordata > Actinopteri > Cypriniformes > Leuciscidae > Scardinius > Scardinius erythrophthalmus. Next base: position 39,585,002 of record NC_138221.1, read on the forward strand.
CAATGCTCCATGGTCCGAAGACATCCAGACCGACATGGGTAAAAGGGGGTTCTGAGGTGAGTCTGTCAGCTGGTAGTGGTGCCATTTTCTGCTCCATAAACCTCCCTCTCAGTTTTTTGCAGGTCACACAGTTATAAATGACACTTCACACCAGCCGTTTACTTCCCACTATCCACACTCCTGCTGACCGGACGGCACCTTCAGTCAAATGACGACCTTGATGGAAAACATCCTCATGGTAATGTCTCACTATTAGAGTTGCGATGTGATGAGTTTTGGGCAGTATGACAGGATGTCTCTCATCTCTGGGTAAGTCAGCGTTGGTAAGGCGTCCTCCAATCCGAAGGAGTCCATCCTCGTCGATGAAGGGATTTAACTTTCTCAGTGGACTCTTTTTTGAGAGCTGAATCCCATCTCCCAAACATTTTAACTCTTCTCCGTAAAACTCTTGCTGGACACAACGAATGACGACTGTTTTAGCTTGCCAACGTGCATCAACTGCGTCCACTTTTTGATTCTTGGAGTATGTTCTTGTTACTTGAATAAGTTTTGTGATGGCTTGCAGTAGTCTCGTCCAGCTAGAAAAACGTTCAAAGCGTGCTGAGCTGAACTGACCTTCTGTAGCTTTGGTGTAGTTGACAGCAACTTGGGCTCGAACTTCAACATCAAGTTCTGGGTCAACAAGATCAAAGCTCTCGCTTTGTGGAGGCTCACTGCTGCTTTTCAAGAATTCAGGGCCTGAGAACCAGTTAGAGGCTCTGAGGGTGTCTACAGACGTGGGTCTGGTGGCGTGATCTGCCGGATTCTGTTCAGTGGCAACATACTGCCATTGTTGTGAATGACTTGATTTCCTGATGCGATTGACTTGGTTGGCAACATACACATGAAATCTTCTTGAGGTGTTATGGATGTACCCGAGAACAATCCTACTATCAGTGAAAAATCTCACAGCATGCATCTCAATATCCATCTCACAGCAGATTGTGTCCGCCATTTCAGCTGCCAGGACAGCGGCGCACAACTCTAAACGTGGAACTGTATGGGCTGGATGTGGTGCCAATTTCGCTTTGCTCATAATGAATCCTACGTGGCACTGGTTTCCATCATTGGTGACACGCAGGTAGGCTACTGCAGCGATAGCCTGAGTGGAGGCATCAGAGAATAAACAGAGTTCTCGACTTTGAGATGAGACAAGAGGGATAGGCACATACCTTCTCTTGATGTGTAGCTTCTCTAATTCCAGAAGAGACTCTTTCCACAACTTCCAGGACACTTGCTTGTCTGAAGGGAGAGGATCATCCCAATCATATTCTTTAGAAGACAGTTCTCTGATGAGAGCTTTTCCTTGAACAGTGATGGGAGCCACGAAGCCCAGTGGATCATAGAGGCTCTGAACTGTTGACAAGATGCCTCTTTTTGTGAACGGTTTCTCTTCGTGGGATACTTGGAAACCGAAACTGTCACTCTCCAGATTCCATATCAGTCCAAGGCTCCGCTGAAGTGGGAGAGGGTCTGCACTAAAGTCGAGGTCTTTTAAGTCTTTTGCAAGGTCCTCGGGGGCAAATGCTGTCATGACTTTGCTGCTATTGGAAGCGATTTTGTGGAGTTTTAAGTTCGATGCTGCTAACATTTTTTGAGTCCTCTGTAGAAGATCAATAGCTTCCTCTTCTGTTGGAACCGACGTCAATCCATCGTCCACGTAGAAGTTCCTCATGACGAAGTCCTTGCTGTCTGTGCCATACTCATCCTGATGCTCTTGTGCAGCTCTCCTTAGACCATAAATGGCAACTGATGGTGAGGGGCTGTTGCCAAATATGTGCACCTTCATTCTGTATTCGGTGATGTTATTGTTCAAGTCGTTGTCCTTGTACCAAAGGAACCGCAAATAATCACGATGATCCTCTCGAACAACAAACGCGTAGAACATCTGCTGAATATCAGCGGTGACTGCGATGTTCTCTTTCCTGAAGCGGATTAAGACACCCAGCAAGGCATTGTTTAAGTCAGGCCCACTGAGCAGCACGTCATTCAGCGACACACCGTCATGTTTGGCACTTGAATCAAAAACAACTCTTATTTGATTTGGTTTTTGAGGATGATAGACCCCGAACAGAGGCAAGTACCACCTTTCTTGATGTTCCTCGATCTCGGGTGCTAGTTCTGTGTGGTCATTCTCAAATACCTTTTTCATGAACTCCAGGAAGTGTTCTTTCATGTCTGTGCGTCTGTCTAGAGTTCGTCGGAGAGATACAAGTCGTCGCAGAGCCATCTCTCTGTTGTTTGGAAGACGACGACGGGGTTTGCAGAACGGCAGCGGTGCTACCCAACTGTTCGCCTGATCCACATAAACCTCTTTGTCCATGATGTCCAGGAATGTTTGATCGTCTACTGACAGAGCTACTGGGTTCATCATCAGGGTGGCTGTCGAAGACTGTGGCTCCAAGTTTTTCTGTCTCCTCACCTTGGAATGCGCAGTCCAGACTTCTTGGTTGGTGAGTGCTTTTTCTGTTAAGAGTCTCTTTCACTTGAATTTTGTTAGGACAGGGACTTAACACGGATGTCCGTCCATTAGGCAGTGTGTGTGTCTTGTACACTCTGACACTGGGTGGTTTGTGAGCCCGGTCTAGACAAACATCTCCTACGATAACCCACCCGAGATCAAGACGTTGAGCGTAGGGGTCTTCATGGTCTCCGTTATACTGCTGCCTCACTTTATGCACTCGCAAAATGTCTCTTCCTAGCAGGATAAGGATCTGAGCATTTTCATTGAGTGGTGGTATCTTATCTGCTACATGTCTCAGATGGGGGAAACAGCGAGCAATTTCGGGTGTGGGAATTTCGTTTCGGTCGTCTGGCATCATTTCACACTCTATAAGAGTTGGAAGCTTGATTTGGATCTTTCCATCATATGATTCCACCACAAAGTTTGTTGCTCTCCTCCCTGAGGTTTCCATAACACCAGAGCAAGTTTTTAATGTATAGGGAGATGCTTTTTCATAGAGGCCAAAGTGGTTGAAGAACTCAGGGCGAGCAAGTGAGCGATTGCTCTGGTCATCTAACACTGCATAGGTCTGAATTACCCTTCCTGGATGATCTTCTGGGTAGACTTTAACCAAACATATTTTACAGCAGGATTTGGCGTTGGTGTTTGGAACAGTAGTGTTGCTGGTTGCAACAGGACTGCTGGACTGCATAGCTTTCCAGCAGACTTGGAAATTAGGCGCCAGTGTTTGCATGCACTTGGCCTGGAAGACCGTGAGTGTGAAACCTGCATTTTACGCGGGATTCCTTCTCCAACGCAATAGAGGTGGTGGAAATGGGCTTCTCCACACAGCTCGCGCTGAAAAGCGACGCAGTGCCAAACGCTGCTACTCCTGCATTGTCTCCACCACCGCAGCGGCTTCTTGATGTGAGTGATCATATATGTCTTAATCACAATTTATGGTTAGGCTAAAGTTAATCCTCTGGGTTCGACAAACGCGTCGGCGCATTTTTCTGGATTTTTTCACATAGCGGCAAAATATGAAAATGCCTAGAGAGCGCGCCTATAGACATCAACTCGATAAAACTCATCAGATGCATGTACTTTACGTCATCTTGCAACCCTGTCAGCAAACTCTCTATTTTAGAGAGTCTGACACATAGACTGGTGCACGCGTCCCCCCGCCAGGGCTGGACTGGGACAAAACATTGGCACGGGCATTTTGGCCAGACCGGCCCACTATATGATCATAAACACCACCCATCTTTGCACGCCCTTAATATGCATACCAACTCCTATTCATTAAAACCACTAATGCCATGTAATGAGTGAGTATAGGAACGAGTGAGAGTTAACAGATGAAATAAGTAAAAATTTGACATTTATTAACAGTTAATAACACTGACTTTTTTTTACCAATGCATTACACCGGCACAAACCCAGCGCCGCCAATTAAGCAAAACAAAACGAATGGGCCACCGATGTACAAATTTTATGGGCCGTAAAAAAAAAAAAAATAAATAAATTAATAAAAAGTATGTATGAGTATGAGATGTATCGGCCCAAAAAGCACGTCGGCCCACCAGGAAAATGCCCGGTATGCCCAATGGCCATTCCAAAGCGCGTCTGTGTTGCACGCAACCACGTATTACACATGACCAGAGTCGCCCAATAGTGAGCCTATGTGGTTGTGACACTGCCACAGTAAAGCCCTGCAATATGCTCACTTAAGTAAAAAAAACAAAAAACAAACAAGACGTGTGAGATATCTGTGTGTGCCATGCCAATATGTTTATTGTTTATTTATTTCTTGGCATGTATGTTGATTTTGAACATTTGCCTATGCTTATTTTTGAGGGGACTTTTGTTCATCTCTAAGGACTCTTATTAAGCTGAGGGATAAAAGAGAAAAGGGGGGCGGCCATTTTGAAAAGTGTGTTTGGTGAGGTGGCATGGTTCTTTTGGGCTAACCTAGCTCTGAGTAAACTGTCTAGAATGTTCTCTGAGAAGAGAGACTTTGTGTATTAGATGTTGGAGCTATTTCATATGTGCATGCCCTGGTCTCGGATATACCTGGTGGACTATACTCTGGGGCTTATTTTTCATCTGGAGGATAACCTGTTTTGTGGGGCCTTGAACCATTGGATTTGTATTTTTTGCTCTTTTTGGGGACACTGTTTTTCCTGAGGACTTTAAATTGCCTACATACCTCAGCAGGAAAGGACTGAGACGGGACTGTTGAGTATTATTTTTGTTATTTATATTTTGCTTGGACTTACTTCTCTTGAACTTTCTTTATTTGGACTATTTTGTTTGAGTTTTACACAAAGAGTCAACAGATTTATGTTATGTTTGCATGTGCTTTACAATGGTCTAAATTGCCTTTATATTTTCAAACCAATGTTGTTTGGGGGTCTTTGATGTCTTTACAATCATGCTGTTCTGTGTAGTATCTTTGAAATCATAAGATTAAAAGGAAACAATAGTCAACTCCCTTTGAGATAATTCTTCAACCTTTTATTAAGAGTTGGAGTTGTTATATGGTGACGCGCTACGCTTAAACACTATGTAAAAAAACCTCAAAGTCCAGAGAGAAGGAAATGAAAAGTGGAATAAAGTCGTTATTAGGGCCCAAGCCCTGAAAGGGCGAATGTTTATATATATATATATATATATATATATATATATATATATATATATATATATATATGTATATATGTATATATGTATGTATATTATATATATATATATATATATATATATATATATATATATATATTAGGGCTGTCAATTGATTAAAAATTTTAATCGATTAATCGCATGATTGTCATGAGTTAACTCGCGATTAATCGCACATTTTTTATCTGTTCTAAATGTACCTTAAATTAATACTTTTCAAGTTTGTAATACTCTAATCCAGGGGTGTCCAAAGTAACTCCTGGAGGGCCACTGTCCAGCAGAGTTTAGCTTTAGCCTGCCTCAACACACCTACCTGGAAGTTTCTAGAATGCCTATTAAGACCTTGATTATCTGGTTCAGGTGTGTGTTTAATTGGGGTTGGAGCTAAACTCTGCAGGACAGTGGCCCTCCAGGAGCAGGATTGGACATCCCTGCTCTAATCAACATGGGCATGGATAAATATGGATGCTTTATGCAAATGTATGTTTATTCTTGAAACCATAGTCAACATAGAGCATGAAGACGAGACGTTGAAGATGTTTCAAAGGTCATAGATGTTTTTTAAAGGGTACATAACATGTACAGTTTCACCTAATCTCATGTTAATCTTGAGTACCTATTGAGTAGTAGTGCATCTTTAATATCTCCAAAAAGTGTTTAGTTTTATTATATTTATAAAAGGAAAATACAGCTTTCCGATTCTCTCTGGAAAAAACCGAGCTCCTGGAGGCGGAGCTATAGAGTCAAGCGGTAGTGCATGATTTCCAGCAAAAGACAGAAATCTGATCCAGTTGTACTTACATGAATGTGGTCTTTTATCACTGGGACCGCTCCACGTTTTAATAACAAACGATTTGCAAATCCAGCGTCGACCTGGGCCTTGTTAATAAAACATTCGTCACTGAAATGACCAGAACACACAACCACACTTCCTACACTCCGTTGCTGCCCCGGAAAAACAAACTGCATCCACTGTTCCTGTAACACTGGGTTCTTTGGAAAGCTGAACACGGTAAGCTTTCCCTCACATCCAAAAACACACTTTTTTGGAGACATTCTTGAACAAATCCTATGCAGCGCGGGCGCCGATGATTTCCTGTTGAAGCGCGTTGATGTGCGCGGTCTCGCTCTCCTCTGGTCGACGTGTGCGCGGGCGAGCTTTTCCGAGAGAAATGCTCATATAAGGAGTTCCACTCTCATCTACGTAATTAGATCCACGATCGGAAAAAAAACAGCCGAAACTTGTACCAACCCGGAAGTAAGATTTTCGGCACAGAAATTCTCCGTTATTCGTCCAAAATATTTTTTTTAAACTTTGCCCATGTTTAGCATGAGAATCCATCTCTTTAACACTGTAAACAACTCTGAATACATGAAACACCATTGTACCCCCCTTTAAAGAACTTGTTCATGTCTATTAGACACATGTAGAAAGAACAAAGAAATACCAGGTTCCCATTACTTCTCTTTCTTTGCACTGAGCAATTAACACAAACATGTTTAGATTTTTGCATGACAGGGCAGCTCTTCTGAAAATGCTAAATGTACATTTATTATTTATTATACATTAGTTTGTCTCTCTCTGTGCCCATTTTGATGAAGTTAAATTCTCAATAAAACTGTTTTCATTGGTATATTTTACTGTTTCTGTTGTCAGTCAAACAACGGAATGAATATGAAATGGTGACTGAAACGCGACCCATTAAGACATAACCAGCTCTCCCTTCCAAGATGTTAATCTGCACAAAAATCCTGATAATCGAGCCGTCGTCTGATGAAATCAAATACACATAAGATAAAGACAATATCTGTGCTATGATTTCGGCTATGCTTGCATGTAAAACTAGAGAAGCAACATATTACTGAATTAAAGCGCTGCGAGACGCAGAGAGAGCGAGCGAGCGAGCGAGAGAGAGAGAGAGAGAGAGAGAGAGAGAGAGAGAGAGAGAGAGAGAGAGAGAGAGAGAGAGAGAGAGAGAGAGAGAGAGAGAGAGAGAGAGAGAGAGAGAGAGAGAGAGAGAGAGAGAGAGAGAGAGAGGAGGCGCGCGCGCGTGTGCTGAGAGAGCAGTACCGGCGGTATCGGTAGATTCTCAGAAACTAAATAAGGTTTGGGCGCTTTTTTGAAGTGAAACAATCGCTAAATGGGTCTGCAATGTCGCCAAGTTGGCAACACTGTGAATCTCCATTTCTCCAACTAGGGGTTGGGCCACGGGACAAACAGAAAATACGCGCTGCGTTAATAGTGTGTTAAAAAAATGAGTGCCGTTAATATGATTTTGCGTTAACGCGTTAATAGCGAGCTAACTTTGACAGCACTAATATATATATATATATATATATATATATATATATATATATATATATATATATATATATAGCTGCGAGCAGCAATGAAGGGCCAAAGCCGGCGGGACCACCACCCCGGTGCCTTTAGGTAACTAAACCCACCGGCTTGGGCCCGTAATCGCTGCTCGCAGCTATATTTTTTGTTTGTTTTTGCGCACAAAAAGTATTCTTGTCGCTTTATAAACTTAAGATTGAGCCACTGAAGTTACTTGGACTATATTAACAATGTCTTTAATACATTTTCTGGGCCAGCAAGTTAAGGTGTCCATAAGCCTGCAGGAGGAGTGATCCAGCTCTCAGATTTCATCAAAAATATCTTAATTTGTGTTCCGAAGATGAACGAAAGTCTTACGGGGTTGGAACAACATGAGGGTGAGTAATTACTGACAGAATTTTCATTTTTGAGTGAACTAACCCTTTAAGGGTGTGTTTCAGTAGCCTACTAATACACCTGCCATATTATCATTACAATGGCACATGAAACCATAAATACAACTTAAGTCCAAAAAAAGTACCGCACGAAAGAATTCACTTACCGCACTCAAAAACAGCTTTGCGGCTTTAAAGTCCGCGTGAACTGGAAGTTGCAAACGACTTTTCTCCAGTGTTGTGACGTATTTCCCAGTGAAACGGAATATTGAACAGAGGGCAGGGTTTTACTCTAGCACTCCCTCTCCATCGCTCGCTCATAGCAGACTAACGGTTTGAGAGGAGTGGTTAAGCGTTTCCCAACCAAAGCCATCAAACCTACATCATCAGCCATTCCAGACCGGAAGTAACTTTTCAGACTTTGATTAAAGATTACGATGGCAAACAATTTTTTTCTGTGTATTAACTTGCACTGATAAATTTTTCACCACAAGACTATAATATGCGCTCACAAAGTAAATAGGGTCAATTTTGATTTCAGTTGGACTTTAACTCCAAAACGGCATAACGTAAAGAAAAAAATATTTTCGCGGAGATGGTAGGCATTGCGTGCTGTAGGCCTACGTGCTAACGAAATTTGACGCACATGACGTGAGTGGTTTTCAAGGAAATCTCACCCCGGATTTCCACCAACTGCGGAACGGCTGCAGATCGGCTCCGCTGCGTGTCGGCTCCGTGCTCCGCCGTCCTTCAATACCCACTAGGTCCGGATTTGTTGCGGAACGGCTGCGGCCATGACTGACAGCTGAAGTCACAAGGACCCACGAGATCTCGCGAATTCACGTATGATCGCGCGATATAAGTGCTGAATTACTGCGGAGCTCTCCGGCACCCGGCAAAAATAGAAGCTCTGCGTATCTGCTCCGTTCCGCAGTTGATGGAATTGTTCATCCGTCCCGCGTTTCAATCGTCCCGGCTCTCCCCTATTCAAACGAACCGCACTGCAATCGCACCACGGTTCATTTTAATCAAACCTAACATACACAGCTGAACAGAATGATTAACTAATGGCTAACCATAGAAACTAGCAAGAACTCAGACAAAAGGGAACTAGACAAAATAGAACTAAACCGAACATGACAGTGACATGTACATCTGTACTAACTTAACTACAATTATTGTACACCTCTGGAGGTTTGGAGTGACATGAGGGGGAGTAAATGATGACAGAATTATAATTTTTGGGTGAACCATGTCTTGGGCATTGTTGAATTTGACACAATGAATCTTGATTTCACATTTCAGAAAACAGAGCTGATTTTTATATAAGCAAATAAGAAAGTACTGTTTGTATCTCTGTACCTCAATACTTCTGGAAATCCACTTATTCATTGCAAGTACAGGAAAGTGGCTCAGTGTGTTAAAGTGGGTTCACCAGGTTTGTAAACCTTTATCTTTAGTTACTGTACAATGGAATGTACACGCACTCACAGATCCACATTAAACCTGTTTGTCCGGTCAAACACATGTTCTCTAATTGTACAACACGAGCTAAACAAACACTAAACTTTTTTTAGATCAATAAAAATGTCATGGGCAGTGTTTCCATGAAATGACGTCATTAAAACTTCCTTGACAACTGCTTTTGTGTCACAGTAAAAAAAAACTTGATCAGTAAAAAACATCACAGCAACAAATATGTTTAACGTTCTCATTTAAATAAAATGGAAACAAATCAGTCAATGAAATAAGGCAAAATATAATGTATATTTACAGGTAAAAACTTTTTTTATATTGGTTGGTAAGTGGGTTACTGACCGACCACCAGCATGCACACACACGCAAACACACACAGAGAGAGAGAGACACACACACACACACACACACACACACACACACACACACACACACACACACACACACACACACACACACACACACACACACATACATATATTGGAATATCCCTTAAAACATACACATTTTGAAATGTGAAATTGTCACTGGAAAGAAGCCACTGGAGGACAATGGAAAACAAACATGATGAACCACAAACCAATGAATCAAGAGAGAGAGTGAAGCATGTAACAGCATGGAGCGTTTAAAACCAGAATTCTCTCTTGATCCAGTTGAACCTGAGTCTCATATTGATGGAAAAAAAAGACCGTTCCAGATGAGAAAACTGAGGACATACATTTTCAGTGCTGATGTCTTCAACCATTCCTGTTTCTCTGGCTCCAAAGCCTCTGTTTTCATTCTAGTTTGCAAAAACATTAAGTCAGAACGGTTACTTATCAGTTGTATTAACCTGTGTTGTTGTTGGAAGGCAGCATCTGAAGTCTGTTAGACCCCGATTATAGCTTTTCTGTCACAGGAAAAGAGAGAGTATTTATGTCAACACCAGCACGAAATAAAAATTGTACTTTTCTACATGTTACTTGGACTTTCACAACACATATTGCTACACTTCCTTCGCTTTTGGTACAAGGGAGTAATCTGTTCGAATGTAAAATAAGTAACCTCGCTATTAGACAAATATTTAACAAAGAACTGTACCCGTTCTCTAGATCTTACAATTCAATCTCCAGGTTTTTTTCCAAAAAAGATGCTGAATGTTTAAGATCCTTTTTCTTTAAATTTCCAATTATGCCAAAAGCTAAGGAAGTGCACTACAAGGTCCTAAATGAAATCTATCCATCTTCTGAGTCTTTCTAATAGATTTGGTTTTGATTGTAAGAACTGTGTGTTTTGTACCAATAACGCAAAAAAATCTGGAGTTTACTACTTTAATCTTTCTCTATCTCTTGTAATTCTCTCGCTTCTCTTAAGCGTCTTTGTGTTTGACTCTGTCCACAAGCCATCTTAAACTGTCATGTTCAAATGGTCATGTTTATAATTTTTATGTCTGTACTGGAAAGATTTCAATAAAAAAAAAAAAAAAAAAAAAAATATATATATATATATAAAAAACATATTGCTACACCTCTAACAACTCTCAACAAGGAAGCACATAAAACTATTAGCCTAGGTAGAATGCGGAAGGTATCTTGTTTTAAAAACACAAACATGCAGAGAGGGATGTGGAGAATTAAAGAAATGTATGATTTGAGGACATTTGATGATGCTTTTTTAGGGTGTAATGAATCTTTAAAATATAAAATTGTCGGCGATCATATCCCCAGTGAAATCTTCAAAAAGTTTGGAGGTATCGACTTCCTGTTAAAATGTGATTTTAATATCCAGAAACTTCCGGTCAAATTGTCCCTATTTCATCAGCAAGTCCTTTTATATTGGAAACTTTTGTACAACCATAATTTCACCCCGCATAACACGCCGATTTGGAACAACAGATACATTACAGTTAAAAACAAATCATTATATAAAAAGGACTGGATGGATAAAGGTATTTGGTCCTTAATTCATTTGACTGATGGAAATGGGAGTGTGATGACATACGAAAATTTTTGTCTTAAATATGATTTTTTAATTGATCGTAATTCCTTCGCTTCCATAATAAGAGCCATTCCCATTCCTACATTAAATTTGATTCAAGAGATTGTTTTGTACTCAACTCAAATTTCCCCTAATCTTCCACATCTATTAGTTGGAAATTGTGATTTCAAGAGTATGAAAATTCCTAATAAAACGATTAGAAAGATGCTTGATGATATTACACACCCTTTATTGTCTTTTCGAAACTCAATTAAACACATCTTCACCAAATATACTATATATTCATTACGCTCTAAATACTTAAAATTTCCCATAAATCCAAAAGCGAAAGAAATCCATTTCAAGGTTTTGAATGGTGTGTATCCATCTGGTGAACTATTACGACAGAGATGTGGTTTTGAAACGAACAATTGTGTATTTTGTGATGACATTGAAACTTCTGTTCATTTATTTTTTCAATGTATGCACTCTGAAGGTCTCTGGACTGATATCCATGACTGGCTGCACACAAAGATCCGTATTGAACCTTTTTCTCAGAATGATATCGTTTATGGAGTTGTACTGGACAATAATGAATGGGACTTCCTGGTAAATAATATAATTATTCTTGCAAAATTTTACATTCACAAATGTAAATATATGAAAGTGAAACCAAGGTTCTATGTATTTCATAACGAGTTTCTTTCTTTCACCAAAGCCCTTAACATAATGAAAAGTAAACAAGCAACGAAACTTCTTAATTTAATTGAAAAATATACTTTGCGATCAAAGCCCTAGCAATAATTCTATTTTATTATTTACTTATTTTATTTCCTTTTTTTTTTTTAGGTGTTGTTTTGTTGTTGCACCTGCTCCTGTGGAATGTTGAAAAGGAAGTAAGCCATATTGTTTGTACATGAGTTTGTTAAAAAAAAAAAAATTGTCGGCGCCATCTATTCATATATAAGTCACTCTACTTCCATCTAGTGGACAAACACTTAAACTGCATCTAGATTTGTAGGAGGCGAGGCAGGAGCGTAAGCATGTATGGACAAACGAGACCATGTGAGTGATCTAAACAACTGACTGAACAATTACATTTACAAACAAAATGTATGATAGTAACAACTTTAAAAGTGACTATTGTACTGCCTCTTCACATGGGGATTTATTTCATTCCTCAAATGTTTTTTTTTCATGATAAAAGTGGTCTGCAGCATTCCCTAATGAATTTACAATAGTTTTACTACAGCATTTACAGTAAAACTATAGTAACTACAAAACACAGTTTTACTACAATAACTATGGTTTAACAATGATTGTTGTAGTAAAACCATACAAAAATAACCATGGCGTTACTATAGCATTTGCAGTAAAACCACAGTAGGCCTAACTACAAAATTCATAAACTTACTATTACCACAGTTTTACTCAAGTGTTACTACAATATTACTATATTAGAACCATTGTATCAAAACCATAGTTTGAACCAAAAAACATGGTTACTTAGTCATGTTTACTACTAAAGTTTTACCATAATAAAACCATGGCTAATTTTGGCAAGGGTCCCTCCTTTGAGGCGTCTGGGGAAAGACAAAGAAAACAGGCGAGCGAAAGAAAGAATTTGTAGAATATTTGAGAGAAAGGCAAGAAGACGGAAGGAGTGACAACAGATGAGTAAGGCAGAGGGGAAGTGTGACAGAGAATGCCTGCCCGACTTGGCTCAGTTCCTGTTGTGGTGGGGTGAATCATGGATTTTCTCCATATAGGAAGAGGGAAATGACCAAGGATGTCTTTTTCCTGAGTAACCAAGCAGGCCTGTGCCTTCCAAGCCTTTCCTGTCTGTACAAGTGACTTTGTCTGTGTTTATGCGCGTGCACTGTAACAAGTTTGACAAAACTTTTCTTTGGGGAGGGGTGTATTCGACTGAAAAAAATAAACACTTAAAAAAATCGAATAATGCTAAAGGTTTTAAATTAGGATAACTAATACAAACTGTCATGTATTCCCTGTGTGTTTGTGGACTTTTTGTTATTTCCTGTCTTGTGCCATGTTTTGTAGTTCTTTGTAGTTTTTCATGGTGATTAGTTTCCAGGTGTTTCATTTACCACGCAACTTTTTTATCTTGATAAGCTAGTCTTCCCTATGTATATATAGTGCAAGTTTTACATTTGTTGTGTTTTGTTAGTCGTTGTGGGTGTTATCCTCACTTGTACTTGTTCCTAGTGTTTCCTGCGTTTAGATCCGCTGCCCTGCCTGATCATTTACACCTACGTGACACAAACAATAGAAGTCTGGTGTATAGGGTACAACAAATAAAGGTTTTGCTTTTTGGTGCAGCCTACTTCACAAATTCTAACTGGAAAAAAAAAATCTCATGAGACTCTTTTATATGACTGTATACCAGTAAGGAAATGTCAAAAATCTACACTAGAGTTAAAGGAATAGTTCACTTTAAAATGAAAATTCTGTCATCATATACTCACCCTCATGTTGTTTCAAACCTGTATGAATTTCTTTCTTCTGCTGAACAGAAAGAACAGAAAGACTTCCATAGTATATTTTTTTCCTACTATGGAAGTCAATGGGACCCAGAAACTGCCTGGTTACTGATATTCTGCTAAATATCTTCCTTTCTGTTCAGCAGAAGAAAGAAAGCCAGTAGCCAGTGTAGAGAAATGAACAGAGGAGTGAGAGTGGACCCTTTTGGGCTCGTTGAAGACAAGACGAGCTGCAGCATTCTGAATCATTTGTAGAGGTTTAATCGCACACGACGGAAGTCCAGCCAGAAGAGCATTGCCGTAATCAAGCCTAGAAATGACCAGGGCCTGGACGAGAAGTTGTGTTGCATGCTCAGTTAGTAAAGCCATGATCTTCCCGATGTTGTGCAATGCAAACCTGCATGATCGAGCTGTCTTTGTTATTTGGTCTGTGAAGGTCAGCTGGTCATCAACTGTTACTCCAAGATTTCTGACCGACTTTGATGGGGTGATTGATGATGAATCTCGCTAGATAGTGAAGTCGTGCTGTAGAGATGGATTTGCAGGGAAGCTCAGTTTTTGCCAGGTTGAGCTGCAGGTGATGTTCCTTCATCCATGCCGAGATATCCGCCAGACAGCTTGAGATCCGTGTAGCTACTGTGGGATCATCTGGTTAAAATGAGAGGAAGAGCTGTGTGTCATCAGCATAGCAGTGGTAGGAGAAACCATGTGCTTGTATGATGTGTCCCAGTGATGTGGTGTAGATGGAGAAGAGCAAGGGTCCAAGAACTGAACCCTGAGGAACCCCTGTGGATCATCTGATGTGCTTTGGATACCTCGCCTCTCCATGTGACACTGAATGACCTACCTGTGAGATAGGACTCAAACCAGTGGAGTGAAGTTCCTGTGATGCCCAGTGATGAGAGGGTGGACATAAGGATCTGATGATTCACAGTGTTGAAGGCAGCAGACAGATCCAGGAGAATGAGGACTGAAGATTTGGAAGCAGCTTTTGCGGTCCGCAGAGCTTCTGTGACTGACAATAATGCAGTCTCGGTCGAATGCCCTTTCTTGAAGCCAGATTGGTTGACATCCAGCTAGTTGTTCAGAGACAGGAAAGATGATACTTGGTTGAAACCAACTTGTTCAAGTGTTTTCGCAATGAATGGTAGGAGAGAGATAGGACTGTAATTCTCTACAGATGATGTGTTTAAATGTTGTTGTTTTAAGCAGTGGAGTTTCCTGAGCCTGCTTGAATGCAGTATAGGGAAAGTGCCAGTATGGAGGGATGAGTTGATGATGTGTGTGAGTGATGGTAGAAGTGTGGGAGAGATGGCTTGTAGAAGGTGTGAGGGGATGGGGTCTAGAGGGCAGGTGGTAGGATGACTGGAGAGAAGAAGTTTAGATACTTCTTCCCCGGTTAGCGGAGAGAAGGAGGAGAGAGGGTTATTGGCTATGGAAGGGGTCGGTCTGGGTTCCTGTGTGTGTGGAGCTGAGAACTGACTGCTGATATTTCTTGTTTTGTTGGTGAAGAAGTTAGCAAAATCATCAGCCGTTAAAGAGGAGGCGGGTGGTGGTGGAGGTGGACAGAGGAGAGAGTTGAATGTCTTGAAAAGTGATTGTGTTTGAGGTGCTGTTGATCTTGTTGTGGAAATATGAAGATTTCGTGGCATGAACATCAGCAGAAAAGGAAGAGAGCAGAGATTTATACATACTCAGGTCAGATGTGTCTTTTGATTTGTGCCATTTCCTCTCTGCTGCCCTGAGTTCGGTCCGGTGTTCACAAAGAACCTCAGACAACCAGGGGTTAGAGGGAGTAGCATATGTGCTGGCCGGGAGGAGAGAGGGCAGATATTGTCTAAAGAAGAAGTTAGAATGGAGCATAAGGTATCTGTTGCGGTATTCACATCCAGAGATGAGAATTGTAATGGAAGAGAAATGACACAGCAGAGGAAAGATGGGAGGGAGAAAGTAAGTGCAGGTTTCATCTAAAAGTAACTGATAGGGGGGTTGGTGGTGCACAGGTAGTGAGTTGTAGATTGAAATTAATGAGGAAATGATCTAAAACTTGTAGAGGTTTCACCAAAAGGTTGTTTGTGATGCAGTTGCACATGTAAACCAGGTCCAGTTGGTTGCCTGATGTGTGAGTACCTGTGGTGATGAGCCATTTGAGATCGAATGAGTCTAGGAGAGAGAAGAAGTCTGTTGCATACGGCTTTTCGAGATGAATGTTGAAATCACCAAAGACTACAAGTGGGGTGCCAGCTTATCTACAAAGCTTCCCAGTGGACCTGACCTGCACCCCCACTCCTCCCAGACTGCCAAGGGGTGTGAGAGAAAGAGAACTTGTTAGAGAGAGCAGCAGGGGTTGCTGAGTCTTCTGGACAAATCCAGGTCTCAGTCAAGCCCAAGATATTAAGAGTAGATTGAGATACAAAGGCTGGAATAAAGTCAGGTTTACTGACTGATGACTGACAATTCCATAGACCCACAGAAAAAGAGAGAGGTGTGTGTGAGGATGAGAGAATGGGACGCAGATTCGCATATTGCGCTGCCTTCTGTGTGTGATGATAGAGCGTTGTCGAGAGACAACAGGAATGTATTGAAAGCACATGTTGAATAAGGGAAATAAGATAAAAGTGGGAAAGGAAAGGGGAGAAGAAGATAATTAAGTGCCTTACAGATGTCCTTGCTCGGTGGAGTCGCACAGGTAGAGTTGATGGTCTTTACCCGAGTCGGTCTTCACACAAGGACACTTCCGCGACAGCGCGCACTACATAAATATAATGCTTTCAAAGGCTTGAGCTGTCTCCGCTCTGCAATTAGCACAGCAAAAGCAAATATCCCGAAAATTGGAGAAATCGAAACTAGCTGTTGGACAGCGCTACACTTAAGTGCAATAAAATTCAAACTGCAACACTTATTAGACGCGACTTTGTGTTATTCAAAATAGGATCGCGTCTAATTAAAATACACATTTTTGTGAAGGTGCTTAAAAATAAGCAAAGAATCTAAACTAGCATACCTTAATAACCTAGGCAAATAGTAAACTAAGCAACAGGGGTACTTGATATTAAGAAAAAAAAACACTTTCGCGCTCTCCCCGTATTCACAGACTGACCGCTTGTCCTGGCCTTCTCCTAAATGAATGTAAGGGGACCCGTGGTGTATGTAGATGGAAATGGCTTATACTAAGGTAATAAAAACATAACGATTCATTATGTAAGGTCTTTATACACCACTGAAAACATAGTTATGTAGCCTATATGATATTGCATTTCTGTCAACAGATCCTTTTTAAATATTACACATTGCAACTTTAATTCAATGTGTTACCTGCCATTTCTTTGTAATTATTTGTAAAACTTACCAGCAATTTTGGAATGAAAAGTAAATCTTACGTAATTTTTTTCAGTGAAGAAATATAACTAAGAATAACTAAACCAATGTTTTACATGATGACCTTTAAAGGGGTGGAATAATGCCCTTACACAAGATGTAAAATAAGTCTCTGATGTCCCCAGAGTGTGTATATGAAGTTTGAGCTCAAAATACCCCACAGATATTTTTATATAGCATGTTAAAGTTGTCACTTTTTGAGGGTGAGCAAAAACGCACCGTTTTTGTGTCTGTCCCTTTAAATGCAAATGAGCTGCTGCTCCCGGCACAGAGGGCGGAGCTACAGCAACTTGTGTCCTTTTACAGACATGCACTAAAAATTTCAAAAACTTTTAGCCTTTTATGTTCAAACCGGATTCAGACAATGATGGAGAGACAGAGAAGTGACAACATGTAGAATGCAACAGGACGTTTATGAATGGTTAGTTGATGAATTTATGTAGCTTATGTGTAGTTATCTTCTAGTCATTGATTAGCATATTCTGTCATGATAATCTATAAATCGCGTTCCCGGGGGCGGGGTTTATGTAAATTTTAGGGTTAGTGACATGTTGTGTAGTCCCTGCCAGCCGTTTGTTGTAGTCCTTAAAAAGCAATTTCCTTAAAAAAAATCTCCCTGTGCTTTGAACTTTGAGTGTCATAACTTTGCAGATGTTGTTTAAAGGGCACCTATTATGCCCCTTTTTTAAGTTTCAGCACAAAATACCCCACAGTTAATTTATTATAACCATTTGAAAATGTCATTTTTGGGGCCTGTTTTAAAAAGAGCTGTTTTGTGTGTACCACTTTAAATGTAAATGAGCTGCATATCCCCGCCCTGCTGCTGGACCTACTGTAGATGATGAAGAGAGTCCGGCACACAATAAACACGAATGAGAATGGACTAAACGTCTCGGAATGGTTATTTGATACATTTATGTACTTACAAAGTTTTAATCGCGTCCCCTTTGCCATTATGGATGTGCAACACACACACACACACACACACACACACACGCACTGTGATAACGTTCGCGCAATTTTTTGAAACTAAACACACACACACACACACACACACACACACACACACACACACTACTGTGATAACGTTTGCTAAGTACAAACGATTTATTTATTTCTTAAGGGGAGGGAGATAGACGTTTATATAGCCTACTGTCTATGGAGATAGAGCAGACCTTAATTTATTTACATTTGTAAATGCTGCAAAAAAAATGCCTACGTGACATAAAACTGTCTGACAGTTGTTTGTTGAGCCATCCTATGACGACGACAATAAATAGCTTTAGACGCATTTGTTGTTGAACTGGCTGACATCGATTGAAATGACTATTTGCTCAAAAATCATAAAATACACTTACTTCTTCTGGAGGTGACGTTGGATCGCGAACAGTAGGCAACGATCCACACTTGAGGATTAACTTTGACCCTCGTTCACTAAACAGTCAGTCAGAAAATGAATCTCGTATTTAGGAAGTTTAAGTGGTGCCTTTTCTTCATAAATAAAATCCATCCGCTGCGTTTTCAGTGGCTCTGATGTCAGTGAAGACTAGTATGTCCATTCTTACATCCCACAACAGAACACCTACACTTCTTAGGAGACATTACCGGCTGTCGTTGAAACAATGGAGGATGCAGATCACCGAGGGCGGGGTCTATGCCAAAACCAGATGTCAATCAAACCACGTCGGTGGGGCTTAGCTCATTTCTACGTCACAGTGAGGGAAATCTAGAACAGGGTGTTCTGAGACAGTGCTTATGAACTACTGGGTGGATTTTTATCATTCTAGGGTGGTTTTGCTCACACACTGCCAACACACATTTATGTTCAAACACCATGTAAAAGTGAATTTTGCTTAATAGGTGCCCTTTAAGTTCAAACAGCAACATTACACACTAACTAAAGTTAGAAAAGTGAAATCATAATCAGTCACCCCTTTTTCAGTCACCCAGACTTATCACTCCCTGATATTTACAGGTTTTTCCAGAACTGTGGGAATTAACCTGACATCTAGATTTCATCTCTAAGACTATGAAAAACACTTGCAAAAAATGACTTGCAGAGGTCAGTAAAACTCTAAATCACATGCTCGCACGCACACATACAAACACAGCTAAAGAAGCCCTATATCTTTAATATGCGAACTGCAAGTAGCTGCATGTTCCCAGCACAGCATGTTGCAGCAGAGTCTCACATGAACATTCTGTCTGTCACAGTCACATTACGGCTGCTGTGCTCTATGGTTGCCAATGGTGACAGAAGCTTCATCTCAGGCATGAGCCAGGCTGGGCATCAGGGGGTCCCCACCATAGAAACAGAAGAAGCTTCAGTTGATTGGATCCTATTGCTCAGTGCTGGGAGTCACATGGTACCACTATGACCAACCCCCCCTTCCTTTCCCTCAGAATCCATACGAGTGGGGGAAGGGAAGGAGAGGAGGGAAGTGGGGACAGAAAGAGGGAGGGTTGAGTTGGAAGCATGAAGGCAAGGTGAAGGGTGTGAAACAAACAAACGAGTGAGAGGAAGTCCCTTATCCTTCGCCGTACCGGAGTAAAACATAGATGCAGCCCTGACCCTGTGTCTCTGCTTTAGCACAGAGCCTGGAGCAAATAATCACAGCACAACCAGACAGACAGAGAGAGAGAGAGAGAGAGACACAGATAATAGGAACACTTCGGAGCATTTCACTGGATAACAGGCTGTCGGAGGGGGAATGAATCTCAGAGGCTCATCTTCAGGGAGCCTCCCGGCTATGTAAGGACGTCTGTGGATTTTTGTAAGGATTCCTTAATTAGGGAGGCAAGCAACTGTGGGAATATTGCTTTGGGAAGCCGGAATACTGTGCCATGAGTGGGAACAGGAGGCGGAAGAGGGATTGCTGAAGCATGGAGCAGGTGAGCGGTACAGTCAGCGTACAATTACGCAGAACAAACATGTTTCCTGTTTCATGCCGGTGATGCTTCGGGCAAAAGCAAACGGCACAGCAGGATTCTCGAATCAGTCTCTAGCAGCAAATCCATCCTTAACACTATAGCGTGTGGCTTGCTTTTTTTGTTCATCATTTTGTCTTTGTGATGCTGTTGTCATGCTGAGTAAATCCTACAGCATGTCACATTTAAAGGGGGTTGGTGTTAGAATCACCGATTGATTTGAACATAGTGTATTTTATTTGCAGTATGATTGTTTAAAATCAGATATGAGTAACCTTATACTCTGCTTTGCATGAGAGCAATGCACCTTAAACACTAACACAGATACAAGTCAGATAAGTAAATCATACTTGATAACTCATACTCTTACTGCTTACCCAAATCATAAGAGTAAGGGCTAACATTATATATATATGTATTTATGAAAATTCATATTCATAAAATTCATATCAGTATTATGAAATATTGTCATTATTACTTCTCACATACTTATTATTTAATAAATAAATAAATAATTTTAATTTGATCTATTACATAGAGTAATGGTAACGTGTAAAAGCAGTAGCATTTCTTTTCAGCTGTTGCTTGCCATGCTGTGACACTAAACAAGGACGCTGATTCCCTGGGCTGACTCTGCCTAAACATTGTCATGCTCTCAATAGTCTCGCTCCTTTGGGACAGCAGTGAGTGAAAGAGAGACACCATGACATTTTATTTAGTTTGTATTTGGGCTATGACTAAATGGCATTTAGCAAAATATTTCAATCTTTCCTTCTCTTTAAACGGATCGCATGCCGTTGTTGCGCTCTCCTGTGATGAATTATTCATGCACTCAACACTGCACGTCCTCAGCCACGTCTTGCATGGGTCTAACGTCAACCAGGTGATGTCATCCCCATGCAATAGTTTGTATAATATCTAATATTGACCCCATTGATTTACATTCAGTGTTTGACATTCAGAAGTATCTGGATGGCCACTCACATTATGATGGCAGTGGCTCTGTTATGAGAAGAACAGTAAGACGGACCAGTGCTAGACAGGGACCTGATCCAACCTCCAATGTTGTGCAAATGTATTGTCATGGAAAAATGCCAGCAGGCAAATGACTATCTAGCCAAACAACAGACCACAGAGAGCAACAGTAGATCAATACTTCACCAAAAGTCAGTAACACATCTTTGCTCTAATTGGTGCAGAAGTGTATTAGGCTACTGAGTGGCTCAAAGGTAAAAGCTAAACACTACAATTACTTTCCCCACACTGATACAGTCCAGAAAGTGTGTGTGTGTGTGTGTGTGAGAGAGAGAGTGAGAGTGTGTGAAGGTCGTCTCATTGATCAGGAGTATGGAATGACTATAGGACAGTAATTGTATAGCTGGCTCTGTGAGCACAAGTGCAAAGTGCGTTCGTCCGGCTAATTCCTTCAAACCTGTTTACAGCTCCTTCTTCTCTTAAGATTGTCCAAAGCTATATGTTATCTTATGATAGCATGTATGAAACAGGCCCACGATCCAAAAATCTGCTGCAATTGTGGTCAGTAATGCAGAAAGAGACAGTTGGCACATGATGGCAGTCTGCTCAGGGATCGGGGTGTAGTGGTTAAAGTCACCATGAAATCCAAATTGACATTTTTTTTTCAAATGGAATATTTCAGTATTTATTATAAATAATTTTTCTGTGCACATTATTAATATTTTAAAATTCATGTGCCATTATATAATCTTTAATCCAATTAACTTGCTCTGCCTCTTGTAATCTTTTCTGATGGTGTGTTTACTAACGTGAGGGCAGGACAACCTGTCACTCATCACAGCAATAGCAAACCACAAACATCCAACGATACAATCCATACAATCCACAATACATTTTTTCTTTTTTGAGTAGCCATTTTACTAGTCACAATAGGAAAGAAAAGACAATTGCAACTTACGTTTCATGCCAACTTCCTTCCGAGATCCTGGCTGGTTTGAATCCCTCAAAAACTGATTCATAATTGTCATGCTGATTTTCAGGTTGGTCCATAAAGATTGTTCCTGTAATAAGTGAGACTAGTTATAACATGTTGGCTTTCAATCAGATCCATTTGATTTTGTATTAATGAATGATATGTGCAACAAAATAACTTGGTTCATGCACCTCTGAAATAACTTTTTTGGCTGAGGTCACAAGGCCTCTTATTTTCTTATTTGTGACCCTGGACCACAAAACAAGACCAAGATACAACTATTCAAAAAAAAATCTGGAATGTGAGTGTGCAAAAAAATCGAAACATTAAGAAAATCACCTTAAAAGTTGTCCATTTCTGTTGGTGATTGTGCAGCATTCACTCACAAAAACAAATGTTTTATATATTTACGGTAGGAAATTTACAAAATATCTTCATGGATCATGATTTTTACTTAATATCCGAATTATTTTTGGAATAAAAGAAAAATCGATAATTTTGCCCCATTCAATGTATTGTTGGCTATTGCCACAAATATACCCGTGCGACTTGTGACTGGTTTTGGGATCCAGGGTCACATTTTAGCTCCATCCCTCCAACCTTTCTGAAGAGACCATGCCCAGCTCTGGTCTGTTCTGGTATGGAACACACACTTGTGACAATCAAATCAATTCCTAATGGATAAGATCAAGTCCTACCATCATTTTTTTTTCGATAGAATGTTCTAATAAGCACGCCACCTACTGGAGGATCTATGAAACCTGCAGAAAAAGTCGCTGAAAAATCCCTATGCACAAACACAGACAAGCAGAGTAAAAAGTCCTAATACAGTTATGAGCACTCTTGGAGCTTGACAAAATGAATAGAAAATAATGGAAAAAAGGAAATCTGTCACATTACAGAAGTAAAATGGGTTGCAGATGCATCCTTTTTTCAACAAACAAAAACAACTCTTTCAATATACTATTTTTTTCTCTCCCTGCCTTGAATTTGAATCGAGTTTTGGCATCATCTTACATGAGATTAGTTTTCACCAAACTATCAAAGAGCCATTTTTAATGTGTCTAGGGAACGATTGCAAATGTACACAGAAACTCTGCACTGAAGAGTATTGAAAGGATCACAGAAAACTGAAGATGCTCCAGCAATATCAGCATTAAATCATTCTAAATCAGCAGTCAGAGAGCAACTGTGCACTTAATAAAATAAGTTTCCATTCAAAGTAACCAATAAAAAGCTCTTGCAATGTCCTTAGAGGGACAACCTTTTCAGGCCATCATTCTTCACTGCAAGACAAAAGAGCTCATGTGATGTCTAGATGGGCCTGTTTTCTCTGCTGATGTCTGAGTGGTTATCGATGTTACAGCTAGAGCTAATGACCTGTTACCTCATCACTGTCCAGCAGCCCTGAATCACATATATGGGTGAAAGCGAGAGAGCTTGGGAGGTTGCCTTGCATTCGTTTGTCTCTGTCTCTTCATATTTTCTTCATCTTGTGCATTCCATCGCTCTCTTCTCCACCCTTTAACATCCATCACCTCTTTTATACTTTGCCGCTGTCATTTATTTCATGGCCATATTGTGATATCTAAGGGTTTGGTATCATAATGAGTTAGATTACATGGATTATGGATTATATTTGTTGGGAAATTCATCCCACTCTGCGGTTAGTGGGTAGATGGCTGAGGGTTTGTGAGGCAGATGTTTCCCTGCTTAATCTGGATGGACTGTTTCCAGATGGCAGCACAAACGGCCTCATATAGCAAACTAACATTATGGATGGATTTATAATGCAAATATTGTTTTTGTAGTTGTAGTAAATTATAAGGGAGGTTATGGGGTAAAACTATTGCTCTTAAATGGAGCATGGACTGTCTGGCTTTGAAGAAACTGGTGTACTTCAGAGATATGTTTTACAGATTACGCTCTTTCCAGATCGTAATGTGTTTAACAGAGTCAGCTAGTTCTACAGCAATGCCTGGGGCCGTTCTGATTGGCAGTGTGATCAAACAGGTTATTAAGTTATTATACTGTACAGAGACATTTCAAATGTTAATGCCGTCTCAAAGGAGCCTGTAGAATTTACAATGAACTTTGACACTAACTTAGAAACAATAATGTATTTTTCCTGTGCTGAAATTGTAAATGAACATGTCAAAAACATTGTAGCATGTATTCATACGTCTGTGCTTGTGTGAACATTTTAGAACATGTCGAGGTCAGACAGAAGGGTCCTCACCTTTAGCCAGGAGGAAGTGATGTAAAGGAGAAAGGAAATATTGGAATGCATGCTATGCCACATGAATTATGAGGAAACAGGACGTTAGCGCTTTACAAGCACCATGAGATGGTCTCTGTGACCAAAAACAGCCTCAGTATCCTCATAACAGCTCATAAATAGAGAAAATGGTGGTTCGTGTAACACAATACAGTTCCATTCAGAGCATTTCCTCTCACTCCAGTTATTTTTACCTTTTAGTACTCTCTTCTTTCCTCCAGGAATAATATGGCAGAGTATCACAGATGTTTCTGCTGATTATCTATACACAAATACTGTATATGCAATGCTTTCTAAGGGCCTCGAAATACATTTAATATTTACAGCAAGTTGAATAATTATGTTTTTATTCTAAGTCAGAGCTGAGTAAGTAATTGTTGCTGATTTAGTATGGTTTCTTTATTCCTGAAGTCTGGTAATATGTAAAACAGACCCAAAACGCTGCTGTAGAGATTGAATGGCATAGATTTACGACAGGTTGTAGGAGGAGCCACAGAAAACATGGGGTCATGAACCCTGTGACCGCTTCCTCCTTCTGCCCTTGACACTTACAGTGGGGTTCAACCATCTGAGTCTGCATGAAAATTGGGATTTGATTGATAATTTGCTGATAATTTTTAAAATCTGAGAAAAAAACAAAAAGCTTTGGGATTATTTTTTTAAAAATATAAACAAAGAAACATTATGATGTAAAATGAATAAGACTGGTCACTAATCAAATCTGTGACACTGATCATGTGACTGTACAGATGGTCAGGTGCTCTTCCATTGAAGCTCAAGATGCTCTTTGGATCATCTCAAAATCATGCTGGAGAACATGATCATCAGGTTTGATCATCAAGTTCATTCAGCCCAAGTGAGCAAACACTGAAACATTCAGAAATTCATGCAACTCAAATTGTTATGATATATTTTTTTATGAAAAAAGTATTAAATTAGAAAAATACAAAGCTGAGGCATATTGGAACCGCGCTGTACATCCCTTTAAAAGAATGGGAAAGACCCACACAGCTTGAATTTATAGTATAACATTAGCTCGTTATATAAAAAGTGTTTTGTTTTTTTACAAGCTAGCTGCCGGGCTTTATTACGAGCGCTGCATGGATGATGATGATGAGAGAAGCACATGAAGGATTCTGAGCAGCACTAGAGCTACATATATGCTTGACTTAACAAATGCTTTGGTGGTACAATAAAAAAAAAAGGTTCACAATTTTTCCTCCTGTGAACATTTTGAACCCATAAGAGCTCGATGGGCAAAAGGGTGGCAGAAAAAAATGGATGGAAATAACGAGAGAAATGGCTCACATGTGGCTGTGTTTTGGCACAGAGCTACAGTCTCCCTATCGCTCCCATCCCCTCTTATCTTGTGGCTAAGGGCTTATTGGGATAATTTGACCTGGTTTGGTGGTAGGAGAGGATAATGAGCGCTGAAGGGAATACTGAGTTAAACACACAAGCATGGACACATACACATTAAAGTTTGGAATGAATTCATCATCGCAACACACAGATGCATTGCCTTGCATACCAACGATCAAACGTTTGGGGTCGGTACGATCTTTTTTATCTGTAAGTAAATAAATAAAACAAAAAATCTTACAGACTCTAAACTGGTAGTGCATTTAAAACAGATAATTCTACCATTATTTACTCGAATATTCACTCATATTTTTAAAAACCAAAATGCTCTTGCAATACAAAGACAGTTGTTGCCAAGCTCCAAAAATGAGAGAAAAACAGCATTAAAATATTATAACGGTAGTCTGGTGCTATAGAATCCATACGATAGCTTTTTCATCTCTGCCAGAGTAAATATTGACTCGAATTTTAATTTGGGTGAACTATATGATAATACATTGGCGTTATTAGGACCACTACTGTCCTCGAAACTCGCCTGCACTCAAAATCAGCGAAACATCTCCTGCTTTGTTTGATGTATGTGTTGAAGAAACACACAAAACGAGCTTGGAGTATTGCAAAAGCCTCTCTCTCTTTCTTCCTGTCTCTCTAATGACAGCCACATGGGCTGAAGCAGTGAAGAGTCAGCGGTAGGGCCCAGTGCCACGTTCTCTGTGTTTTCTGCAGCACCAGTGTGCTTTGCCCTGAGGACCAGAAACTTTAAGGAGCTTTCCAGAGCTCCCGAACTCTCCAATTCAGCACAGTTCCATTTAATCAGCAAGAAAGTGTACAAAAGAAAGGGTTTCTTTTTGTCTTTGTCCTGCTGTGACCCAACACACTCCACTGCCAAATTTCTTAACTTGATCTAAGTGAGCAAAGAAGTGAGGTCACCGTTTGCCGTGTCTCCAGGCTGCTTTGTCAATGTGCCTCCGGTCGGCCAGTAACAATGAGCCAGCTTGAGTCGACTTCCTACAGTATTTACTTGACAGTCATTTCACACCAAAGTCTTCCCGCAAATCCAACTAACATACCAAAGAAAGTCAGCTGACTGAGTTCTTCAAGGAAATCAAGAACAAAATGTGAGCTATTTTTAATCATTGTTTCTAAGAAAGACTCTAAATCCGGCATTGCATTTTTGTTTTGTTTTTCTGTGGTAAAACGACCGGCCTAAAGTAGCGACCTTAAAATCAATACTACATTTGCTCGTCTGTTTGCCTGCATCTCGTTGATTGATCTGTCATGACCACAGCGTGACCTGCACAGCTCTAGTCTGAAGCGCCTGTATGTTTAATCGTCACAGTCTTCCCAATCCGTAACCTCTGACCTCTCCAGCTCCCATTTCCCTCCCAGCACGACTCATAATTGTCTCACGTTGTGTCACCCTTTCAGAGAAAATTATTTTTACCATGATTTCTCTTTAGTAAAGTCATTAAGACATGGTATGATTCAGAATAACTCTAACAAATACATGTTGGTATCAAATCAATCACTTTGTGTCATTCAATTATTTATATGAACATGATTTAACTACAAATCTGTTTTCTGCATGTGCGGTGATATCTCAAAATGGTTAAAAATCTTTTTGTCTAGTATAGGCTAGTATAGAATTATGATCATTATATTAAATTATTGACTTATGTTTTTTTATGATTAATAATACAGTTAGTTTTTATATCTGGTATGCAGGATCGATTTAGTGGTAAAAAATGTAATAATTTTTTATTTACAAATTTTTTGTAAAGTTTGCGATCTAAATGGTGACTGAGCGAATACGTTTTTTTCTGTTTCCCTCTTGAGAGTGATTGACTGTTAAATATAAAGTTGTCTAATATTTGAAACTTAATTTCTGGACATGTACCATAGTTTTTCCATGATACTCTTTGAAATACCTTATGTAAACATCATTGGATGAAAGTGGTAAACTTTCAAAAAGGTACAGTGGGAGTATCAAGGCAATATCATCATGATATGAAATGTATTTCCTGTGGTTTAATATTAAAATAAATAAAATGTTTAAAAACATTAGTCCAAACATTTAACACTGTATTATCATCAGCTGTTATCTGAACTTTACCACACTGTCGTTATTTTTAACTCGGTCTCATTTCTGTTCCTCAGATATGTTTTAGCAGTTGTACCTCTCTCTACACACTCATCATTTACTCACCTTCCTTATTTCTGTAATGTCTTTTCGTTCCCGTCTATCTTTTTATCTGGGTACAAAGAGGGCTTTGTTTTCATGGCCTTGAACGCACCGCGCTCTGGCGCCCGTCACGCGCGTCCCGCTACGTCATAGTTTCCGAACGCAAGCAAACGCAACGCGTCGTGTTTTGTAATGGCCGCGTGCTGCCGCCAGAGGGAGCTCCGCGCTACTCGACACAACCCAACACGCAGATTAATCCAGCGCGTTGTGCTGTAGTGGGACAGGCCGGTGGAAGAACTGAACGGATTTGCATCGGGGCGAGGGAAAAGGGAGGGCACTGCGGGCAAACAACGGGAAAGAGCCGAGTGGACGGAAGAAAACTGGATAGGTGAACGCCACGGTTTTAGATAAAGCGCTTATAGCATAGCCTACTTATTTTATACATATCTTAATCGCGACCCCCCGAATCCCCCTCTCGGTATCCCCCTGCAAAACAAGTTAAGCTGTCCAATGAATGGAGTTGCATTTTGCCTTGTTGGAATACCTCCGTATCCAGAAAACGAAGTAAGTGCAAGAGCTTTCCTTACTAAAGCGAAACGCGCTGAGCGTCTGATGCTCTGCAAACGTTTGTGTAAAGTCGAGTTAAACATCATTCTGTGTGTTGAACGGTGTTGTATTAATCAGAGAGCATGATTCCTAAGAGGATTAAGTAGCGTGGATACAATGTGTACAAACAGACGAGACCGCTATTCCTACAGAAACTCCTTTTAACTGCCAGCTTGGGTTAATCGTCGCATTTTACAATTTGTTTATGAAGCACGTATTTATTACCACACCATTGGTCTGAAATGGTCGTACTTTAACATCACTCGCACATTGTTATTGTTGTTGTCAGTATTCAGAGGCACAGCCTGTCAATCTACCACTGTCTGCACACGCCATTCACTTATTTATCGGAACGTGGTTTAACAAAAAAAATCATGTGTACAGTTTGTTAATGTTGTAGCCTATGCATTATGTGCATGAGTGATATACATCTCAAAAATGTTTTTTTTTTTTTTCGTGGTAAGTGAAAATGATCAACGTAATTAGACTGTTTTTTTCACATGATACATATACACAGTTTTTATATTTTATATGAAGATTTTAAAGTTGTTTGCGATCTTAAATATTCATGTTTAGATCTGTTACTCTCTTTAGAATGAATAGCTGTTACATAGAAAGTTGTATAATTTACTCCAACATTATTATTACTTAGCCTAATTTTTACTGAAATAAATGATCCCTTAAAGACCATAGATCTGATATTGGTAAAACTGACTATTAATTGATCTCATAGTATCAAATAATATATTCTGTTGTTTTTATTATAACTACTTGACTACTGACATTTTTAAAACAACAAATGAATTATCTATTTCTCAACATTTCTTTGTCTAAGCAGGCTAGTCTCCTTCAAAGAGGAACTGTTTATGTGTTTACTGTATATTTGAGTGTGTGTGTGTTGTCCATGTGTGTATGGGTGTGTACCAGCACATTACAGCATCACCCGGAGCAATAGCTTTACTGTATGTCTCAGATCTTTTTGTTGTCATAATTCTTGTTTTACAGTCAGAGGTTTTCCTCTTCCCTTTTATTGGACCCTTTTGATGTGAGATGAGGAAAGAAAGAAATGTATGTGTATAGTCATCAAGACTAAATGTTTTTTTTTTTTTGGCATCATTGGCAATAGAGCTGAATCAGCATGTCTGTTCTGTGTCCAATCTAAAGACTACCATAGTAAAGATTACCACACTGCTGGTGTTTTCAAGTCAAAATGGCTTTAGAGCTCAGTGGCATTAGTAAAGAGATCTTGATTTGCACAAAAAAAGTATTTAAACACTTGAAAAGGTCTGAATGTCATTGCATTAGAAAATATCAAAACAAGTGGTACTAGCTTTCCTTTTTTTTTGAGCCATTTTCGTGTCAAGGTGATTTTTAATGGACGTATAAAGTCAGTTCTCCTCAAGTTCACACAGGTGTCCTATCAGAGTAACCGCAGCTGCAGTCCTTCAC
Source organism: Scardinius erythrophthalmus (assembly GCF_964197995.2). Taxonomy (NCBI): domain Eukaryota; kingdom Metazoa; phylum Chordata; class Actinopteri; order Cypriniformes; family Leuciscidae; genus Scardinius; species Scardinius erythrophthalmus. The sequence continues at coordinate 39,614,942 of NC_138221.1, forward strand.
ATTAACTATTGTGGCCTTTTTACTGCCTATGCTTTTTTATATGTGTTACATGACTAGAGAAAACAGAAAGTAAGGATGTTGTCTTCCCTTTTACTAAATAAGTAGGAAAACCTCAACACCCATAAAACACTAGGCATGTTGCCATCCAACACCACTCCCACCAGTTTGCTATGGATATGCTTACCAGAGTCAAATACCGCCTTGCTTGAATAGGAAATATTTCTTAGCAAACTTTTAGTCATAATGGTGTCGGCTTGTATTGTTTCCGGTGGCAAGAATTCAAAGAGTAAACATTTAGCTGGAGCGAGTTACTTTCGGATTCCACTGAAGGATCCAGCGTGTTGTTGGCAGTGGCTAAAGGCTACAAAAAAATCATAAATATGGAGACATATTATGATATAGGTTTCAGTGATAAACCTACCCTTGCAAAAACTGTTCTGTTAATAATCCTCTGTTGATCCGACTGAACGTGGGTGGGGATACAAAAACGCAGAAGTGTAATGTGTAGTTTTCACGAAAGCCTTGGAGATGTAAAAAGCGAAACGCTTCATCCAGCGGACTTTTGTTGACAAATAAATGTAAATTTCTCAGTCCAGGTAACACAGAGAACGAGGAAATATTGTCTACAGTACTGACATTGTAACAATACAAAACAGGTTGAAAATTGGAGAAATTACACTTTAAGTGCACAATATCATAGTCTGTAATATTGTAACTATGAGTTTCGAGCACGTGAAAGACAGACCGAAGTCGTATTCATGGGAAACATAGGGGGAACATATTTCCCAAACATATGAGAAACTCACGATTCTAGATGATGCGCAAGTTGTCGAATTTGGAAGGGTCGTGTTGATCTGAAACATGGTGGAAGCACTGATCTATAATATAGACAAAAAAAAGTGAAAAGCAAGTTTATAGTGAATGCTTAAAGTCAATTGCTCAACTTTCACATGCTTTAACAAAAACATTTAGTTATGATACCATCTATAAGTAAGTGGTAAAAATGAATATTGTTCATCATTTTGAATTTAAATTCATTTTTAAATTCAATTTAAATTAAATTAAATGTAGCCTAATTATTTAAGTTTATTGTTCGAGGTACAAGCGTGAAAGCAGGATAATGACATGACATGAATCACTAATGTTTAACTACCAAAAATAGTCCAGATTTTGAACAGTATATCTTTTTTTAGCATTTGAAACTTGACAGAATTATTTTTCTGAAGCATTTTGCTGGGAAAATTAACATCTGCTAGCTTTATTTAAAATAATTAATGTTTTGGTGTATGACATTAATGCATATTTTATGTGTAAAAGTGTGAATTTTGTGGGATTCTGTATGTCGACAGACCTATTGGCCCAGTTGATGATTTTGTTCAGCATCCATTATGTGGCAATGTAAAACTTATAATGTTGTTGACAATAGTGGAATAATAATCTTATAGAGTGTGACAGTTATATATGTTATGTAAGTAATAAACTGTTCCCAACCAACACACACAAACAGAAACAGAAAGAGATATTTAGGACATGAAAAGATCAGGGAGGGAGATTAAAAGATATTATTTTCTCATTATGGACTAAAGTAAACCCAAATACACTTGATAAATATAGTCTGCTGTTGTTGTGCTCAGAGGGTGTGGTACGTGTGTGTGTGTGTGTGTGTGTGTGTGAGTGAGTGAATGTGCTGCTCTCCCTCCCAGTCATGCCTAATTGAACCCTGATTCAATTATCACGAAGCGGTTAGGCAGAGAGGAGGGAAAGGAAAGAAGAGGACATGAGAACACACTTCACTTCATTTAGAGAGATCAGCAGACTGCATTTAGTGCTCACAAATATCAGATCAGAGCAGTCAGTCATATGCACTCCAATAAACACATTCAAAACCATTGTCAGTCTGTATTACTTAATTTGCATGATCTATATTATTTAAAGGGTTAGTTCACCCAAAAAGGAAAATTCTGTCATTAATTACTCACCCTCATGTCGTTCCAAACCCGTAAGACCTTCTTCGTTCATCTTTGGAACACAAATTAAGATATTTTTGATGAAATCTGAGAGCTTTCTGTCCCTCCATTGACAGCAATGTCATTGCAACTTTCAAGGCCCAGAATGGTAAAAACATTGTTAAAGGGATATTTCACCGCTAGAAAGATGAATGTGTATTTAAATTGGGTCATTTATGTAGTAGAAATGTGAAATTATTTTAGAAGTTGGTGCCTTCTATACTGAGAAAAGCCAGAAAATGTATTTTTGGCTCATGTGGATGAAAGACAACAACTCCCAGAATGCACTTGCTTCGCTGCCCTACAAAGCCACTCCCAAGCCACGCCTACCGGTTACAGAGGGCAGTATCTGAAGAAATTATACAACTAGGCTACTAGTCAACTCAAAACTGAAAAGACGGCATTTTATCGTGAGATCCCCCTATGGGCGGGTTGAAAACATGCGGAACGAGCTCCTACTACTGGCTGTAGTCTCTCGCCTCTGGACAAAAAAGCCTCCGATGACATAAAATTACAATTTTTTTTTCAGTTTTTTTTTCAGGCACACAATACAGAAATTTCTCGTCTCAGGGGGACATAAGAGAGGGAAGCACGGTCATTCGAAAATACTACCGGTTTCTACAGATACAAAGCTTAATGCTAATCGGTGAAGTATCTCTTTAAAATAGTCCAAGTGACTACAGTGGTTAAACCTTAATATTATGAAGCGACGAGAGTACTTTTTGTGCCCAAAAAAACGCCAAAATAACGACTTTATTCAACAATCTCTTCTCTTCCATGTCATTCTCCTACGCTGTTGACGTAGGGTAACAGCACAGCGCTTCTGGGTTCTACGTCAGAACTATTGGCCAGCATCACACACATGACCAGAGTTGGCCAATAGTGAGCCTACGTTCTGACGTATGAATACATGATTTGTGTTCCGAAGATGAACGAAGGTCTTACGGGTTTGGAACAACATGAGGGTAGTTAATGACAGAATTTTCATTTTTGGGTGAACTATCCCTTTAATTACTGCATGATCTATATTGTTTAGTCATACAAAGAAACATTTCACAACTGTGTGATTCCCCACTGCTTTAAAAACACAATAAATGGCTAATTCATTTCAAGACTGCAGCCTAGAAGATCTGACTCAATGGAAGGATCTCAGAGTTGTACATGAGCAGTTTGGTTAGCACTTGTATCCTGAAAGCCCTATTGGGATCACTTGCTCTGCGGTATGGAAACAGTTTGTGTGTGTTAGAAAGAGAGAGAGAGAGAGAGAGAGAGAGAGAGAATTTGTGCCAAACTACAAGCTCAAAGTTTAGGTGTCTATGAGAGGAAAGAGGTTGAATGTTTGGAGAGCAGAGGTCCATTAGCACTTAGACACTGTTTAAACATCATTACATTGGCCTCCAGAGCTGCTTTTCACTCTCAGCTCACTTTATCTGTTTCATTCTTTCTACACTACCATTCAGATCAAATGTTTGGGTTTGGTATTATTTTTTTAAATGTTTATGTAAAAAGTCTCTGCTTACATCATTTATTTGATCAAATACAGTTAAAACAGTTAATATTGAAATGTTATTACAATTTAAAATAACTGTTTTCTATATATTTATCATATATTTTGAAATGTAGGCTAATTTCTGTGATGGCAAAGCTGATGGCAAAGTCTTCAGTCCCACACGATTCTTCAGAAATCACATGCTGATTTGGTGTTCAAGAAACATTTATTATTTTTAATGTTGAAAATAGTTCTGCTGCTTAATATTTTTGTGGAAATCATGATCCATTTTTTCAGGATTCTTTGATGAATAGAAAGTTCAAAAGAACAGCATTTATTTGAAATAGAAATATTGTGTAACAATAACTGCTGTGGATTTAACAAGTTAATTTAATAAGTTATGGAAAAATAAAATTACTTTTTGCATTTAACGTACCCGCGTGTGTAATAAATTCTATGTTGAATCAAATCAAATATTTCTTTCTAAAGCTACTTTTTTATATGTCTATTTGATACTTTTCTCATTTAACACAATAATGACTTTAAATGATCTTTTGGCGGTAATTTCTCAGCCAAATTTGATGTGCGATTTAATCAGATCAATCAATCGGCACATCATGTAATTAATTAGATTAAATATATGAATCTCTTGACAGCACATCAATTTAATGCATTTTTGCTGAATAAAAGTGTTAAATTCATACTGACTAAGTATAGGCCAATATTCTGTGGGGTCTAAATGTTTATAATCCTATTCATACTCCCTCACATTCTACAAAATGTATTGTATCATCCCTTTGAATCATCTTGTTGAAGAACATGATCATCAGGTTTGACACAAACTGCAGGTGGATGGATGATGAATGGATGGATGGATTGATGGGTGGAAAAAGAGACAAGAACAGAGGTTAAATGTGTCGATGGATGGAAATATATAATTTAGAAGGAAGTTCATTACGAGTGATTCAAGGATTTTGATTGGTCAGACTCACACAGTAGGGAGTGTTTTAGATCCTCTCTCATCTCATGCCAGCTTAATGCTTCTGTGAGTTCTGGAAATTGTGTGGTGAATCAGGAATTGATGCACACTGATCCATGACGCCACAAACCCAAATTTAGAAATGCTTCCTTTCTGAGAAAGGGTGGTCTGGGTGGGGCGAGATGACACGCACCCTCCACCAGTGATTTACAGAAATAGAAGAAGAGAATAACAGTGATGGCGAGAACTAATCTAACAGTTCTGCTCATCAATATAGTGTCTTCCTGTGACACATACATTGAGCTACAGTTATGAAGCTACTTCCATAACGCTCCACCCTTCAGATATCGCTGACTCATCGTATTGAAATGCAGGGGCACAGTGTAAAACATGTGTGAGCAGTATGCTGCAGTATTGTTGGGACTATTTGAAGAATGATGGCTGTAGGCTTTAGATGTTGAATGCTGAGCCCCAGATGGGCGTCGACCTCCACCACTGCTCCCAGTGGATGACGGCACTCACATAATGGCTGCTTATTGATCTCTCTCTCTCTCTCTCTCTCTCTCTCTCTCTCTCTCTCTCTCTCTCTCTCTCTCTCTCTCTCTCTCTCTCTCTCTCTCAACCTCTCTCTCTCTCTCAACCTCTCTCTCTCTCTCTCTCAACCTCTCTCTCTCAACCTCTCTCTCTACCTCTCCTTCTCCTTCTATAACCTAATGTGAACCTGGACAACCATTACAGAAGTGCTCTTGTTAGTCATTTGACTGTCTCGGTAGCCTGCAGTCAGTGACCTGTGTTTGATGGGAGTAACCGTGACAGTGACCCAGTGACCCTGCATGTCCACCTATCTTTTCCAGCAGCTCATGTGACTTAATTGACTCATGAGCATGTTTTTTTTTGTTGCAAGCATGCTTGTGTACATGGTTTCTGTTGGGTTAGTCACACTACAGTATTACTTACAAACATTTACCACATTAACTACTGTTTCTACAAAAATACTAGTTACTTTTACAGTTACTACTGCAAAATGATGGTATATTAGGGTGGTTGACTTCAGTTTTCATGCAACATATTATACTTCATATTATACATGTATAACTATTTTAAACAATGTTTTTCTATAATTAGTACTTATGCTTTGTCACACTGTAAGAACAGTTTTCCAGAAATTTAGCATAATTTAAAAAATATAGTTACAATGTTTCTAGCACTGCATGCTGTTGTCTGTGTATATTTCACAAGTGAAATTATATGTTAAGTTACTTGAAGTACCAAAATCTGATTTGTACCTTAAAATGCATATTGATAACCACTATAATAATACAGGTGTTAAAATATAAATCAGAGGTTATTACAATGTGATCTTCAGACGAAGCTTTCTGTTATTTTGTTTTTCTTTTTGCTGATAAATGGTTAATAATGTAATGTAAGCAAAACATAACAAATAATGAATATCCTAAATTATACCCTGAAACCACATCATTTTGCAGGTATTGTAATTTCTCCAAGATTTCTTTCAGTCTAGAAAATCTTACGCACATTTGATTGTAATATCGGAGCAAAAGCCAGAACTTTCCATTCCTGTCAGGACAGTGTGGGCAGAGGGCAATTTTTGCTTGAGTGCGATGAAAATGCCTCTCTTCCCACTGGATTGCATTCCTGTGTGCCCTGCAGAAAGAGAGAGTGGGAAACGAGAGCAGAATTAAAGGAATAGTTGGGCAGGGCTGTTGTGTTGTGAGGAGAATCACACAATGACTCTCTCTTTCAGCAGAAAACAGCAGCTAATACAGATCCGCTTGTTGATGTGGTACACAGCTGTGTGTTGAAGAGAGAGAGAGAAAGAGAGGAAGGAAGAGAAGACAGATCAAACTGTATATTTAGCTGTAACTCAGTGGGCATGATGTCATTGTCAAGAGTTTATTCATTCCAGTGACACGAATCCTCACCTAAATTATTTGTTTAGTGATCCTTTGTGTAAAGGTGTATAGGATTAAAGGGATAGTTCGGCCAAAAATGATATTTAACCCATGATTTACTCACCCTCAATCTGTTCGAGATGTATATGTCAATCTTTTTTCAGACGAACACATTTTCAGTTATTTTAGAAAATGTCTTAGATCTTTCAGTGGTTATAATGTGAAGCTATGGGGTCCACCTCCTTCAAGTCCCAAAATGTGCATGCATCCTTCACAAAAGTAATCCATCCGGCTCCAGGGGGATATACGAAGGCCTTCTGAGGGTAATCCGTGCGGTTTTGTCGTAAAAATATACATATTTAAAACTTTATAAACGAAAATAACTGGCTTCCGGTAGCGGTCGATGCGCGTTCACGGAGATGGATGCTGGCGTATGACGTAGGACGTAGTGTAGGAAGCGTTGTGACGTAGAACGAACGTGACAGCGCAGCCAGAGAGCACAGCAAAACAAAACTCTGCGTTCGTTCTACGTCACAACGCTTCCTACGCTACGTCCTACGTCATACGCCAGCATACATCTCCGTGAACGCGCGTCGACTGCTACCGGAAGCCAGTTATCTGAAAAAAGATTGACATATGGATCTCGAACGGCTTGAGGGTGAGTAAATCATGGGTTAAATATAATTTTTGGCCGAACTATCCCTTTAAGGGATGTAGAATATGGTAATTCAGAACAAGGCATATATGTGCTCTATAACTACTAATAAACACCCAATATCCTAGTAATATGCATGCTAATAAGCAGCTAATAGTGAGAATTGGACCCTAAACTAAAGTGTTACTGTTCATTGAGTTTGTCCACAAAACTTGTTGAGTTCTGTGCCACTCTTGAGTCTCGTTCAGACGCAGAACTCTACAGTGAAGGGGGCATATTCGTTCAGAAGGTCCAACCAATGGAATTATCCTTTAGTGGATGAAAAAAATGGCTCAACAAACAATTTGATAACATTAACAATCATGACTGAAACACCACTAGTGCTGTTTTTATTCTTCTGGGTAGATGGTGGAACAAGGTCAAATACAGTTTGTGTGCTGTCAACCTTTTGTGCGGGATCTTTGTGTTTGGATATTCTGAGTTTATTGGTTTGTCCTTAACAACTTGCAAACTTGTCAGCAACCTCAGCATCATGTTTATCATTGTTTAGATAAATACACTGTTTGATAGGCTCAAGTTCTGTATATGATTGAGCATGCAACCCTTGCCCTATAAACACAAACATCCCTCCCTCTCTGAGTCTGTGTTAAGGGATAAGATGTTTTTCCCTAGGGAAGCATGTCCAGGCAGGCCGGGATTGGAGCCTGGGACTTGCCTCGCTGGAGCGGCTGATGGAGAGATAATTCGAGCGTAGAGTAACAGCAGCCCGAGGGCAGGGAGGACAGCTCTCCTCATGTCTGCCCGATCCTGTCATATTCTTCATTAGTTATCCATCAGAATTCATGTTTAAATTCTTATTCTACACTTAAGTTCATATTCTACACTTTTGCAGCAGGTTATTTGTTCTCTGAGGCCCGCTGATAATGTTGATCAAGGTTATTTTGATAAAATATTTTACATAATTTTGTTTAAATGACAATTTTCTATGTTTTCTCAGACTTTTAGAAATAGACATGTCTTAAACGATACAGTAGAAAAAATGTTTGCAACAATCCAACAATGTTTTCAACATTGCTAATAGTAAGACATGTTTCTTGAGCAGCAAATCATCATATTAGTATGATTTCTGAAGGATCATGTGTCTCTGAATACTGGAGTAATGATGCTTAAAATTCAGCTTTACATCACAAGAATACATTACATTTAAAAATATTAATATAATATAAATAAATCTAAAAAATATTAACCATCCCCAATTTTTGTAATGGTCATGATGTCAAGCAAACAAACAGAGTTGGGAGGGTTACTTTAAAAATGTATTTCGTTACAGTTACAAATTACTTCATAAAAAATATTCAGTAATGTAATCCAAGCACCACAATATGAAAGTAATGTAATCTGATTACTTTTGGATTTCTTCAAGGTCACATAGGCTAAAGTCAGGTAAAAAGCAATATTTAGGAGAATGATTGTGCATGCACCAGTAGGTGGCTCACGTGAGTCAGATTTAGATATCCGCACCCAATCGTCACATAACAATTATTCTGATTCTCAGTGTTAAACCTGATGATATGGTAGCATATTACATAGAAGTAGGGTGCTTTTAAATCAGCATTTTGCTGTTTAAAGTAAGTTCTTTGGCAAAATTGCATTTCCTTAATAGCCTAAACACAGTCACAGTCACAAACATAAATTGTCTTTGCAACTTCCCGAACACAAGAAATTAATTGCGTTCATCCCAAGTAAAGGCTGGATATAGACTTTATGAGTTTATTGTCATACAGCGCTTAACAGCCGTCACATACCACATACCCCGATCTAACTGCAATTAATTGGAATGCTTTTTTTTTTATTACTTGGCCCTCCCGACCCGCGGATTATCCACAGTCTCCATGGATATAACCGCGATCCACGCATCACTACTGTCAATTATGTCAAAATACAAATTTATTTAGTTTCAAGCTAAACCATTGTAATCCTATAATATATTCCCATTTTTACAAAATGTAATTGTAATCTGATTACCTTGGTTTTTGACGCAGATTTTTGTATTTGTATTTGTATTCTGTTACTCCAAACCCTGCAAACAAAGTTCTTACATAACATGACAATCTGCTGAATACTGAATAGACATTGATGTGTAAACGTAGGCTAGTTGGTTATATAAGTGCTCATGGTCGTTATGTCAATATCGTCACGATTTATGAATGACCCATTTTTGCAGTTTAGTTTCCATAAAGTCTGAGTGGATCGGTTAAGGAGCTTTGCTTCATGAACATTAAAGTATATCAACATCAAACTCTATTTTTTTTAAAGACCAAAATCCAGCTTTCCGTGATATGGCCCCTTTAACAAATCTCAGCAGTTTGTGACCTTTCTTTATCAGTAAATCATCTCTTCTTGATGTTTAACTTGTTTTTCTGATTGGCTGTGCTGTGTTGTTTGTTATTTCCATCGCTGACATTCCACCATACCTATGTCTCCTCCATCTATCTCTTTAGCTACTTTCTTTTTCAAGATCAGTCTCTTCTTTAAGCTGTTGCCTTATTTGGTTATCTCTCAGCTGAAATCTATGAATACACATTTCTCTGCCTTCCTCTTTCTCCTTCCAGTCATCTTCTCTCTCTTTCAGCTGTTGGTGTAGGTCTGACAGTTGTGTTTTTAACACAGGAGTGTAGCTGAAAGCTCGCAGGAGTTCCACTACCTAGTGTTCTGCATACTTAAGAAAAATAATTAGGTATGCTTGTGATGCAAGGCGGTTTTAAAAAATATATATGCAAATAGAGGAAAAACTGATTTTGTTTTACATGGCTGTCAAACAGTGAGCAGTTTTTGGACAGAATAAGCTACAAAGAGGACTGGGTCAGGTATCTGAATCTATTAATTTATATGATAAATATATGAAAAAATGTAATGCTTTTAATATTTATTTATTTTATTACATTTTAAGTTATTTGAACATTCAAGTGGTGCAATCAGCATTCAGAAAAAAAAAAAAAAAAAAAGGAAATTATATCATAGATACCACTGCAGACCCTCATGAATGTGAGTCAAGATCATTAATTATCTTAAAACATTTTAAGAAATGACGATTAAGATGTGTACACTACCATTCAAACGTTTTTTTTATGGTTTTGAAAGAAGTCTCTTATGCTCACTAAGACTGCATTTTATTTCATGAAATTGTATTTTATTTCACTTCAGTGTCACATGATCCTTCA
>NC_138221.1:39630204-39785204 GCF_964197995.2 Scardinius erythrophthalmus
TAGGGTTGTGTAAAACCAGTTGACTCACTAACCGATAGTGCTGCACATGACATTGGGTAGTTTTTCACATTCATTTAGTTTGATTCATGCCAAACTGGCATATAACAATTAACAAGCTTACTTGACATCAACAGATCCTATATTGACATCCTAAGGAATAATAATAATAATAATGTATAGTTGATGGTACACGTCAAGCTTAACTATTCATACACAAGAAGCATGTTCAAACCCAGTTGTGCGAGTGTTTGCTGTGATAACGAACGAACAGCAATACCTTTTATTTGAGGAATTCTGTTTATAATCGGCTATTGAGTTTGCTGTGCTTCCTGTTGTTTCAGTTTATTTTAAGGTTGTTTGTCACTGATGTATATATACATACTATATCATGTATGACCTATTTTTCAGCATTGTTCAGTATGGGATTTGACAGTTTGAGTCATAGATTTAAGTAGGCCGTTTTAATTAGACCGTATACAAGCTGTTTGTTTTTTTCCCCTTCTGGCCGTTTGTTAGTGAAATTGACTAGTCGGGTAAAAAAATTCTATTTAAAATTGAGTCGTAGCACACATCTCTACTTTAATGCCAGTTGTCTTTAAAATATGGATCTACTGATACTATTAAGTTATTTGTGTTTTTATAGATTAACTGTAGGTGAGTTTTCGCTGAAGGTAATGTAAAGGTAAAAATAAGGGTATGAACAATTAGGCCTAAATATACAATATCTACTGATACTGTATTACAATATATCTAATATCGGCTGATAACCCATGTGGTACCAATATTGCGTATCCTTACTTTTAAACAGTAACACTCCAACATAACTGCATCAAGTTATTATTATAATAAAACAGCACCTCAAACTCTGCCCTATTGATACATTATTTGGCTTATGGTTACAGGAACATTTAATTTGGTGAGTTGTTGCTTAGCGTCCTATGGATTGTGGAAACATTGATGGTTGCCAGGAGGCATGGCGATGGGGTGTGGTTGTTAAAGCAGCTGTACTGATGTGGAATTCGGCAATGCAGAAGGGAAACCACACACACTGAAACACACCATTCACACAGGCATTAGCGTTCAGAGCCAAGGAAGATGTATTTTTAGAGCAGAACAATTTCACAGCTGACTTAAAAGGGGTCAGTGTTGAGATGAATGCTGGTGAGGAGAATATCTTCAGGTATCCGACACATACACAACCCATCTCAATCCCTTCAGCCCCTCTAAAGCTCCTGTGATTGATTGTTGCATAAAGAGTGCTTGTGTTGCATGCGCTTGTGTGACTATTACATTTACAAGTTTTCATTCTAATATGCCGATTTGCGGCTCAAGAATTTTTTTTTTAAGGATCATCAATGTTGAAAAAGGAAGGTTGTTCTGCTTAACCTTTTTGTGGAAACCGTAATAAAAAAATGCATAACTCTTTGATGAAAAGAAAGTTCAAAAGAATAGCTATTATTTGAAATAGAAATCTTTTGTAACATTATAAGTCTTTACTGTCATTTTTGATCATTTTAATGCATGTCTGCTGAATAAATACATTTTTGTGTGTGTGTGTCTGCTCAGATGTTGGCACATCTGCTCTGTGTTGAGTTTCTGCTCTAATCTCTCTGGTCTTCATGTAGAACAGGTGTGATGCCCCTTAGACTTCCTCTCATGCACTTAACTCGGATCCCATTATACACATGCATACCAGTTGTGTAATGATTTGACATTATTATCCTTGAAAATAGATTAATGTACTGTGAATGCTAGTTTTTATTTCTGCCTGGCTGTTTCATAAATTTAAAGCAGCAGCCTTTCTGTCTAATAGAAAGACATGACCTAGTGAATATTTCATGATTTCAATGCTGATTTGTTGCTAGACATGAATATTTCATGATTTCAATGCTGATTTGTTGCTAGACATTGAATCATAAGTAGTTGCTATGAGCATCAGTTAAGTGGACATTTCATTTCCTCTTACACATTTCACATTTCGGTTATTAGTTTTATATTTTTCACCTAACCCCACAAACATAGGTTTGTGTGATATCACACACAGCAAACGATACATCTGTTTACATTTACCAGATTAAATATATTTATAATTTATTAAAGGTACACTATGCAACTTTTTTTTTGTTCAAACAAAGTTAACAAAATTTTAATATTAATCAGTCAATACACAATCTATCCTTCTTCCAAAACGTGTTTTTGTCTTACTCTGATTTACTATGGTAAGCCTATTATAAGTGTTTGTTTATATTTTAGAGCATGATGGTTTTCACAGAAAAATTGCACACATACGTCACTCGTCCGTGCGTCTCGTCATACCTGTAAATAGAGAAAAGTTGCTCTGTTGTAAGCAGCCATATCACATGTAGCCCAAGACTGGTTGCCCACTGAAGCTAAGCAGGGTTGAGCCTGGTCAGTACCTGAATGGGAGACCTCCTGGGAAAACTAGGTTACTGCTGAAAGAGGTGTTAGTGAGGCCAGCAGAGGGCGCTCACCCTGTGGTCTGTGTGGGTCCTAATACCCCAGTATAGTGATGGGGACATTATACTGTCAAAGAGCACCGTCCTTCGGATGAGAAGTTAAACTGAGGTCCTGACTCTCTGTGGTCATTACAAATCCCTTGATGTCCTTTGGAAAAAGAGTAGGGGTGTAACCCCGACATCCTGGCCAAATTTGCCCATTGGCCTCTGTCCATCATGGCCTCCTAATCATCCCCATATATATACTGATTGGCTTCATCACTGTCTCCTCTCCACCAGTAAGCTGGTGTGTGGTGGGCGTTCTGGCGCAATATGGCTGCCGTCGCATCATCCAGGTGGATGCTGCACATTGGTGGTGGTTGAGGAGATCCATATGTAAAAGCGCTTTGAGTACCTAGAAAAGCGCTATGTAAAAGTAACGAATTATGGTGTGCCAGAGGCATAGGTTAGTTGTCACAATGAGCGAGACAAGTTGACATGGAGCAGCTAAACCTTGAACTTCCGGAGAATCACTTGTTTAAAAAAAAACATCGAACAGAGGAGAGTCTGCTGGCAAAAAGAGAACAAGACAGAGCTCGTAATAAAACAAGAATCAACATTGGCTTGGCTTTTTGGACATGGCATGAACTGAGGGATTTGAAATGTTGAGATGGTGTTTTTATTACTCAACAGGTGAGAAAGCCTTTTGTAAAACAGAGAAAGTTCATTGTAAAGCATTTTCTATTGTAAAGGGTCATATTAATCCACACAGTCACGTAGAGCTGAAGCACAACCAATGATCTTCTGCAAAATGTATGCAGTTTTGTTTTTTAACTGCTAGAGGGATAAACGAATTCTGAACAAATCTTTCTTTGGCAAAAATAGCAAGAGTAGTATGTTAGGCTACGTCTACATTAATCCGGATACATTTGAAAACGGCGTTTTCGTTTATAAACGCTCTCCGTCCACACTAGCGTTTTCAAGCGTTTTCGGACGTTTCAGTGTGGATGAGAAACTTTTGAAAAACGCCTGAAAACGCTAAATTCACCTTTACTGCGCATGTGTAAAACCCCACAAGCGCTCACTGATATGATTCAGATGGAAAAATAAATAATAAAGTTATCGCGCAATTCTTCTGACAGGATAATTTTATTTAGTAAAATATCTCACCATTCACTGATGCGTCCAGGTCGCACGCAGACACCATATGTTTGGTCTAAAACGCGACTGTTCTCATGTATTACCGCAGGACAGCAAATGTGAGTAAATTCTGTCATCTTTGCAGGACTGTGATATGAAGAGTGTGCAATGTAGAATATTTTTAGCAATAGTGTGAAAGTGAATAGCACATAACAGGCACAATACTGGTATAAACGTGAATACCTATTGGTACAATATGCGTCACATGACTAAAATTACGTCATCGTTTTTAAATCTCTCCGGTTTCACAGTCCACACTACAACGCAAAAACGGCGTTTTCAAATGTATACGCTTTGGAGTGCGTTTTCAAAAAGCTTAGTTTTCCTTAATAAAAACGCCGTCTCAGTGTGGACGGAAGGCCAAAACGGAGAGAAAAAGATGCGTTTTCAAATGAAAACGTATTAGTGTGGACATGGCCTTAGGCCCCGTTTACACGTACATGGTTATTTTGAAAAACGGAGACATTTCCCTTCGTTTGCACCCTTCGTTTACACGCAAACGGAGGATTCGCCAATGAAACCGATTCTTTCTAAAAACTCCGGCCAGAGTGGAGATTTTGAAAATCTTCGTTTGCACGTTTGCATGTAAACAGAGAAAACTGGAGTTTTAGGTAGCGACGTCACAGAATGTGACTATTTTCGGGATTCTGATTGGCTAAGGTGGGCTTGAGCTTCTCGTTACACTGCCACCTACAGGTTTGGCATGCTCTTGACAGCATATACACAGGTTCGTGTGCACAATGTTATTTTTGAAAACGAAGAGGGGTGAAATGTCCGTTTATGAAAATAGCCACCTACGTGTAAACGTAGCCTTAGTATCCGGTTCTGAGTTCAGCAATAGTGTACCTTTAAATAAACATATAGCCTAACATGTTTCACACATTATTTAACTATGTAAAATTTGGTAATATATAAAGTAATAGTTCACCTAAACATTTAAATTATGTCATTGTTTGACTTTCTTTCTTCTGTGAACATAAAAGAAGATATTCTGAGAAATGTCTCTGTGTTCTTTGTTCATACAGTGGATGTCAATGGTCACCAAAGCTATTTGGTTACCAAAATTCATCAAATATCTTCTTTTTTTGTCCTTTCTTGCATTCTTTTATGAAGAAAGAAAGTTATCCAGGTTTGGATTGACATAAGAGTTAGTGAATGATGACAGAATATACATTTTTGGGTATTATATATATATATATATATATATATATATATATATATATATATATATATATATATATATATATATATATATTCAGGCACAGCCTACCTACATGCAAACACTTGAATTTCTGAAACACTCATTGGTTGTGCTGTAGTGCTTCCATCTGTTGGTGGTTTCATGTCACTACAACTCATTGGTTTTGCTTCAGGTCTGCAGCCTATTGGTCAACGGCTTTGCTGAGGATTACAGCTAAAATTAACCAGCTTAAAGAAGAGTAGTTTTTTTTCACACACACACACACACACACACACACACACACACACACACACACACACACACACACACACACACACACACACACACACACACACACACACACACACACACACACACACACACACACACTCAGGAGAGGCAGATTAAAGTCGGTCTAGACTGTGTTCTGCTATCTAATGCTCTTGGGACCAAATGGTGTTGTCAGGTCTCCTATTATCTCCAGTCTCTGTGTCGCCCTGCCCTCACCGAGGCCTCAGCTGATACTCAATATCAGCACACTTCATACATTTCATACAGATGTGGCTGTGTTATTTTGTGCTATTTTAATTGATTTTTAGCTTTGAACTCACATTCATTCATACTTTGGAGGAGTTGTGTGTATGGATGTGGGCTGTTTCTTAAGTGACCAGCAGGGGACAGACTACATCGTTTTTTATATGCATGTGTGCTCTTACTAAGATACTGGCATATATGATGTTTTTAAGATTATATGGTTGGTTGCGCTTTATTTTTTGCATTAAGCATTATTTTTGAGGGCTCTGTCTGAGCAGATGTGTGACCCATGAGTTTAGTATTTGTTCCATCAGCGTGTTGATAGATGAATCAGGCGTGTTTGTGTGTGAGGATAAGGGAGATTTATATCAGAGCATGTGCAGATCAAACATCTGCTGCTCATGTAGCTTTCACAGCTCCAGTCTATTTAAACACAGGGCTCTTTAGTGCTGTTTGTGTTTCTTTTGGATAAAGTAACGGATGCACAATATATCAGCATAACTGTGTTTTAATATATATATTTTTTTTTTATTGCTATTGGGCATTATTGAATATTTATCTGCCGAAATTGGATGCTTATTTCCACTTGTTTTAGGATATAGATAAACGTATAACACTAATTCAAATTGGAGTGAGTTGATGTGTGCATGTAATAATGTAATAATTCTGTTTTATACAAATTGGTATAGATAAAAAATATATATATTGAAAATAATTTTTTGGTTATTGGTCATAACTCGTAACATTAAAATAATTATTAGTGTCATTAGGAGAGGTTAAATGGAGACGCCTACTTCTATTGTTAACAACTCTTATTTGTTTCTATTTTTATATCTCCATAGGAATGTTAACCCTCTAGTATTCCTCACTTAGGACCGAAGACAATAAGCACATTTTTCTTTAATGAAGTGAATGTACTTTGTATTTTGTTTGCAGTAATATTTATTCTTTAATATTTAGTATTTTTAGGGGATTTCTTGGCACTAGACAATATTCCATATTATTTTCAATTAATACACTGTTTAAGTTAAAAAATATATTTAAAGAGATTTAAAATCCAATGCATGAAAGGCAGATTAGTGGCATCTGGTGGGAGAAATAAAGAAAATCATAATACTGTGGTGTAACCACTAGATGTCTTTAAAGCCCTATATATAAATATTGATGTAGGACTGTGTATTCCCTTGCTTCAGGCATAATTACTTTTCAATAATTATATTATATTATATTATATTAATATATTATATTTTTCAGATATAATTAGGTTTTGCATTAGACATTTTCATTCTTCTTAATTTTTGTGTGTGTGTGTGTGTGTGTGTGTGTGTGTGTGTGTGTGTGTGTGTGTGTGTGTGTGTGTGTGTGTGTTCATATAGTAAGTGCCACGTAAGTCACCTACTGTAGTGCTGTACCATTCCAATTAAGTATTTTTTTATTATTATTTAAAATGTAACATCTAAAATAACTGAAGACTGCCAGAGGTTTTAAGTTGATATAATATAGGTTTTTTGTTATTACACCCTTTTGCCTTCTGGGCTTTAAAGGGATAATTCACCCAAAAATAAAAATGTTGTCATCACTTACCCTCAAGTTGTTCCA
The DNA here is from genome assembly GCF_964197995.2 of Scardinius erythrophthalmus. NCBI lineage: Eukaryota > Metazoa > Chordata > Actinopteri > Cypriniformes > Leuciscidae > Scardinius > Scardinius erythrophthalmus. Next base: position 39,637,174 of record NC_138221.1, read on the forward strand.
AACATGTATGATTTTCTTTCTTCTGCTGAACACAAAAAAAAATGTTTTAAAGAATGTTGTTAATAAAACACTCTCGACTGTGGCATATGTCTTCTATATTTGAATTTTTTTTTTAAATACTGTGGAAGTCAATGGGGCCCATCAACTGTCTAGTTACCAACATTCTTCAAAATATCTGCTTTTGTGTTCAGCAGAAGAAAGAAACACTTTCAGCAGAAGAAAGACAGGTTTGGAACAACTTGAAGGTGAGTAAATTATAACATCGTTTTCATTTTTGGGTGAACTATCCCTTTAAAAGAGCAATCTCTGAGCAATAACATTTTCATCTGAAATTGTTGACATACAAATGAATGTGGATTGCATAGTTCAGATAATTTCATATGGGGAAACATTTTGATGGGAAAGGAGTTCATATTGACTTCTAAATCACAGACTTTTGTGTCTTGGCAAATCTGTCTAGTGAGATCTCATTTACTTTGAGAATTTGTGGTTATTGTTCTGTTTAGTAATTCATACAGCCGTGAGGAAAAGGAGGATGAGCTTCAGGTTAGACTGCAGGAAGTCTTGATATTCTATTTAATTACTAGAGCTTATGTATCTTCAATCCTCAACACACCTCAGGCGTGTGTGTGTGTGTGTGTGTGTGTGTGTGTGTGTGTGTGTGTGTGTGTGTGTGTGTGTGTGTGTGTGTGTGTGTGTGTGTGTGTGTGTGTGTGTGTGTGTGTGTGTTTGCTCCATTAAAGTTTTCAATGAATGGAGAATGAAAACTTTATTTTATAATAACACAAAAGGATATTCAACACCATACATGTCTTCTGTGCATTTAAATAAAAACTATGTGGCACATATGTGATTCACCGTGACTTGACTTAATCTTCAGCCTATTCATGACACCTTGACCTGACGTGATAAACTGTGTGTTGTGTTTCCTGTATTGTGTACATGTTCTGGCTGTATGTTGCTGTGCCGGAACACGTTTAACAGTGCGGCAGGTGAAACCAGTCCGTCCTCATTTGTAACGGATCTCAGGTGTGTGTGTGTGTGTGTTTAGTGGAGTTGAATGAGAGGGAAATGTCTCACCGATGGCCAGCTGCCTGCCTCTCTCGCACACACACTGGAGGCCTGCCGGTTGGGTGAGATTTTCCACGGATGTGTGTGTGTGTGTGTGTGTGTGTGTGTGTTAGTGTCAATATGTGACCTGATAGATGATATGTTACTGTGCATGTCTTGTGTTGTGTTGGTGTGTGTTGTTTTATAGCAGCTGTTTTAGTCTGGTTCAGAGAGCAGCTGCAGTGAGGTGTCTGGCACCCTGTGTTTTTGTCTGCCATTCTGGGTTTTCTCTCAGTCTTTTGGGTTTTCTTTCTCATAGTGGTCATTCGTCCATATGTGTTTTTTTTTGTGTGTGTGTGTGTTTTCGTTAGAAGGAATATGTACTGTTTTTTTTGTTTGTGTCCTTTTTAGACTTTTTTAGGCTCATTGTGTTTGCCAGCCCAGCGGAGCTATTATTTTGCTCTTTCTCTGAGGGGACTTTTAGAGAGCGGGGGTTTTGCAGTGCTCTGTTTCGCAGACACAAACACACACACACACACACACACACACACACACACACACACACACACACACACACACACACACACCCCATCGAATGGAGCTGCTGGGGGCTCTGGCGGGTTTTAGCAGAGCTACAACATGTTGTTGGACTAAATGGACTTTTTTCTAGAACTGTCAGAGGCCTTAGAATTTTTTTTTTTTTTTTCATGTCTTTTGTTTGATGGAACAAAGGACTGAATGAAAAAAAGATGAAAATGAATCGAAAGATTAGATAAGACAGATATCTGAGAGCTCTGATGGGGAAAAAGGCAAAAGTTTTGTGTGCCAGACGGGAATGAGGGCTGATGGGAGAGACTGGCAGAAAGGACAGTGATAAAGAAAGAGAAGGGAGCCAGAGAAATATGGCAAGAAGAAAAACAAGCCTTATTAAATCACACTACAGTTTAGGATTTATGTTTAATTACACATTGAAAGGATTTTGTTTAACCTTTTTAAGATTTTTGGTCATCTGAACAATCAAACTTTATTCGATGAGTCTAAGTGGGCTTTAAAAATTACAACTCTGAATTTTTTTTTTTTTTTTTTTTGGAAAAGCTTAGGAAGGTTAAATAGCCAATAGGCTTTAGTTACATTACAGCCAGGAAAAGGATATTATGAAAATGAGTAGCTGTTTGTATTAGAGGGTGGGACATTCTCATTCTAGAGCATCTGATTGGACAGAATTCTGTGCAGTGCAGGATGAGTCATCCAGATTTATACTGAGTTTTCCTAAAGAAAAACAATGTACATTTTAAATGTGCTAAAAGGTAATTTTTAGATTTTAGGGTTAAAGTATCTTGCATATGGCCTCAACGCTAACAGGCATGGACTAAAAGCCACAAAACTCTCATTTAGATTTTATAGGGCATTTAAAAAGAGTAGAAATAAGCATAAGAGTGAGCGAGTGAGATAAAGAATAACTTGTGAGCAGCAAACAGATACAGACAGGAAGGAGTGATAAAGAGAAGGATAACTGGATGAATTAGAGAGAAAGAGAGAGAGAGAAAGAGACGGCAAGCAAAAGAAAGCAGGAGGGCCGGCCCACTCATAGTGACAGAGAGCCGGAGTTTAGAGCTTGTCAGGAGATGACAGAGTAGAGAGAGAGAGAGAGGGAGAGAGAGAGAGAGAGAGTAGCTGAATGGTTCAGAAAGTGAAGGAATAGAAAAAAAAAGACTGAAGCAGTGTAAGAGGGGGAAAACTGATGCGTAAAAAAACTTGGATTTAATTCATTTTTCCATCCAGGAGCCGGCTTCCCTGGATCTACGTCTTGCCAGCACTGCCACGTGCTCGCCACACACACACACACACACACACACACACACACACACACACATATTTCAGGGACTGCCAGACAGGGGTATGTGGCTGCATCCTGGTTCGCTCTCATCTCTGGATATGCCTCTGTGGTTGTAACACTCGTCTGCGTGCGTGAGCATGGGAGGTGCGGAGCTCATCGATGTGATATGGAACTATTAGTTTAACTCCAGAATCCTTTAAGAAAATTCACCAGCATGGATTAACAAAATATGAGGAGATTTGGGCATGTTCAACAGAAGCCACATCTGGAATTTCTCCTCTCTTTTGGGAGAGGATGGACTCATCTTTAACTTGACTTGTAGTTTTTAACATTTCCCTATCTCCGGTTGGCCAATTCTTAATTTTTTTTTTCTTTCATTTTTTTTTATATCAATAGGTCTTCATGGTTCTTTTGTGAATGCGACTTGTCCTCTTGTGAGCGCTTGCACACTCCCGTGCGTGTTTATGTGTTATGTGGTCAGCGGGTCAGGTGCCGTTGGTGATGCCCGCTGTGTGCCCGCGTGTAGAGGGTATGGAGTGGTGTTTTCGGGATGCAGTGGGGGTGGACTGCAGCTCTCCAGAACCCCGCTGTATCTGGGTGGCGGTTTTACACGGGGATACACCACAAATTAATGTTTCGAAAAATGACACTTCTGAAAGTACAAATGGCGTCAGTGCCAGAAGAGCAATGCTGAGACGCTCACAGACCTGCAGGGTAAGCTGTTTTTATATATGTGTATGTTTGTGTGCGTTGTGTAGAGAGAGAAAAATAGCCTGATTTAGAAATAGCCTGATTAAAAAACTTGTGAAAAACTTTTACCTTTATTTCTCACCAGGGTCAGAAATTGACCAGGGTTTGAGCAAAAATGCAACTGAAAATGTTCACCAAAAATATTTAAAATGGGGACAAAAATGCCATGAGTTTTGTTCTTTAAATATTTGTGCTGTGTGTGTGTTTTTTTTTTTTTTTTTTTTTTTTTAATAAGGTTTGGAAAAAAATGTAAAAAAAAATGTACATTTCAGGGAACAAAATTTTGATTGCCACTTAAAGTTATTTCTGACACTGTTTCTTACTTGCATTTATATCTGAGACTTTTAACCACAGATATAGTGTAGTGGGAGGTCAAATACTCTAATTAGAAAGTAAAGGCACCAGATAAGGGGTTATAAAGACCCTTTGGGTGACTGTGTTGTTTGGATGTGTGTTAAACTGAGTGGCTTTGCTTCAAGCACTAGATTATAGGATATAGTTAGGGAATATCTAGGTCTGTTGTGTATATGGGAGTCTATTTGTGTCTGATTGTTCTGTCATGTGATCACACACTTTAAGATGTTTGTAAGACATATTCTCTGGAATGCTCGGATGGAATAGTGTGGAATGGGTTGGGATATTCTTCAGAATTATACATACAGACAGCTGTCGGCCAGACACACTCTCATATGAGACAGTAACCCAAACCAAACTCAACCACTTTGAAATATGTGTGGTTGTGCTGCCCTTTCAGTTGGATTAACTACTCCAAATCCTCCTAAAAAAGCAAACTGTATCACCATGTTTGAATAACCATCATAATCCATTCAGAGGTGAAGCCTTCCATTCATTCCCATTGAAAAAAAGGAAAATGTCTCTAGAACAATCTGATCTGTTAATGAAGGCTTAGGCGAGGAGCCATGTTGTTTCAATTAGACCCGCCTGTATTTAAATGAAGCTGCTGGGTTTCATTCAGATTTACTGTAGGACTTAATGCTGCAGTTTCCTTGTTTAGTGTCGTTCATCTGTGCGTTTCTTTTGGGTTATTAGGCTGAAACAGAAGGTTGCCAGGTGGTGTACTTTAGCAAGGCTGTGTTAAAATACACAAGCTCTGGAGGTGCATTGCAGGGTTACTGAAAGTTTGGTCAGGACGGACTCTAGATGATACACACCACATTTTGTGTGAATCACACCATTGACCTAAGACAAAAAAAAGAAAAGGAAATTCAAAATTTCAAAATGGTGGACACCGGACAGGAACATTTTAGAAGGTCTGAACAGGGATATCATTATAATTAATGTGTAAAGTACTCTTTATAGCACTACGTGTGGCCAATTGTCAAAAAATTTGTTACATAGCCTTGTTATAACAATCTGCATATACATACCAAATTTCATAATGATCAACCATTTGCATTTAAAATAATTGACTTCTGATTTGTTTTTTTACTGATTTATCCAGAAAATGTTGACAGAGTTTGTAGCAAAGAAACTCCTCACTAAATGTTTATTTCCTTGGGTCAAACAGTCGCAGAGTCATGAGTACCTTCTGTTTATGGTGCCCCTATTGGTAGAATTTGACTACTTTTAACTAAATTGGCTAAATAATAAGAATGTCAGTGCAAATACCTTTGGACCCCTTATAAGTAAGCAGTCGGTTAGCAGACACGACCCTAAGTGATTTAACATAGACTTAAGGACAATCCCCCTGGATCAGCCTGGGTTTGGATGACTTGCTCGAGGGCACAATGGTGAAAACTAATGTATCAGTTTTGAACCTGCAACCTTTCAGTCACCAGTTCAGATATTTACCACTATGGCATACCACTCCAGCAATGTAAAATTAGCTGATTCGAAGCATTGTTGTGGTTAACTAACTATTTTATGAAATAAAGCTGAAATAAAATTTCACGCATGATATGCTTCACAGTAATTCAAGATGTCTATTTAGCACATTAGCATGTTGAGTGTAAAAATATTAAATATTAAAATCGTACCCTGCTTGATAAACGTACATTCATTCATATTCCCTGCAGTTCTGTTTATTTTTTTGTCCTGGATTCAAACATTGCTGTAAAGGTGGAAAACCCTGTTTAACGGAGTTCCAGCGGAACTGAAAGTGCTGACAGACAGGTTTAAACACACACATACACACACCTCTTCTCAGTCGTGTGTGTGTGTGTGTGTGTGTGTGTGTGTGTGTGTGTGTGTGTGTGTGTGTGTGTGTGTGTGTGTGTGTGTGTGTGTGTGTGTGTGTGTGTGTGTGTGTGTGTGTGTGTGTGTGTGTGTGTGTGTGTGTGTTTGTGTTGCAGTCATAGGGCAGGGTGTCAGGGATTAAACACTCAACATTAATTACGCTCAACTTTTCAGCAGGATCACCCACTCAGCTGTTTGGAGTGTATTGTTTCTGGCGACTGTCTGTGAGCATGTGTACGTAAGCATAGCCTGCCAATAGAGGACTCGAGACATAATAAAACACTCATCAAATGAGGTATTTGAGGACATTAAGCTATATACATTCATAAGTCAATGTCCACATTAAGTTTCCCATTCTTTCCCTGATTTATGACCAAATTACCCTGAATCAACGCTAGAAACACGTCACCACCAGAGAAAAATGTGTCGGGTGTGTGTTAACCCATCATCAGCTGGTCGTAAACTATGACCTCAGCCTAACTTTTAGCCTAAATGAATGTTGGATGTTAAGCAGAAGTCATCAGAGGACTTTCTAGTGTACAACACTACTATGATTTTAACAGGTGAAGCCGATCATTTTCATTTAAGAAATACAATGTTTGTCTGTTTTCCATTTTAAAATATTCTACTGTACTATAAGTTATACATTTACTTTAGATGTAAAATTTAATATGATATTAGTACTTGACTTCAGAGGTTATATCCAGAATTATTTGGATAATACAAAATAATAACAAAAATTCCCAATGGTCTGTAAAAAAATAAACTTAATTCAAGATATTCCCTAATACCAATATGTTATTTTATATTTACCTAATATCTTAAATTGTGTTGCTTCTCAAGTAAATTACATATTTTTACTGGAAAATGGGACAAAAAATATATATATTTCAAGGACATTGTTGGATCTTTGTACATCTTCTGGCTTGCAACATGTCAGTGAACTTCTCAAAAGCTTGATGATTTAAAGGGATAGTTCACCCAAAAATGAAAATTAGCACATAATTTACTCACCCTCAAGCCATCCTAGGTATATATGACATTCAATATAATACAATCGGAGTTATATTAAAAAATGTCCTGGTTCTTCCAAGCTTTATAATGCCAGTGAATGGCCATTTATGTTTTGAAGTCCATAAAATGCATCCATCCATGATAAGTGTTACTCCTTCGCTGTAAATCGATGCGTACGGCCGTCTGCCGGAAGCTAGTTATTTTAGTCTATAAAGTTTTAGCCGTGTGGATTACTTTTATCATGGATGGATGCACTTTTATGATGGATGGATTCACTTTTATGATGGATGGATTCACTTTTATGGACTTCAAACAGAAACCGGCCATTCACTGGCATTATAAAGCTTGGAAGAGCCAGGGTATTTTTTTAATATAACTCTGATTGTATTCGTCTGAAAGAAGAAAGTCATATACACCTAGGATGACTTGAGGGTGAGCAAGTCATGGGCTAATTTTCATTTTTGGGTGAACTATCCCTTTGGAGGTCTCTCTGACGTCAAAGAGATGACTAGTTTGAGTTTAGTACTTGGTTTCCCTGGAGAATCACGTTTCCAATCCATTAGAAAGTTAGTGATGAAGAAACATACATGACAAAAACAGAATGTGGAGGAAAAGTTTAATGCTTTAAATGGTTGGACATTACTGGACCAACATGTGTGCATGTGTTTGTGTGTACACTTGTGTGTTTTTGGGGGGGTAATAACAGGGTTTGGTATTCTCAGTGCCGGGAGGAACCCTGTGGTCGAAACCTGCGTGTTGGAGCCTGTTGGAGACTCTCTTTCTCTTTCTAAAGCTAGCCTTTCCGTCTCTGTCTGAACATGTTCTGGCTTAACGGTAAATGTTATGGAATTCACACATGCCCCTGTACATTCATTCTGTCACTTACACAGCCTTATTGTGTCTTTCCCTTTTATTTGTTTCTCTAATCCATTGAGCAGGCCCACGCGCGCATGAACTCTGCAAAAAACTCTGAAGAATTTAAGTGAAGAAAGACAAGTCTCTTAATATCTTTGCAATATCTATGCAAATTAGCTTCTCAAGTAGATGTGTCTTATTTAAAAAAAATTTAAACTCTTGTGTTTGTTCATTAAATGGTCTAGATTGTTTTCAGTCATTAATACGACACCTCAGCTCTGTTTTCATTGTATGCAAAAGTACAGTTTGAACATTCTGCCTAATTTCTCCTGTTTTGTTCCACGGAAGAAGTACATTCATTCAGCTTTTGAAGACATGAGGGTGAGAATGTTCATTTTTGGGTGAACTATCCCTTTAATAAGGGAAAAGCTAATTAAATAAAAACATTACATCATTCCACACAATATGCGGGACTGTTTAAAAAGGAGCATTTGTCTATATGTGTGTGTTCATGCGTGCAAGTTGGTAAGAATGCAAGTGAAAGAGAGAAGGTTCAGACATAAGCCCAGCCAAATAAAAACAGCGTGTGAGACAGAAATAGAGTGAGAAACAGAGAGGGGGTGAGCCTGCGGTCGGTGTCAGGACCGCTGGATTATAGACTAGGAGTTCTGCTGAGTGCAGAGAGAAGTGAGGAGTAACGGGAGGTGAAGAGCAGAGATTTGAGAAGTACATGTCTGCTCTGTATAAAGTGAGTTGGCAACAATGACAACAAAAATTCCCCTTCTGTTTATATATAGGCTATATGTATATGGCGACTGGCACCGTCCTTGGGGAACTTCCTGCCCTAACCAGATACTTCCTGTTATAGTAAAACCACAGGGCTGGTGAGGTTGTTGATTTTAGGCTGGAGAGGAAAGAGGTATTTTCTTGCAAAATTAGGGGAATGATGATGTCAACTTTTAAATAATACTCCACCTAATACCTCTTTTGTCCCAGTAATCAGGGGATTATTTTATTTTATTTCTGTAGAGATCCTTGGCCTTTATCCCTACTATCTAATAAGAGATGTTCCTGTTAGTGGCCTCTAAGAATTCCTCAGAGAACGTTGGCTTCACAAAAATTACATCATGGTTCCCAAATGTGAAATGTTTCCCTTGCCCTCCCCCTTTTAGTTACTTTTCCTCACATGCCCACGTCTTGTTTGCACAGGTGGCATAAGTAGACTGACAGTTGGGATGGTCATTTGGAACAACAGGGTGTTATTTCTTGCAATTATCTGCCAAAGTATTCACCAATTATCACATTAAATGTGATGTGTTCATCAACATAGATGCATTTCATTTACACTTATGCATTTGGCAGACATTTTTATCCAACACGACTTACATTGCTCTCAAGGTATACTTTTACATTTGATCAGTTCTTGCTTTCCCTGGGAATCAAACCCATGACCTTGGCGTTGCTAGTGCCATGCACTACTTTTGCATTAGATACAATGTTCTATGTGACATGTAATCCCAATGGAATAGTAGTTTTGGACTGCGCGTATCAATGGCGAGTGTCTAATTTCAGATATCCCTCTGTGTTTCTCCAGGCAAAGGGGTGGAGAGATGGGACCTCTTCATCCAGTGAGAACCCTCGGCCGGTGGTCAGGAGCGGGGCAGATGGGTTGGGCATGTCCTGGCAGGGTCCACGTACACTGGTGCTCCAAAAGAACTCTCAGGGCTTTGGTTTTACGCTACGTCACTTCATCGTTTACCCGCCAGAGTCTGCCCTGCACACCAGTTTCAAGGTGAGGATGCCTGCCAAGTGCCAACTATCACAAAATCGAGCCCCGACTAATCAATCATTCAACAACTGAAATAAGACATCTAATAATCTAATAGCCTGATTCAGTCATATAAAATACTTTTTTAACTTCAATAAAACCAGTTAGTTTTAATATCACTGCTTGAAACAAACGGTGCTCTACTGTTTTACAGTGCACTACTATGTGTCTTATTACATGTTGTAAATACAGTGGACATAAAGTGTCTTTGTCAGTTTTATGTTATAAACAGGGCATACTATCGTTCAATAATTTGGAGTCAGTAAGAATTTCGTCTTTTTTTTGGGAGAAATTAATACTTTCATTCAGCAAGCATGCATTAAATTGATCAAAAGTGACAGTAAAGGCATTTATAATGTTACAAAAGATTTCAGTTACAAATAAACGCTGTTCTTTTGAACTTCTGGAAAATAAATGTTTCAAGGTTTCCACAAAAATATTAAGCAACAGGATTCTGAAGGATCATGTGACACTGAAGAGTGGAGTAATGATGCTGAAAATTCAGCTTGGCCATCACAGGAATAAATTACATTTTAAAATATATTACAATAGAAAACAGTTCTTTTAAATTGTAATAATATTTCACAATATTACTGTTTTTACTGTATTTTTGATCAAATAAATGCAGCCTTGGTGAGCAGAAGAGACCATAAAAAATCTTACCAATCCCAAACTTTTGATCGGTAGTGTATATTATTGAGAGCGGGCTATAGATGTTTGAATGGTGTGTGTGTACATGATGATGGATAAACAAAGCCCCATTATGATTGGTCATCTCTTCTCTGAGCAGCTGCTGTTTGCTTTTCTTAGTCAAAAGGCCTATTTTGTGTTTGACTGGTACCACACGCACTCTGAGCTGGGCTGGGCCGTACCAGGGCTGCTGGGACAATGTGTTCCGGTCCATTCTGTTCTTCACTGTTCCCAGTGTCCACATGGTCACTGTGTGACTCTCTCCATCTGTCACCACATCAGCTTCTAGTTAATGCACACGTGGACTTACATTTTGATCTGTGGGTTGGATGCTGATTATAAACCTTAAAGTTGTGGTCACTGTCCGTCACTCCCAACCCATCTGTTTGCCCCCCTGTCTGTCTTTCTCCCGGCACGGCAAAGCCTCAGTATTGTGTGAGTTTGTTAGGAATGAGCCCAGTCAGCGCAGACTAAACATTGGGCTGCCCACTTTAAACTGCCTGATCAGCGTCGCACGTGTGTGTGATTTGAGCCTCTGGTTTGCAGTCTGGTTATTTTGTGAAGGTTGTGCATGTGTGTTATCTAAACTGTGTCTGTTGTAAATAAAGATGCACAATAAATATTATGAATACTATGTCATTTCCAGCACAGATGGAAAGATAATGTAGTTGCGGCTCTTCTTGAGAAGGTGTGTTTATGTATGTTTGTGGCTAAAAGCAGCAAATTCACTGCTAGAGGGGTCCATAGTCCCAGTGCTGACCTCTAGTGCTGAGACAGAGTCAGGGCCGATATCACTGTGGTTCATTTAGACTCTGTATAAAAATAGTGTAGATGTGCAGACTCAGTCCTCGTAATTGCATGGAAATGAGTCAGTAACCAGCATATTTGTTCAAAATGTCTCCCTTTGCCTTCCAAGAAAGGCATATTGTTTTTTTAAAATGTGACGCAAGGATAAGTAAAAAATGCCAGAAAAATTTTTTTGGGGTGAAACTAAAACTTTAAAAAGCTTGATGAGCACTTTTTGTTAAATACTCCAAGACTCCACTATAATTTGTATTATATGATTAATTTAAGTACTTATTACAGAGGATAATAACTCGCTTAAGTATTGTGTCTTGTAAATTACTATTAAATCATTTAAGTTTAAGGCTGTCTAGTTATTTTGCTATGATCTAACTCTCCTCTTATTGTTTTCTGTTAGGATGAAGAGAATGGGAATGGAAAGGGTGAGTCTATCTTCTATATTTCTTTGTTTTTAAAAAGTCTCATTCACATCGTGTGAATTACAGTCATTTCAACTAATTTCTTATAATTTGAAGATGATTTGTCACTCATCTTCAAAATTATGAGTTGACTAAACTTGGCGTCACTTGATGAACACTTTGTTTTTCTAATTTTTCTGTGTTTCTTCCACTTACATATATATTATCATCTCTCATCTCTCAGTGATTGATCTGAGATTAAATTGTGGCATAAGCAATTTAGTGTCACATGGTCAATGATCAGGGAATTTTGTTGCATTGCACCCCCTAGAGCAAGTTTCCATTCATGCACACTAAAGTTGCCCATCTGCATTCAAATCAATCTGGTTAAAGCAGGGTTACTGGAATGAGCAATTGATATGAGATATATACCATATCATTTGCAAGTTCTGTCATATAAAAAATGTTTAGTCATTTCCATATCAAACAAAACAGATATCATATTGCAGTGCTATATACCAATATTCTTCTACATGGAAACAGATTTAATGGAAAACAGAAAAATTAAATGCATGTCCAGATATCCAGTTTTTGATCATTTTCATGGCGCCCAGAATATTTTGTTGTATATTATCTGAACATGCAATATATTAAAAGAAAGATCAGCCTATGATTAAAAAAAAAAAGTTTTATTCTAGCTTCATGCAATTTTTTTCATCAACACTTTAGTGTAGGTAAGTTTCATTAAAAAAAGCAACATTTTGAACAAAAATCTTAGAAAATCGCTTTTTTTTTTTTTTCAAAGACAGCAACGTGCATAAGCAATGCTTTTATCGCTTGTTTCTACTCCTTTTTTTGCCTGTGTTTTGATCCGGAGATTCTCTACTCTTTCAGAAGATGCGTACTAGCGCCCACCTACCGCATAACACTGAAAATGACAAAAGCCGGAAAATTCAGTCAATGGCGGCGAAGCATTGTCTCATAAATGATGGAAAATTCAGTCCATGGCAGAGAAAGTGTTAATTTATTTGAAGGAATTATTTAAACAAAAAAAAAAAAAAAAGTTTGAATGAATGACTCACTCATAAACACTTCACTTGTTTCATTACTGGATGAATCAATATCCAGAAAACGAATCTCTGGAAGTAACGATTTAATGACGAATAAAAAAAATGAACAGTGATTTCTTGCCCCTTTTTGCCGTAATGGTGTTTTTGCTACAATCTTTATTTTGAAGCATCAAGTTACTTTTTGAATGTTCCACTGTGATGATCGTACTTGTCAAAGGTTTAATAGACAGCCGAATCATTGTCATTTAGGAATAAGATCACTGAGGTGTTTTAATTTAGATCACAATCATTTAACGATTAATCGTGCATGCATCTACACAGTCCACACATTTGTGAAATGAAAGCCTCAAAGTTTCTAGATAAGTTCAGTATTACTACCTCAACCTGTTTGTTGACTGTTACTGTCTGTCTGTCCTCATCTTATCATTTCATCATGATGAGACACTGGCATCAGTATGAGCAAAACACATTCCTCAGTGCCAATCTAAACATCTGTGTATGTGTTTGTGTCTCTGTACAGTGAAGTCCACTAGTGAAACTATTTTTTTTTTTTTTTGCCTAATCTTTATTCAATCTTTATTCAATTTCAAATAAGGCTACATGTTTTTTTTTATTTTTAAAAAAGAAAAGAAAACAACAGTACTGTGAATTTAAGTTAACAAAAGTAAGTATATATAAAAAAAATTGTCAAAGACAAATATCCCTAATTGGGGGTGATCCAAAGAGCATCTTGAGCTTCAATGGAAGAGCATCTAACTGTCTTTATAAAGTGTCACATTAATTTACTTATTTAATTAGTGACCTAGAAATATTTTGTACTCATTTTACATCATAATGGTCATCAATATTTAAAAAAATGTACATAATCTTTGCTCATTTTCATTCTTTTTCCTAGGTCGTATTTAGAGCCACTGTAGTTTCTATCGTTTTTGTACAAACTATGAATTTACTATGTGCTATGTATTTGTCTATGGTTGTGAACAGGGTTGTGTTTGTGTGTTTCGTGCAGGGCTTCATCGGAGTTGTCTGGAGCCCATGGACACCATCTTCGTTAAGAATGTGAGGGAGAAGGGCCCCGCCCACCAGGCCGGCTTGTGTACAGGTAAACGAGAGAAGAAAACTGTGTGTGTGCAGCTGAAATTATGTTCATAGAAACAACATGACATCAGACTAATGGCCCGTTCACTCCAATGTTCGCACAAATGTTTGATATGAAAATTCGGTGCAGTAAACATTTTAATTTCAATGAATAGCTGTTAATGTGTCTGTTCAGAGTCAGACTGATACAAACGTCTGACACACACACAAAAAAAAATAATAATAATGAAGAGGGGTTGTAATTTCCATCTAACTATGATTTGGACATTTGGGAAATGCTATCCAGTGTTTTGTTTTGTGTTGAATGGATATGAGTGTAACTGTGTGGTGGACTGTAATTGATGGTATGTGTGTCGTCCTGCTCTCTCGATTGCCCAAGACAATCTTTTCCTAAGAGAGACCAAAAAGATTCAATTAAACTATAAATAAAACTGGCCAATCAATCAGATTCACATTTTTGTTCACATGCCCAGAGCCGCTGGCGTTACATAAAACTAAGACTTGGTCAGAGGTGGGTAGAGTACCCAAAAACTGTACTCAAGTAAAAGTACAAGTACTTATAGAAATATTTACTCAAAGTAAAAGTAAAAGTAATAATCTTAATAGTTACTTGAGTAAGAGTAAAAAAGTATCCAATGAAAAAACTACTCAAGTAGTGAGTAACTAGTTACTTCGGATCATATAGGCCTCTATATATATATATATATATATATATATATATATATATATATATATATATATATATGCTATACATATATATATATATATATATATATATATATATATATATATATATATATATATATATATATATATATAATAAGTTTATTTTATATAGCGCCTTTCTCAAACCCAAGGTCGCTTTACATAGTAGGAAGGCAAGGAAACACAACAACAACAACCAAAACAATATACATATATGAAGACTTCATGATGCAAAAGCCTCTGAGTGCCATCTGAAATTTTCTTCTAAAACAATCATTTGTATCAAGCTTGTATATTTAAGGTTAGTAATTTCACTTTAATGACAATTAATAGGTAGGCTACTTTTCATTGCCATTTAAGTGTGAACATAAACATACAAGCTTGATAAAAATGCTCTTTTAGAAGAAAATTTCAGATGGTACTTAGAGGCTTTTGCCTCTGAAGTCGTAGGCTATATATAAAATGATATATTTAGATTTTGTTTATTTAAATGACTATTATTATCAGCTATCTTTGCAACAAAAACAGAAGAGAGACATAAGCATTATTTCTGCCATCTGTATAGCTCGAAAATCATTGCCTGTCCTCTGGTTTGTATAATATTAACTTATACAACTACATTTGGATTATTAGAAAATTTCGAAATAAAATGAATCTGCAGTGTTGCATTCAAAGGTATTTACAGAGAAGAGTTAAAAACTCTTCACATGTGCTCGCGCTCATGACTGCTACTGAACATCTGAACACACACACAAAAAAAAAAAAAAAAAAAAAGTACATCGACGGTTCTTCTGACTGTTCTCCAAAAATATAATCAAATGTATATTTCTGCAAGCATGTTTAAACTGGTTAACTGTCAACGGCAGGCAAAGGCATTCGTTTTCAAGTCGAGTTCGCACGCCACTGCGCAACAATACACACAAACTACCGCGGGATGGCGGGTGTTCATTAACTGTGAACAATGGTAGCTTTATTTAATGTAAATTAATTTATGTCCAAAAAACGGGTAATGTCATACTTTCTAGTATTGTGGCGTAGTAATCTGTTTGGTTGTAAAATGTATTACCTGAGTGAAATGAAATCGAATATATCGTCCTGTGGAATCATTCATTCACAGACAGCTTACGAAGATGTTCAACTAATAAAGATCTTTATCGCTGGCAAAAAGTTGATGCATTTGAAGATTTGCTCTCACTTGACTGTAGCTAGTAGCTACTGTAGGTCCACTGCCACTTCATCTAACGCTCTTGATGTGCTTAAATCTTCCTGTTACGACTCCGAGTCGAGTGTGAATTGAAAGGGCTTCAGATGATTCAGTGCGTGCAGGAACTGAACAGATCATTCAAACTGATTCGCGAACCGATTTAGACAGATCTGCCAACTTGTTTGATGAAGTCTTTGAACAGAATCGACTCAAAAGAGTCATTCATTTGTGAATTGAGCATCGCTCAAGTCCAGAAAAAAGATACAGCGCGCTTGGAATAAACTACGCATTTAACAACACATATTGCATTAAAATAAAGTAACGAGAGGAACGTCGCCCAATATAACGAAGTAAAAGTACAGTTTTTTCATTAGAAATGTACTCGAGTAAAAGTAATAAGTACCCACATTCAAATCTACTCTTAAAAGTAAATTTTTTCTAAAAAAGTACTCAAGTAAATGTAACGAAGTAAATGTACTTCGTTACTACCCACCTCTGGACTTGGTGGCTCTCATGAACAGACTTATTTATTAAGAGATAGTGAATAGCAAAGGAAGAATCCAGATCCGGCTCTCTTGACTCTGTACTCTTGTATTTGTTGTTGTTTTTTAAACATCATAGCAAATACAAAAATCAGTACGAAAATCTGAATGGCCGCTTGAAAACTTTTCTTCTCTGTGACAAGCGAGTGTCGGAAACAGGAATTTGCATAGTTTTTGTGTACCTGTGTAACCAAGGTATTTTTGCTTTTCTATAAGCACCATCTACTGTCCGAGAAAGAATTTGCGGTTTCATTTCATTGCGGTTTCATCTGCGTTTTTTTTTTTTTTTTTTTTTTTTTTACACATTGGTCTGAACAGACAAATCGCATATGATGATTGGACCAAATTCATGTTGGAGTGAGATGACCTTGAGTTTTTCAGTTTCACTAAGTTAACTAGGCGGTGCAAACCTCACATTACCCTGAAATTCAATGGAAAGTCAAGATAACTAGTCGTTGTTGACGGTTTCAGTTCTGAAGAGTTTTTAATCGACAGTTTACACATTGTGTTTGGTGTGCGTGTGTGTGTACACGGCTTTGCGTGCATAATGATTTTAGCTTTGATTATACCCACCCGGTGCACTCGTGTGCACACTATGTGATCTCTTGTTATGACTTGCCCATTTAACTCGATGATGATCTGTTTCTTCTTTAGCGCCCGTCACAGATTCACAGGAATGTGTCTTATTATGTCACTATACTAAGACATTTTTGAAGCGCCGCTATGGCATGACACACTTGGTCATGCTTCCTGTGACTAAACATGGATGGTCCACTTTACTCTCTCTGTGTTCAGACAAACCGAGAGAGTCTATGATCAGAGTAAATTTGAACTTGAGCAAGAAACCGAGAAACTGTTTTATTTTCCTGCTTTCATGCAAGAGTGTAGTGTGTTTACCATGTTTGTTCCAAGTATCTATTTCTCCTACACACAAATGATCTCTGATAGATTAATATAGCCTCACTAATTTCAGACACATTATAATGTTTCCTATTACTAGGTCCAGGTTATTATTTTATTTTTATTTTTTGCTATTTTATGTGATCATTTTGTTGTAAATTCAACTGAATGGATACATTTGTTACATGGAGCAAAGAGCAGTTAACCGCATAATCAGATAATACGCATGGGGGCGTGTAGAACTACATGAGAGATCCAAGTCTGCAGAAAATGAGTTTTCCGAGGAGCCCGTGCGCACATCTTCCATGTCAACACAGGCAATGAATGCAACAGATCATGCTCTACCTCTGATTATTGTATTTTATGATTGGTAATGGGAGGCTCAGCCTCTATTGACTCCTCTGACGGACCGTCGCTGGTTTGAGTTGATCCCGTAACCTAACCCTGACATGAACCCAAAACACACTCGTCATCTAAGGAAAACAGAGCGAACACATGGAATATGTCTACTTAATCTTTATTATTCAAACATACTAACTGCACACTATCTCTATGTAAAGAATGTTGCAAAGTTTGCTTTTGAAAAAGAAACTTTAAAAACACTAAGCCCAATTATAAAATGATTCATAAATGATACTTTAATTTATTAATTAATTTATTAGTAAAAGTAGTAAATAAATACTTTTGTGTTGATGACACTAATAGCAAAATGTACAATATTGTTAAAAAGTTTGGGGAATATTTGAAAAATGTTTTTGAAAGTAGTTTATTTTATGCTCAACTAGGCTGCATTTAATTGATCGAAAATACAGTGAAAACAGTAATATTGTCAAATAGGAGTAAATTTAAAATAACTTAAGTTTTAAAGTTGTATTTATTCATTTGATGTCAAAGCTGAATTTTCAGCATCATTACTCCAGTTTTCAGTGTCACATGATCCTTTAGAAATCATTCTAATAATGATTTTCTGCTCAAGAAACATTATTATTATTATTATTATTATTATTATTATTATTATTATTATAAATGTTGAAAACAGTTGTGCTGCTTAATATTTTTGTAGAAACAGTGATACATTTTCTCAGGATTCTTTGATAAATAAAAAGTTTTAAATAAAAATATTTTAAAATAAATATTTAGCCAAATTATATTAATTTCTTAAAAATAAAAACTTACTGGCCTTAAACATGTGGAGAGTTATGTATTTGGTAATGTGTGAGTAGTACTGGTTGTTTTGGTATTAAGTGACTTTAATAATATTAATGTTTCTGCTAAATGACATCCAGTATAATGGAACACATTTCTGGTTTGTAAGGGGTACTTGAGCCTTATTGGTGGCTGTGCACATTAGACAAAAAATCAGTTGGGAAACCCTGCTTTAAATGTTTGCCATATAAGTGTGTTTTTGTGTGTGAATTTGCAGGAGACAGGCTGGTTAAAGTGAATGGAGAGAGTGTGCTGGGTAAAACGTACTCACAGGTCATTGCACTGATTCAGAACAGGTGAGCTCCTCAAGTCAAACAGCATCAAATAATCCATTCAAAATAAAATAAAAAGTTCATTCCACTTTGTTGCGTGAGCTAATGAAAATTAAGTTTTCTACAGCTATCCAGAACTAGCCTGGGAAGTAAATGCATATGATGTCTTGATCTACAACAATGTTTAAATTATTGAGTTTAGAGTTGAACGAACTACATAACTAAACATTTACACACGAGTCTTGTTCATGTGTGAATTTGTGACATTCTGCATGTTTTATGCAGCAGGATGACCTCAGGCAGTGTTTGCTGTCTGGACGATTATGTGCATTACTTAGAAAGGTTATTACAGATAATCGGACCGAACTGACCCCAATGTAAAGGGTGGCTTTGAACTCAACCCAAAACTGTTAATGGAAACTATAAATGTTTTCTACTGTAAACACTACATACTGTATATATTCTTATTGAATCTCATGCTCTCTTGTCTTTGCAGTGAGAGTGTACTGGAGCTCTCCATCATGCCAAAGGACGATGATGTGCTGCAGCTGGTAGGTGTACGTTTGAGCATTTTTGCCTTTTCCCACTCATATACATGTACCTAACAGTCTTAAGAAGTGCATATATTATATTATATTATATTATATTATATTATATTACTAAATTGTATAAATTTAATCATTTTAAGATTTAATTTTTTCTTGTTTTAAGCATAAAATTAAATTAAATTTATGCTTAATCTATGTCTTTTGCCACTTTGGTTAAGTAAATATATCTTGTTTTAAGGATTTTTTTTATTGTATTTTTTACTGGAAAAAAAGGTCAAAAATAATGATTAAGAAAATATTTTGTGATGTGAACATTTAGCATTTTTAGAGTATAGAATTTAGGTAACTTCTTGGTCTAGTTTTATTTCCAAAGTGTAGCTAGTAAGCCCACAACCCCAAAGGTGTGTTCACATTTCCCACACTTTTAAATGCAAAAGCACGGGTTTAACAACTCGAATATCTTGTAGTAGTCATTATAGAGCAATGTGTGAGTCAGTTGGTTGCTTCAACAGTATCTTTGAAGCGCTTTCATGCAAGAACTCAAACATCAGTCATGTCGTAAGCATGCAGACGGTCATACGATTAACACACACAAACATACAAATACTCACAAACATGGGTATGCATTCTTACAGCGCTCAAACATTCCCACCCGCATATTTTCTTCGGTTCCACAAGATTGGACATGCAACTCACCAAAGGCAAAGGGAAACCTTTACACATGTGTGTGACATACATACACATGCTTTATACACACTTCAATAAACCTCCGTACGAGGGCACTCATGCCAGGCAAATTACCCATATAGTCTCCCAAGAGACCCCACTCCTCCTTACTCCACTATTCTTCCCTCCATGTCTTTCTCTCCTTCACTCTGTCCTTCTACACACCCCTCCTTACACCCGCATCAGCTACATTCCAGAGATGACATCATCAGATATGTGGCCCCTCCCACAGGGTGGAGAGACGATGAGAGAGGGAGAGAGAAAGGAGGGAGTTCAAGAGCGTTGGGTTGGGTAGGGCTCACCATAGACAGAAAGAAAAAAAGAGATACCGAGAATAACAGAGAGACGTGACAACGAGACATGAATTTGAGAAAGCACAAATCAGGACATAAGAGGTAAATTCAAGCTGTTAAGAGTACAATATAAAGAAAAAGAGAGCCGTTCGACATATTTGAGCTTTAAGGAATGTTTCTCTCGATTAGTGAGTTTCAATTCTCTCTGTGTTGGTTGTATTTGCATGTATTAGCAGACTGCATGTACTATGCTGTGTTAGTCGATTTGCTTGTCTGCAGTCAGGACAGCTTTTCGTCAGCGAGTCATGTCTCTGATTTGTTAATAAATTCTTAATGTTGCATATGTTGAGTTTGTGTCAGTGTGTTTTGAGGTTAGTGTTGATGGAAGGCTGGTGCTTCTGGTCAGCTTGACTTCCTCTCTACAGTCACACAGTAGTCACACAAATCTGTTGAGTTTTGGAGTCAATGTCTTTTGCATTAGTGCAAAATATATATATATATTTTCATCAATATTTTAGTCTTAAACATTTTTAAAACAAGACAAATTTCATTTTGCAGGTGATTTTTACTTGTTTTTAATCGTGTAGCATGAATGTATTTCTCTTGCTTTAACCATAAATCTAAATATAAAAATTTAGAGTGAGTAGGGTCCGAAAAATTCAGTATGTAAAAAAAAAAAAATCCTTAAAAATAAATTATATACATAATGTGCATTCATTTAACAAAAATTGTATGTAAAATTTATTTGATTTTTTTTTTTTTTTTTTTTTTTACTGGAAAAATAAAAGATTTTTTGCAGTGTGGTGAATCTCACATGAATCTCTCAATGAATATATACATCAGTTTTTTGTTTCCTGATGATTTTCATATCATTGAAGTAACAGTTGCCAAAGCTCATCTCATCATTATATTATTAGCAGTCATCCCTGTCACCTAAATGTTTTTAGATTAGCCAGATTGTTTTTTTAACGTGTGTTTATAGTGTTGCATAAGCTAGTATTACACTGAAACTCATATTATGACAAAATCGCATGATCAGTATATCGTGATTGTGTCTCATTGTCATAGAAATGTAATCTCTTTGACCCCTTTTTTCTACAAACTTTTCACCTATACCCCTTGAGGACTTTCTCACTCTCATTAACTTCAGCCACCCCTTTATGTTCTTCTAGAATTAAATAAGTTGTATTTCTCTCTTTCAGGCATATTCCCAGGATGCCTACCTAAGAGGGAACAATCCATATACAGGAAAGGCCCAAAATCTTCCTCCACCACCCCCTGTTCTCTACCCTCCACGTACAATATCCCAGCCTCCTGAGGGGTACTCCCCCTCCCCTGCCCCAGCTTCCTCATACATGGGGCAAAACCAGCTGGATAACTGGAGCCGCTGGCCCGGCTCTTCCTCTGGTCCTTCTCCGCCCCTTGACAACCGGACAGTCACTTCCAGCAACGCTGTCTGGGCAGCTGAGGGCAGGAACTGTGAGCCAGGAGGTGTTAGTCACAGTAGCCCTGCACACCGAACTGAGGAAATCCAGTATGGAATGACTGACAGGGGACAACAAGCAATCGGACAAATGAGAGGACGTTCACACTCATCATCTTCCTCTTCAGGAGGAATTATGAGCCCATTGCATCATGCTCATTTGGCCAACCACAATGTGAGTACTGCCATGGGGCACACTGGAGGCCGCAAGGGAAGCCCTTCTCAGCCAACATCAACACCCCCATACAGCCGCAGCGAACATACCCAACAAGCCCTTTCCAACTGGTACTACAGCCAGGTACCAGGCCGCGAGCGAGAACGGGAGCGATCCAGTTCTCGCTCCATGCTCCCACGCCATAGGAGTTTCTCACAGGACCGCCTGGGTGAGCTTGGTAGGGCCAGGCGTTCGCAGCAAGCAGGCTTTCCCCACAGTGCATCACAAGACACATTGCTACTGCTTCAGCAGAGCTCTGCAGTGTACGTTGATCCCTACAGGAACCAAGGAGACTGGCATGGCGAGCATGCATATGGACAGCACCCATCTGCGGTGGGCTATGGGCACAATTCCTCCGAAAACCTTCTAGCAACCCGGTACGGACACACAGGACGTTCACTGGAAACTCTCGACAGAGCTGTGGGGATTCTCTCACCACGAGTTGAAAGATCCACTTGGGTCCAGCAGCCGCCAAACAGAACTGAAGGATATCCGAGACGTGGTAGACATTGTGGGCAACACGCAGAGTCACACCAACAAAAACAGCCCCACCAAACACAACACCACACACCCCAACACCATCAACACACACCTCAGCATCAAAACCTCACACATGCAGCACACCAATACTCATCTCAGACTCCACAACCTCAGCAGGCAGCTCCACAGGCAAGACGCTTGCCTTCTTGCCAGAGTCTAGATGAGGAGCCGATCGGCTACCGTAGCTACAGCCCCTCTTTCAACCGCAAGACTGGCCGTATCCTGCAGCAGGCCCAGTCATTTAGAGACCCCTCTTATACAGGTCCACGCCTCTGGACTCCTACACCCAAAACCAGTCCTCCAGAGGGACTTCCACCCTCGGCCGCTTCTTCCCCAGCCCCACCAACCACCTCCTCTACAACTGCTATTCCCACCCCCCCTGAAGGACAAGACAGAACTTACCGACCCACTAATCATGACAGAGGGGCAGGGGAACCAACAGGTGAAGCCCAGACACAGGAAGTAGTTCTGAGGCAGAAACCACCCACTGGCCGCAGGGGTGCGAACACCCATCGACATCCACATTACGCCATAGCACTTGACTCCAGTGACCCTCTACTCTTTACCTCTGACCCTACGGAGCCCCCTGCCAACGCAGAAAGTGCTATTTCTCATCGTCGCACGAATGGAAACCTGCCACCACTATCCATAGATGATGACTCCCTCGCGTCGATTCCTTTTATAGGTAAGTCCCTAGTGCTCAGTGGCTTCTTTGCTGTCATGTTCTCCATTTTTCTTGTATATTCTTGTCTTTATATATACAAACTTGTTCCATCCGGTTCTCGGTTTGTCTTTTCCCATCATTTGCTCACTCTGTCCTGCACATGGTTGTTATTGGTTGTCATAAGGAAACTGATTAACTATCCAGACACCATTAAAATAGACTGATGGGAATGTTAGAGAATGACTATACTTGTTTTAATAACTCACAACCCTGCTGGTCTTACCCTTCATTTCCTATGTCTGGTGAACCAATGTGCATGTCTATGCATTAGGTAAGGCTGGAATCTCCCATAGTCAGCCCGACAATAGTAGTTGTCTGTGCTGAATCAGACTTACTGGATTTAAATTAGTCCTATTTTTCTTTCTTCCTCTTCTTCTATTTCCACTTTTCCAGTGCCTCACCCAATTCCATCCCGTTTCTACAGTTCTATGCACTTGGTAGACGCTTCTATCCAAATTGACTCTGGGAAATGAACCCATAACCTTGGTGGGAACACTATGAAGCTTAAGGATTTGATATCCCCAGATGTTAGCTAAATCTTACAAAACCAAATTAAAGAGACACTCTCAATTGGGGAAAAGGCTCATAAAGTAAATAATGTCTCAAGTTTTCTTTTAAAGGCAAGGTAAGTGTTAAGTTAGGGTTAATTTTACAGTAATTATGATTAGTTTTATTTGAAAACAGCAG
The DNA here is from genome assembly GCF_964197995.2 of Scardinius erythrophthalmus. Lineage (NCBI taxonomy): Eukaryota > Metazoa > Chordata > Actinopteri > Cypriniformes > Leuciscidae > Scardinius > Scardinius erythrophthalmus. The sequence continues at coordinate 39,660,808 of NC_138221.1, forward strand.
ATTTCTGTGTCTGTAGTTTGTAGGTTCGATCTGGCCTGTTGCTCAAAGTGATCTTGTCTCTGCTTGCCTTCATTACTAAACTATAGTGCAAGAGGAAATCTGAAACAAAATGGCTGGTTGAATGCAAAATATTCAAAACAAACTGTGATAGACACGTAGACACCAAAACTCTTACTGTTAAATGTGCTACACGGTTATATATGGTTGCCTATGAATCTCTGTTTCCTCTAATTATATGTTTATAGTACAGCTGGATTCAAGTGGAGTGCTATTGATTTAGCAGTTTCCTTAAAAGCTTTCAGTTGTTCATTTGCTTTCCTTTAACATTGCATTAGAAGTTGTAATGGCAGCATTAGAACAAAACCAATTCATTTTAGGGCTATTTCTTAGTGATTTTCTAATTGTTCTGTCATTTCACTGCTGGACATATTTTATGATCTGTTGTCTGTTGATTGCATAAGCTGTTGTGAGTGCAGTGCTTTCATTCCTGATGAAGGTTAAGCCTATAACCACTTTGCTTTGCATAAAAGTGCCCCACCTTTAGCATTTAGCACAGATGAGAAGCACGTTCCTGCTAATGCACACCTGTACAGCGCAACATGCCCCTCGCACAGAGTTAGAGCCTTCAGTTTGATTACATTTGTTTTTATGATCTTCCTTACACTGTGTTTGTGTATATTTAGGATTATTGCAAGAATGTAACTACATATTTATGACGGGAGCAAGGGGGCGTGTCCCAGGTCCTGTTTTAGAGATTGATGAGCGCAGAGAGGCATAACAGACTTTTAAACAGAGAGAACCAAACTGAAACTAACAGAAATGCCCACAAGCTGGGACATGTTACACCATACTGATAAAAACACAACGGACAGTCTGTCTTGCTCTACCTGCTATGTCAGTGGAGTTGTTTGTACTAGACCTTCTCTTTATTGATTTGGGGTGAATAGTTCTGAAACTACATTATTGTGTTGGTGTAATTGGATGTTTGGAGACATATGATATTCATTGCGTATGGCCATATTTATATATAAATCTACAGCACATGCAACCAAACTAAAACCTATTCACACCATGTCTGCATTTTCAGCGCCTATTTTTAAAAATTTCAAGTCATTTTTATTTTTATATTTATATTTTCAGTTTTAAAGTTTTAGTAATTTTGTCAGTTTTTTATTAGTTGTTTTTGTAAATATGTCTATATAGATTTTATTCATTTTTTTTTTTTTTTTACATTTGTTTGAGTTTTTATTTTTTGCTCGTCAAGTTAAATGAAATGAAAATTAGAATGATTTTAGTAAACTATAATAACCCTGGTTATTGCATAGCTTATTTAACATTGCATAAAAATAACACAGCTAAATTTACTATTTTCTTTAAAGAAAAAACATTGGCTTTTTGAACATTATTCATTCCAGCCCACATAAGAATAATACTCCATCAATTTGTATCACTTCATGAACACGTTTTACTAAAACTTATACTGTTCATGGAAATCTCCAGTTCATTCCTATTGAAGGTTCTGTAAAGCTTGTCTCTGTTAGCAACAGTAACCGAGGCAGGCAAAGCTTAGTGAAGGGTCCGTTCATTCAGGCATCCAATATTTTTTCAGAGGAATGAGGAAAGTTTGAATTTGGAGTGAATGTAGTTGTTTCACCTAGTGTATACCTTTTGCTTTGTTGCATAAGACTTGTACTTTTTACAGTTGTGTGATGAACTGAGAATGGCTGAAGGAAGGGTAGCAGGGAGCAGAGGTTTTGGGGTTAGGGGTGAAGGACACACACATACACACTCTCTCACATTCAGATATTACTGGACACAATCGACACACTCAGCTCTTTCTGCCCTCAATGTGGTCATTGTGTCTCCAATAAAAAGGGGAGGAGTCTTCACTCCACCAACCATTCACACACTAACATGCTATGCTATAAGCTAACTCACCCAGTCTCCCTTAAAGCCCAACACATTTTTTGAGGAGAAATCCCTTCTCATCACACTTTCTCTCGGATTAGGCTACAGTGTTGTCAGGCCTGGTTTAATTTTGATTTGTGACACTATAAAAGGAAACCTCACCATGTTAGTATTTGTGTTCTTCACTCTTTGGTTATGTCTGTAGAATGCATATCTTGGCCAGTGAGAGCCCGTTGGAGGTTATTTACAGCATCTCATCTGAACCTCAGAATACGACAGTTGCATGTGACTGATGTTGAAGCAGTACAGATGGATTCTGTATGTGCTAGTGTTGTACTGTATGTCCATGAAGTAGACTCTATGGTGTGTGTGTGTGTGTGTGTGTGTGTGTGTGTGTGTGTGTGTGTGCTCATACTCGGGCTTCAGTAATGAGGGCCTTTGTTAAACCCACAGAGCAGCTATTTCTGCCAGTGGCTGGAAAACAAGCACAGTCCAGATTCCACATCCTAGATTGGGAATGTTTCCGCCCCTGCTCCCTTTCTAGTGTGAGAGAGAGAAACAGTAAAAAACTTCAGAGAATTAAAAGAAGGATTCACTTGATTTAAGATTTCATTGCATTTCATTTTCATTGGAGGTCGGCTGATGTGTTTGTGATGTAATCAATGTTAAAGTGATAAATTGATGAATGTGATGAATAAGAAGGAAAGGAGTGGATTATATGGAGTCAGAAGAGATGGATGACATGAGATAAAGACTATTATGACAGCTTTCAGAAACAAGAAGGTCTATATTATACCTGGAGAAAGCATTCTGTTTCATCTCAACCAGGTTTTATTGATTTAATCACCTGAGCTAAATGTCATGTGATTAATTAAGAAAATGACATCATGATAAGACTGATTGGTCAATGACACCACAAGAACACCTTTACTTTTACTACGATTGAATGATTGTCAGTGAAGAACGATGCTCAGATGGTGTAGCCAGATCTACCTGCAGGGCCCTGTTGTTTAGAAGGATCAGGATCATTTCTAAAATCTTTTTTTCTTTTTGGATCAAAGCTATCCAAATATCAAAATTTTTATATAACACCTACTGAAGGCTTATTCCAGATCAAAACCAACACTGGATTGCATGATTCATTTCAGAATCCCTTTTTTCCCCCCTTCTTCTTTAAACAGCCCATGGCATTTTGAAGATTTGATCTAGTCCTGTAGCCAAAATCTGATCAAATTACTTGTGCGCAGGTGCTAATAGGACCATGCTATCCAACCAAACCTTGACTTCTTGCTTAGAAACCCTGTTGTTCAGTGGTGCTTGTGCGCTGCTGCCACCTGATGGTGTGGATTGGTGTTGTTGCTGGTGGTTTGCCGATTGACAGAATCTCCTTAGTCACTGACATACAAATGTTCTGCCAAATTGTGTTTTGAAGTGATCATGTTGCCCCTGCAGGGCCAGAAAAACCTGACACAGCAAGCACATCCCTTGAAAACAGAGGGTTTTTCAAAGAATTCATTTAAGGTGCCACTCATCTTACACATGGTTATGTGTGATAAAAAAAAAAAAGACTTTGACAAGATGTATCTCTTAAGGTGTTAGCTTAAAACGGTTAACGTTTTTCTCTGAATAGTTTGTTATAAAAGCATACCTGCAACAACCAACCACTTCCTATCAGTCACATACAACACTGAGCACTAAGCAAGAACTGAAACCACGTGTTAATACAAAGAGGACTTTTACATCTCATTTTCACACTAAGCACATTTCATGGAGGGCTACGAGTCAGGTACAGAATGCTTATCATGCTTATAATGCTTATTATCACATACTTTAATGTTTTTAATTTAGCACATGACCAGTGGGTACACATAGATACAGTACGTACAATAGCTTCTCCTTACCTTCTTCTCTCTTTATTATTATTTGTTTAATGTTGCGTATGAGTGTGTAAATCAAACCTCTCATTAGGTTGTGCAGTAAATTGAGTGTTTGGAAATTCAGTTTTATACATAACATTTGTATGATCTGTATTTCTAGAGAGGAAGCCTCTCTTGTGTTTTGGACTATTGTGATATCCGAATATATTTGAATTAACTGTGCAACACCATTTTGCTTCCCCTCTAACCTTTCCTTCCTTTGTTTTTTTTGGTTTGCCTTGTTTCAATCTTTCTCCTTTTACCAATATAACTTTCTTTTATTCTTGTCTTCCGTCTTTCCTTTTTTCCTTCCTTCCCCTTTTCCTCTCCTTTCCTCCATTCCACTCCTCCCACAGATGAGCCGACCAGTCCAAGTGCAGATCTGCGGGCACGTCATGTCCCCGCCTCCTCCGTCGTGTCCAGTGGCGGTATAAACTCCGCCCCTCCTGTGGCCACAAGCCCCGCCTCCCCAACCTTCACCTTTCCCCTCAACCGCCTTTTCTCCCACGGCAGCAGTGAGTGATCCAGAGAGAAAGAGAAACACTGTTACTACTAAATGATCAAATCAATGCCTGGAACTGTACATGAAAACATGGCAACAAAAATGTTATGCGAACATTCAGAAGCTGCATGCGATCGCCGTAGAGCTCCCCCTACTGCATGCGTAGTCACACTGCACAAATAAGTCAAATGTATGTGTGCATGCCGTACTGCATACTGCAAAAGTCCACATGATCGTTCGGTAATGCCCGTGCATTGTGTTCACCGCACTTTACTGAGACTGTGCTGAAGATCACCTCCTTCCCACCTCCTAATCTGATTACTTCCTGTGTCCTACCCAACTCCACACTAACTGTCCTTCATCAACTCTCTCTCTTCTCCTGTATAACAGCGTTTTGTCATTTTCACTGTTTGTAATGAATGGATGTCTCTCTCTCTCTCTCTTTCTCTCTCTCTCTCCATGAGCAGGTGATGCCAAGTCTAATCGTCGTTCTTCTTACCTGCTGGCCATCACCACTGAACGCTCCAAGTCATGTGATGAGGGGCTTAACGCATATAGAGAAGAGGGGCGGGTCTTCTCGTAAGTTTTGGGACTTTACTCTTAGTATTATATAAAATATTAAAGGCAGCTTTGCACAGGTGTTTTAAGGCTGCTCTGTGTCTGCTCAAAATTCTGTGTAAAGATGTAATGCTGCATAAAAGCCAGATTAAATTATGTCTACTCTGACACACCTTAGCTCCTAGTATAAAAGTATACTATTAAAATAGCTGTGGAAATGCATTTCTGCCACCTCAGAGCAGCATGAAAGAGTCTGTGTAAAGACACTTCACAAGTGCTTCTGTGCCACCTTTACAGTGCACATTTGGCATTAAATACTGTTCACACCTCAGTAAGGATGTTGTGTTTTTATTTTTTTTATTTTACTTTTAAACACACTCTCATTGTGCTCTTTCAACAGGAGGCTTCCAAAAAGAGTCAAGAGCTTTTTCACTGAAGGGGTGAGTTTTGGTGAAAACAAAGTTTCTTCTTTCTTCTATATATGTATAGTCATTTAAGTGATATGTCAGTAAATATGTTAATGGATTTGTACTATACTCAGTATAAAAAATAAAAAAGGCTCTTTTTTTGTTTCAAAACTTAAAATATCTACAGCTTTAAATGTTCTCTTCCTGTATTCTGGTTCTTTGTATACTGTAGTTCCATGTCAGTCACATTTGTGTGTATCTCTGTCCTGTGTCATGGTTTAGTCTCTAGACAGTCTGGGTGCTGCTGAAGAGGCTCGCTCTAAACGACACTCTACCTCGGAGCTGGGAAGCATCAGCTACAGTGACGTGAAGAGGGAAGGATGGCTCCACTTCAAACAGATCCACACTGAGAAGGGCAAGGTAAGAGAAAGAGACCGCGAGATTAGGGTTAGTTTATAATCTGGGAGAGCAGTTATTAGTGGTTTAGATAAAGATGTGGGTTGGCAACCAGAAGGTTTTTGGTTCAAACTCGACAAGTTGCTTGGGATAAAAGTGTCTGCTAAATGACTAATTGAAGAGTTCAGATGCAAAAGCCTCTTTAAGTGCCATCTGAAAATTTCTTCTAGAATGATCATTTTTATAAAGCTTGTATATTTAAGTTCAGTAATTTCACTTAAATGGCAATGAAAATGACCTATTAATTGTCATTTAAGTGAAATTACTGAACTTAAATATACGAGCTTGATACAAATTATCATTCTAGAAGAAATTTTCAGATAGCACTTAGAGGCTTTTGCATCTGAACTCTTCAATTAGTTACAGTACCTGTATGATCTGATGGATGAGATTTGCCTTTTCTCTCTCTCTTGCAGAAGGTGGGTAGTGCCATCTGGCCTTGGAGGCGGGTGTTCTCCGTGCTTCGGTCCCATTCCCTGTTCCTCTACAAAGACAAGCGAGAGGCAGTTCTCAAAGGGGCGGCGCTGGGAGGCGGGGCCGACGATGAGCAGCCAATCGGCATCCGGGGCTGCCTTGTGGACATAGCGTACAGCGAAACGAAGCGCAAGCACGCGCTGAGGTTGTCCACGCAGGACTTCTGTGAATACCTGCTACAGGCGGAGGACAGAGAGGATATGCTGGAGTGGATCAGAGTCATCAGAGAGAGCAGCAAGACTGACAATGAGGTGAGAGTACGATAATGATGTTACATAGAGGGCTTAAACAGAGCGAAATGGCAAGATTAAATTTGTTTACGAATGACACTCGTTTTTGAGGTTGTCCTTGCCAGTATAGGAACTAATGCATGTTGACACGGTGTTTGTGTTTGAGATCTGCTTCCTCTCTTACTGCCGTTCACTGTCAGCAGGCTTTGCTTTCACTGCCAGGTGTGCTAATAAATGTGAATATGGTCAGGGTTTTATTTTATTTATTTTGAACCATGAAGTCTTTCAAATTATGTTGTTTTATTTTAGTAAATGAAAAAGTTTTCATTTACCTTTTGTTGTAGTTGTCATTACTGATAACAACACTGTTTGTTGGTTGATTTCCCTGAAGAGTGAACGCACTCTGGCTTTGTGGTTTGCACAGTCCAACATGGCAACATTAGCTCAACCAATGGTTGAGTTTAGGATGAGACAATTATTTATTTTTTTCAGTGAAATTGAAATGCTTCTTTGTCATGTTTGTCTGTAGGAATTGGGTTTCTCACGGCAGGCTCTCATAAGTAAGAAACTTAATGACTACAGGAAGCAAAGGTGAGATTGGAGACCATTGTCACATTTTTAACACTTCTTTTTACATTTTACTATTCCAAAGTCAAAATGATCCTCTTCCTCTTGGTTCCCTCCTTTAGTCCAACGGGTAATAAACCAGACTCCTCACCCAGAGTGCATCGAATGGCATTTATGCTCAGTAAGCAAGACAACAGTGCACCTCCACGTTCCCCAAAACACGAGGCCAAAGATGAGAGCAGCCCCCCTAAATCTCCTTGGGGCATAAATATAATGAAGAAGACTAAGAAGGCAGGCCCTAAAGCCTTTGGGGTCCGTCTAGAGGACTGCCAGCCTGCTGCCAAAAACAAGGTGTGTGCTTTTTGCAGTGTGCTGAATGTAGTTCTAATGCTTACTGGTTACTTTATGTTAGTATGCTTTAATGTGTATGTGTTTTTGTCTGTGAAGTTCATTCCCCAGATTGTGGAGATCTGCTGCGGGCTGGTGGAGGAAATGGGTCTGGAGTATACGGGGATCTACAGAGTGCCGGGAAACAATGCAGTGGTGTCCTGTCTGCAGGACCAGCTGAACAAAGGTGTAGACATCAACATCGCTGAGGAGGTGAGATGTTTATACACCATCTCGGTCCGAGACACCATGATTGTTAAACTGCCTCTGGCTCTTTGAGAGGCAACATACTAGTTATATTCACTTCCCATGTTTAAGCGGTTGCTTCCTCATATACTGAGAACTTCAACAACAACTACTTTCACTTTTTCCTCCTGTACAGAGATGGCAGGACCTGAATGTGGTCAGCAGCCTGCTGAAGTCCTTCTTCCGTAAACTCCCAGAACCCCTCTTCACTGATGGTGAGGTTATGAGCGTGCTAACTGTGATTTTAGTGTGATTTTATGTGCCTAAAACAATACAATTACTGGAAACCTTGTAAAAGGTGTATAAAATGGCATGTAGTTACATTTTCTTCCTTCCTCTATTTCTCTTTCTATCGATACCATTGAAGACAAATACAATGACTTTATTGAGGCCAATCGGATGGAGAGTGCCAGTGATAGGTTAAGGACGATGAAGAAACTGGTATGAACGTGTTTTCAGCATATTTGTTTAAACACCACATTCTGATACAAGCTTAAACCATAATTTATTAATTTATATTATATTAATATTTTTAAATGTAATGTATTCTTGTGATGTAAAGCTGAATTTTCAGCATCTTTACTCCAGTCTTCAGTGTCACATGATCCTTCAGAAATCATTCTAATATGATGATTTGCTGCTCAAGAAACATTAAGAGACATATATTTTAATAACTGCTTTATATTGTATTAATATTTATATGTAATTTATTCCTGTGATGGCAAAGCTGAACTTTCAATGTTAAAAAAAGTTGTGCTATGTATTTTTTTTCTTTGAGGAATAGAATGTTCAAAAGACCAGCATTTATTTGAAGTATGAATGTTTTTTAACATTATACATGTCTTTACAGTCACTTTTGATCAAATTAATTTGTTCTTTCTAATTAAAATTAAATAAAGTCTTTCCTCAAACTTTTGAATGGTAGTGTATGTGCAACATTTAGCATTTATTTAGTATTCTCCTTGATTTAGTTTTTCTTTTGCCCTTTTCCATTTCTTCCTGCAGATCCGTGATCTACCAGATTATTACTTCCACACTCTAAAATTTCTAATTGGACACCTTAAGACTGTGGCAGACCACTCTGAGAAGAACAAGGTGAGCAATGCTTGATTTTCTGTTATTCAGATATTTCAGTATTTTAAATAACAGTTTTACCATGACTTACAATGCATATTTGAACACCACAGTTATTAATCTTCCCGCTATTAAGAGAGCCGCTCATTTAAACTGCATACAGTAGCATGCTTGTTTATGGTAGTTGAGTCTTACGGTGCACTTGTGCAGATGGAGCCACGTAATTTGGCGCTGGTGTTTGGCCCCACTCTTGTCCGGACCTCAGAGGACAACATGACAGACATGGTCACCCACATGCCTGACCGCTACAAAATTGTCGAGACACTCATTCAGCATGTGAGGCACACACCACTGACAAAACACACCTCTGAGTTTACAGATAGCCTCCATTTGAATTATTTTAAACAATGATTTTCTTGCTCTCTTCGCAGTATGTCTGGTTTTTCGTTGACGAACACGAAAAGGATGAAAAGGTTTGTTTTCTTTATATTTCATATGTTATTGAGAATCGAAAAAAAATAATTTATGAATCATCAAGTCATCTACAGTATATGACTAAACTAAGCATTTAAAGAAAAGAAAATGTGACAGTTTTTCATGTGTTTTGACTAAATACTTGAATGTCGCCCCTCAGACACCTGTGGACACAGAGGATGTTCAGCCCGCCCCAAACATAGATCACCTCCTCTCTAACATTGGCCGGACAGGCCTGCTAGGGGAGGCGTCAGGTGAGACAGCTTAACCTGTAGTCTCCTGACTAACTGCCATTGGCTAGCAGTCATATTCCACCTCGGATGACTAACACTAGATACATACTTTCATCTGCATGTGAATGGACACATCTGTCTTTTGGACATGTGACAGTAATAGACAGCAGGTCAAACCTGTTTCTGTTTTCCTGCATGTTGAATGCTCTACACTTCTAAGTTTTGGTTTTTAAAGAATCTTTTTCATTATATTCACTTTCTGCTGTCTTTCTCTGTACATTTCTGCATTCCTTTCTTAGCTGAGCCTGTGGAACAGCCACTGCGGTAGGATGGGTTTCCCCTGCCAAGCTCTCTCTCTCTTTGTGTTGTGTGTGTTCAGGAGTGTGTATTTAATGACTATATGCAGAAGTGGGAACGTTAATGTTTGTATCAAGCGATGAAGGTGCTTATGGGCCCCGTTTATACCTGGTATTAACATGTGTGTTACTTTCAGTAAATTCAGGTTTTTTTTGTTTTTTTTCTCCTCATTCAAACCAACCACATTCAGAAATATCTTACTAGGGGTGTATCTAATATTTTGTTATTTTTTAGCATGATAGTATGGGTCTAAGTTAAAAATAGCAACTCTGTGTGCTATATAAATTGTTTTTAAAATGATTTTGGACATTTCTAGTCAAAATGTTCAGTTTTGACTTTTAAATGAGCAGATACTGCTTAGTATATGCACTATAATATATTGACTAGTATTTACACTATTTTTTGATTAATTGTTTATAAAAGAAGTCTCTAATGCTCATCAAAATGCAGTAAAAACAGTAATATTGTGAAATATTATTAGAGTTCGTAAGTACCTTTTCTGTTTGAATATATTTTAAAAATGTAATTTATTCCTGTGATGCAAAGCTGAATTTTCAGCATCATTACTCCAGTCTTCAGTGTCACGTGATCTTTCAGAAATCATTCTAATATGATTTACTAATATATATTTGCTGCTCAAGAAACATTTATTACTATCATCAATGCTAAAAACAGTTGTGCTGCTTAATTCTGTCACTTTAATCAGTTGCGCCACTGTTATATACAAATATAATATGCCATTGTTAAATAACAATTTTAATTTCTTTAAAAAAGACTTTTGAATGGTAGTGGTTTGTATCACAAATGTAATTATCATGTCAAATTATTTTTGCAAAATATTGAAGAGCTAAGGCTTCACAGTTGTGACTTTTGAATTCAAAGTGACACCCATGCCAGGTAAACGGGGCCTGTGTGTTGTGGCAAAATTGTGTTTGGTTTGTCCTTCTCCCCCTCTGACAATTACAGTTTCTACAATTACAATTCTACCCTTGCCCCTCCCATAGCTTCTTTCATGGGTTGATGTCATCAGTATGTGCCGTGATGTCATCAGTGTGCGCTTTATCTTTACCACTGGCTGCTGCATATATGGGCTCCTTCACTTCTTCTTCTATGACCCTGTTCACATTGGAGCATTAACTGACAATCAGTGGCTGGTCGTTTGTTACACAGATGTTGCTTATAGTGTATCTTCTGTGAACACTGTCTCACAATCACTGTTTATGGGGGTAATGCTTAATGATTGACACAGAGGCTGCTATAGGTCTTGTTTAATAATGTATTAAAGGGATAATTCACCCAAAACATTTAAATTCTGTCATCATTTACTCACCCTCAAGTTGTTCCAAACCTGTATTAGTTTATTTCTTCTGCTGAACACAAAAGAAGATATTGTGAAGAATTTCAGTAACCAAACAGTTGATGGACCCCATTGACTTCCATAGTATTCATTTTTATTTTTTTGATGCTATGGAAGTCAACGGGGCCCATCAACTGTTTAGTTACCAACATTCTTCAAAATATCTTCTTTTGTGTTCAGCAGAAGAAAGAAACTCAGACAGGTTTGAAACACGAGGGTGAGTAAATGAAGACAATTTTCATTTTTGGGTGAACTGTCCCTTTAAGTTAACTTACTGACAACCACAAAAGTTCACTTCTCCTCTGTGCCTCTCATTAAAACACCATATATTTAACATGGTGCCAAAATGTTTTTTATTTTCACTAACTTCCTCTCACAATCTCTTTCCCTATCTCTCTGTTTTTAACTGACCAGACTCAACCAACAGTGATTCTGCAAAATCTAAGGTCAGTATTGACCAAACGCTATTTAATATGTTTGTTCTGTTTTAACAGTATAATGTAGGTATTTGAATGTGCATTCGGATGCTAGAAATTAGTAATAAAATATATTTAATTTTGCTTTCTAGATTTAATATTGTTTAATATTTATTTTATTTATTATAATGTTCCCTCTTGATTTAATATTAGTTTATTGTTTTAATATTTAATATGAATTATATTTTTTATTCCGTTTTAATGTAAATATGAATGTTTTTAATCTTTTTAAATGCATATTTAATAATAAATAAATGCATTTAATATTTATTAATAAAAATGTATTTCAAAGTTTTAATTGTATAATATTTCAAACTTAGGGCTCGTGGGGATCAAAACGTGACTTTACTGCCAAGGATATCCTGACTTTATCGATTATGTCGGCTGTGACCCGAAAACGGCGGAAGCGGCACAACGGCCGTCTCGTCGGCAGCAGCACAGACGACGATTCTGAGCACGAACCCATTAAATCATGTGTCTCCGAAAAAGACGATTTGCAAGAGATGGGGCGGGTGGCATCCTTCTGCGCCCCTCGAGCGGAGGGAGAGGAAGATGAAGAAGAGGAGGAGGAAGATGAGGAAGAGGAGGGTGAGAGACAGAAGGCACAGGAACAGAAGGAGGAAGTAGTTCCCAGCATTTCCTCGGCAGAGGAAGCGCCACCAGCTGTGCTGCTGAGCGAGGAGGAGGAGCAAAGGTCTGAAGTGAAAGGTCGCGGCTGGCGAGGAGATGATGCGCGGTCTATTGTTTCGGGCTACTCTACTCTGTCCACTCTGGGGCGGAGCTTAGCATCAGAGGGGCGGGGCGATGATGCAGATGATGAGCACAGTGAACTGGTGAGTGAAACCGATAACGAAAGCGGATTCGCCTCGCGCTCCCTCACCCAAGAGAGGCCGGAAAAACCAACTCGTTCCGATCAAAACTCGCACGCCTCACCCGAACCGGCCGCGCCACGCAGTTTCCTCTATGCGCACTGCAAATCCCAGACTCCCTCTGCTGCCTCTGGCTCCGCCCTCGCTCCGCCTCCTCCTTCCCTCCACATCACTACCAACCCTGAAGACCAAGCGAATGATGTCGCAGCACGTTCGTCTACTCCCTCAACCTCCTCTCACTCATCTTCCGCCTCCCAGCGCCTCCACAGCCGTAACTCTTTTAACTCCCACCGCCTCATACAGTGCGACACCCTCGCACGGCGTCGGCTAAAGTCAGACAAAGCCAAAGTGTCCTCGTTGGACCTTTCAGAACTGTCAAGCTCCTCCGCCATGGAGGGAGAACGCCAGTCAGGAGCAAATCAAATGCCTGATTCCTCTCCGTCTCCTCCACCAAAAGCCAAATCCTCCAAAGAGGTTAGCGTGAGAAAAGAGTGTACGCCAACATCCTTGGCTGGTCTTGGAAGTAAGAGCTGCGTGTTGTCCCCTGGGCAGGGTTCCCTGGCGGATCAGGTACGGGCTCGGCTGATGGGCTCAGCGGATGACCTGCGCAGCGTCGGCCTGAGGAAGCAGCTCTCGCCTGAGACGCGCAGAAAGAGACGTGCGTGGAGGAGGCACACAGTGGTGGTCTCACCTACAGATTGTTCAGGAAAAAAAACACCGGCGCTACCCCCCAAACCGATAGCTTCACCCCCCCCTGTTGAAAAGCTGGACGTTGGAGAGTCCCACCCAGAGTGCTCAGAGACTGAAGCCCCTATTGCACGTCGGGCCCTGCCTACCTCGCGTTTTCGTGATTTCTTGTAGCAGTGATGGTGTGTACAGGCTAGTGAACCAAGAGAGTTGGATTTGTGTTGTGTTGTAGTTGCCTCATCTGTATGTTTGATATGAGTTCACACTGACAGCGATTAACATCATTGTAGAGTACTTTTGGTCGGTAGATGTTCATACTCACTGCAGTGTCAAACTGGACCAGGTGGCAAATGATGTGAGCGTCATTGTGCACCATTCAGAATTGAACTGAGCATTCTTTAAACTTCCAGTTCAGTTTTTGAATTGGCATTGAATGTAAAGTGAGGTAGCAAACAGGATGCCCAATTGAAATTGGAATTGAATAAATTGCAATTCAAATGAACTGAAATTTAAATAAAACTGCAATAAGGGGGTTTACAGACCTGTCAATTGTTTGCTTTGCTCTGAAACAGGGATTTACAAAGTTGCATTTCTCCCTTGGTTCGCTTTCATAAAGAACATTTTTATGCAATTGAATATTTTTACGTTTATGCAAGTCACACCTGTTTCGAAGAAGAACAATGACATTTTAAAGTGAAGAGGTGGTCTTTGGTTTTTAGATGCGATAAGAATAAAACTGACGCTTATTTTCGTCAGTTAGATCTAGCATTCTGCCTGCTTTGAAACAGACACCGAGATAAAGTAGTGCGTAAGACTACATTTTGTTGAATGAATGAATTATAGCATTTATTTGAATAAAAGAGAGAGAGAGGGAGAGGTGCGTACCTGCGTCTGTTTAGCGTCTCTCTGCTACTTCAAAATAGCGACGTAACCCCCTCGTTGCTGAGAAATATAATGTAGCGATTCCGTACCGAATCTATTCTATTACTAAAAGTTGCTGCGTTGATAAGTTTCTGTGCTCCTGAAAGTTTCTGTGCGTAGCACGGTCTCCGCTGAGTCCGCTTTCTGTGTGAGAGTGACTTATAAATGTGTGTGCGCTTAAAACAGCGCATTAATATAGAACGGTGATTCAACTGACTTGGAACTACATGTGCATTAAACGGTTTTATTGCACACCTTTCAGCCAATCAGAATCGAGTATTCAGACAGACCATGGTATAATGCTAGCCTGGAAATCCAGACCTAAATCTAAAAAAGATTAACTCGCTGAGCAAATTCAACTTGTGCTCTCGCGAGAACTCTGGATTAACAGGGTAGTATAATGCATAAACAAACCGAAACTAAGGGAGAAAATCGTGCCAGGTTTCGAAACAAATGCTCCAATTGAGCCAGGAGTGAAAACGCCCTAATTGTCATTTGTAACAAGAAATGGAAGTTATCAAGACAAACTTCTGCTTCATTTGAAATGTCACCTATAGAAATTTGTGCTTATTTTTATATACTACTTTGAATTTTACAAAAAATTAAGATTCAGTTTATGGACCAAGGTGGAAAAAACACTTTATTTCCCAGAATGTCATTAAGTTTTTTTTTTTTTTTTTTTTTTTTTTTTTATACATTTCTTTAAATTGTAATTTCCTTAAATTGTTCAGTTTTCATTCCAATTCAAAATCAACTTGCTGTAGGGCGTAGCCAATTTGACCTAAAAACAGAATTTCCATGAATTGAAAGGGATCCGACACTAAACTCTACCCTGGTCTGTATTCCCACGCACTGTCGCTGCCTCACATTACTGTTCATTTGCGTAAACAAGAACCCTTTTTTATCCAAATGAGCAATTAATGTCACAGTCGTTGCCTGAAATCATTCTTAATGAAGATGAATCCAGTCGTTTTTTCACTGCAAATGGCTGTCGTGTGAACGACCTTTTAGGTTTGTGAGTGCTAATTTACATCACTCTTTCTCTCTCTGACCAACTTCAGCTGCATGGCAAAAGGGGCTTTTCAGTGTTGCCAAAGTTTTTTCATCATCATCATCTTCTTTTCACATTTTTTTCTTCCTTTTCTTGGCCAGTCACATGACAACATTCTGTAACGCCAAGACACTCACGACTCAGTGCTTTTGTGTTCTCAAGTCCCAGACGAACCAATTCTCCGAACGTGCCGGTACAGTATTGGTTAAACAGTGTTAGCAAAACAGGAACAGTGTTGACAGTTTTACTAGTTTTAACACAGGCCGTTGAGCTCAGCGCAAGTGCATAATTCAACCATTAACTCGCTACATTAAGTTCCATAAGAGGCAGTGTGTGGTGTGTTCACCTTCCCACATATTCCTTTACATTGAGTAATGGCTCATTGGTGTAATAACTTCAAATGAGTGTGTATGTGTGTCTGAAATTGCCTGTGTAAACAGTATGTGCTCGAGTATGTGTGTCAAACGATTTTGTAACATTTGTACAAAGCCTTGCTTAAGTTAACCTTGTAAATATACATATATTATATTGTCGTTTCTTTTTTTTCCCTTTATTTTAGTTTTTATATGGTTTACAAAAGTGCACTTAGGTGCACGGTCATTTCTTTCAAGATGTTACTTGAAATGTTTTCCTTAATATTTTTTGTTTGTTTGTTTTATACACAGTATATATTATACATAAATTTTGTATGAATATAATAAGTACTTTTATTTGGAAATCTTGGGGTGTACCTGTTTTAACTCCACTAGACTGTTTTCCCTGTTAATGGCCTTTCTCTGTGACTTACAAATACTATGCAGAAATCTATTCACCTCAATGAAAAGAACAGAGATCTAACCTGCAAAAGTGTCTGTCACAAGCTATAATAAAATCTTATTGCAGAGCTTATTTCATTTGGGTTTTGTCCTCTGTCTTGTACTGGAGTCATGTTTGTACTTGTAAACACCGCATGCGTTTCTGACAGTAGTTCGTCTCAATTATTTACACGTTTGATTATTCTTTTCACGTCTACTGATCAATAATAAGAGGTCTGATCAAGAAGACATAGCTATGCAATGCACATCATATACAGTTGCCATTTCAGTTGTCTTTGACCTTGGTGCTTATGTTTTATTATATAATGTCAATTATTTAATGACAGAGCTTCCGTGTGTGTGTGTGTGTGTGTGTGTGTGTGTGTGTGTGTGTGTGTGTGTGTGTGTGTGTGTGTGTGTGTGTGTGTGTGTGTGTGTGTGTGTGTGTGTGTGTGTGTGTGTGTGTGTGTGTGTGTGTGTGTGTGTGTGTGTGTGTGTGAGTGTGTGAGTGAGTGAGTGAGTGAGTGAGTGAGTGAGTGAGTGAGTGACATTTTTTGGTCCCCATGAGGAAAACAGCTTTATAAATCATACTAATTAGTTTTTTTGAAAATGTAAAAATGTAGAATGTTTCTGTGACGAGGGTTAGGGGATATAATATTTGCAAAAAACAAACAAAAAAAAAATTACATCTAAGGGAAGTCCCCATAAAACACGGTAACCAGTGTGTGTATGTGTGTTTACAGCATTATAGAGGGACCTGTAAAACCAGTATAGGTCAATGTGTTCAGTGAAGCTTGTTTAACAGGTTTAGCGTGTTGTATTTCTTTTACTGCCTTCAATTTAAAAGAAGTCAAAAAACTTTATCAGTCACTTCCTTATGGGTATCTGTTCTATTTTTTATCATTAATTAATATTTTAACCTGTACGAGGAGATATTATCGAAAGATAATATTCCATGAACATTATGACACCTTTCTCACCTTAATCACTCACAATGGTTATACTATCCATTAGACTCATCATCAAAGTCTAATGTGTGTGCGTGTGCCTGTGTGTGTGCGTGTGCGTTCATGTACAGGGTGGGCCATTTATATGGATACACCGTAATAACATGGGAATGGTTGGTGATATTAAAGTCCTGTTTGTGGCACATTATATGTGAGGGGGCAAACTCCTCAAGATGGGTGGTGACCATCACATATACTAATGTGCCACAAACAGGACTTTAATATCACCAACCATTCCCATGTTATTACGGTGTATCCATATAAATGGCCCACCCTGTATTTCCTTACCAAAGACTGCTGCCGTTTTGATAATAGTAGGCTATGCGTTATCACTAAATTAATTCATTTAATTTAAATCTCAACAGAAGGTAGTCTAAGTATCGATTACGATTACTTTATTATTATTATTATTATTATTACTCTAATATATTTTATCCTGTTTTATTTTATCGCATTTTAATTTATTTTATTTCAGGTCATTTCATTAGTATGGCAGCAGATGGCAGCATTGATCACGGTGTGTGAGCTGTCACACAGAATCTCACACAGCAGCTCATGTAGGTGCAGAGACATAACTCTGAATAAAGAACAAAAAAAAAAAAAACTCTGAATAAACACGAGAGGTGGAGTCTGAGGAAGGGTCTTTGTGAAGTTCATTAAACCTCAATTTATATTTTTGTTTGCAACAGTGTCTCCAAAGATAAACTTTTCCAGGCCAAAAAACAAGTAGGCTAACAAATAAATTACGCAATCTATTTCTCTATCCAGACCGTTTCTCTTAAAGCAGAGGCTGTGACAGTAAATGTGTCATACAGTGTGTGAGTGAGTGACTCGAGTTCATCAGAGAAATATTTATCGCTCCTCGCCGGACTCGAGTTACGCGCTGCGTTTTTAGAAGCGTCAAGTGTTACGACCATAGGGTTACGACAGGCGTCACAGCAACAGCAGCGCTGCCTTCACGTGCATTGACCGAAAGATTTAAACGCGCATTCACTTCTGGACTTTTTTGTCTATTGATTATTGACATTTACCTCTCGGTTCAGGGCGGTTATAAGGAGTACTGACAGGAACCGACGGAATATATTCAACATGTTGGGGAGAAAGAAGAAACCAGAGACCGTTCAGACTGAAACTAAAGGGTTCGAGTCGAAAACCCACGATCCGCTTCGGAAGCTTGGTGAGATGATCATACATATTGCCTATTATACTCCTGAGTGTGAATGTTACTTTAAGTATGCATACTGTTTAACCTACAGACATTTTACAGACAGTAAGCGCAATCTCAGCAACTAACTTCTTTTAAGCCATATGAGCAAATTCACCCATTCCACACTAAATCAATAAAGACCTTTAACTTTTTGACATCTGTTCATTTTGCGTGACATGACATATGACTGTGAACTCACGAGAGTTGCTGTTTTATTAACCCTTGTCTTTGGGACTTTTTTAAACCATGTTTTTGGGAAAGAATGCGCGATAAAAACAGGCTACACATAATTTTTGCATGGTACCTGGATTTGTGATTTGATACAATTATAACTAAACAACAGTTCTGGTCCTCTAGTTTGATTGGCTGGACGTATTAGCCTTGTCTGTTTGTTTCAGACCACAGTATGTGAGTGATGCAAATGATTTTCGTTTTCGTTTTTTTTTTTTGTTTTTTTTTTTTGGAAGCAGTTGTTATTCCATTCCAAGAATCATTTTTAGAGCATTTTTTTTTGTCTATAAAAATGCACTATAATAAACAATTTAATTATAGGGTTTTTAGACCTGTTTTATCATTTTCATATGAAGGATCAAAGGATGATGTGCAAAGTTTTCAAAATTTCAATGTTCTTGCAGTGTTGTACATTAGGAAACTAAATGAAAGTTCATGCATCTTTGCTTACTGTAATACTTGGTCTGTGTACACATGCATCAGATAGAGCTCTTTGGTTTTTTTTAAGACAGCTTATCAAGTTATAATTAATTATAATTAAGGATTTATAATTAATCCTTTTCAACAACCTTTTGTTTTTGAATGCAAGAGCACGTCCTGTGAGAACATTCTCCTAAGACTCGATGCTGCTACAATGTATGTAATGCAGTATTATACTGCATATTTTCTTTCGCAACTGGCATAACCACATTGCCTCACTCGTAACCACTGACTCTTCTCACAAACGTATTATTTTCCCACTCATGTTTACGTCTCATCTCTGCCTTTCAGCAGCATGACTCCATCTGAGATCACCGACACCTGCACTTATGGCCCATGCTGTCCACGTAAAAAACAATTCAACATGTTTTACTTTTTAAATCAACATTTATTTTGCAATTACATATTATGCAGCAAGAATACCCGAGACTAACACAGGTCTTGATAGTATCAGCCCAGTTCTGAAACCAAACCAAAATATGTGCTAGTTTATCCTTCACGCTTTTGAAATGAACCACGATAAGAGGGAGGTAAGATAAAAATACAGTCATGTGAAAAAGAAAGGACACCTTTTAGAATTTTATGGTTTATGTATCAGAACATAATAAAAATCATCTGGTCGTTAGGCAGGGCCGTATTAAGACAGTGTGGTGCCCCTGGGCACTATACCTCAAAAAGGGGTTGAGGATTGGGGAGGGAGGGGGGGAGTGATAGTGGTCATGTAATCTTTATTTAAAATTTATTATTATTATTATTATTATTGTTAAATTAGTGTTCATAAACGAGTTATGTATGGTCTTTCAAGAATTTCAAGTTAATAATATAACAATTTACAAAAAATATTTTTAAAGCTTGTGTCATGTGGTGCCCCCCTAGTGGTTGTGAATGGTTGGTGCCCTTGGGCACTGGCCCAAGTGCCCTTATAGATAATCCGGCTCTGTCGTTAGGTCTTAAAATTAGGTAAATAAAACCTCAGATGAACAACAACAAATGACATTTTACACCGTGTCATTATTTATTTAACAAAAATAAAGCCAAAATGGAAAAGCCATGGGTGACAAACTAAGTAAGTCTGGACTAGACTAGGCCAGTGAAACACCTTTCTTTTCTTTTTCAGCCATTCGGTTGTAGATTTGCTGCTGTGCTTGGGATCATTGTCCTGTTGCATGCCCCAATTTCGGCCAAGCTTTAGTTGTTGGACAGGTGTCCTCACATTTGACTCTAGAATACTTTGGTATACAGAGGAGTTCATGGTCGACTCAATGACTGCAAGATGCCCAGGTCCTGTGTCTGCAAAACAAGCCCAAATCATCAGCGTGATGGACAGTTGCTATGAGGTGTCTGTGCTGATATGCTCTGATATGTTTGGATTTCGCCAAATGTGGCGCTGTGCATTACGGCCAAACATCTCCACTTTCGGCTCGTCTGTCCAAAGGACATTGTTCCAGAAGTCTTGAAGTTTATTCAGATGCAACTTTGCAAACCTAAGCCGTGCTGCCATGTTGTTTTTAGAGAGAAGCAGCTTTCTCCTGGCAACCCTTTTCAAACATGCCATACTTGTCCTGTCTTTTTGTAATTCTACTGCCATGAACTTTAACATTTAACATGCTAACTGAGGCCAGTAGAGGCTGAGATACAGTTCTTGGGTTTTATGCAGTTTCTCTGAGCACTGCATGATCTGACCTTGGAGTGAATTTGCTGGGACGTCCACTCCTGGGAGGATATAACTATCTTGAATGTTTTCCACTTGTGAATAATCTTCCTTACAGTAGAATGATGGACTTCAAAATGTTTGGAAATGTCTGCATAACCCTTCCCAGATTGATGGGCAGCAACAATTGCTTCTCTAAGATCACTGATGTCTTTCCTCCTTGGCATTGTGTTAACACACACCTGAAGGCTCCAGAGAAGCAAACTGCCAAAACTACTGCTTTTATAGAGTTGGTCACATTTGCTGATGATCAACTAATCAAAGGCATTTGATTAGCAGTGCCTGACTGCTACTTACCTTCTTAATTCCTATGGAAGCAGTAAAGGTATACTTAGTTTGTCACCCATTACTTTTCCACTTTGGCTTAGTTTTTGTTAAATAAATAATGGCACGGGGTAATATGTCATATGTTGTTGTTCATCTGAGGTAGTATTTACCTAATTTTAAGACCTGTCAAGGACCGGATGATTTTTTTGTCAAGGATCAGATGGTTTATGTCACGATTCATAAAACCACAGAATTCTAAAGGGTGTCAGTTCTTCATCACATGACTGTATTTGAAAATATCTAAAAATGGATGTCATTATATGACTGATACAGTATATCATGTAATCCTGGAATTCCTGTATTCTAGCGGCATAAGTATTATGCAGCATTCTCCATGAACATTGGCTGAATTCCAAGGAAATTAAGTAGGGCGTGTTTATATCATTGTTTTACATGTGCTTTTATTGCAGCGCTTTTATTGAACTCGGCAGGTCTTTCATCAGTTGTGTATCACACCTCTGCCTGTTTTAGCTGGATTTCTTTTGCATTAACTTATGAATGTGCTGAATATTGTCACTTTATCAAGTACAAGACCTTCTGAAGACTCGTCTACATTCGCTGGCTTCTTTGCATAACTACAGCACTGTGACTGCAGTTACTTGAGAAAGAGCTTAGCTTGAACTATTGTGAGTGGGCGATAACCCTGCCTCAGTTTAATTATCTGTACTTAATGTTGTGCTCATAAGTATTACTTCCATAGCAACTTATTGAGAATTAGTTATTTTTATTGAATGTTTTAGTTAGACCTGTTCTAGGCTGCCATAGTGATGATTTATCTCTGCCATGGCTACTGTGTCCATAGATATTCTAGAAATATTATTAGTGTTCTGATTTATTGCACTTGTAAAATAATGTTGAGTGGCTTGTATGAAGAGACTGTGCAAGTTGGTGCTCTTCAGTGGCGTGATTCAATGTTACTATGCCAGCACTTCAAAATACAGCACTCCAGTGGGAATAATCAAGGGGTTGTTTTAGAAATGAAATTTGCTGATAAACCCAGTGTGATGGGTTTATATACATATATATATATATATATATATATATATATATACATATATTAAGTTGCTCCCAAGTTTCTCTAGTTGGTTTACTGTACTTGTGCTTCTGCAAGTAACAAGAGAGAATAAGTCATCCATGCAATTGCCTCACATTTATTCTAAATATAGATATGCTTACTATGGACAAGATGCACCTTAGGTGAACTGTAGGGAACTGTAATAGTCTAAGGCCTGGTTTTACAGACAAGGCTTAGATTAAGCCAGGATTAGGCCATAGTTCAATTAGGACATTTAAGTAGTTTTATAAATGTGCCTTAGAAAAAAAAAAAAACATTACTGGTGTGCATCTTGAGACAAAACAATGGCATTGACATATTTTAAGACTTGTCAGTGCAAGTTGGCTTCAGTTAAAACAGCTCAAACATGCATTTTAGTCTGGGACTAGCTTAAACCTTGTCTATGAAACTGGGGGTATATGTTGCATGTGTGCAATAAAATTTGAGAAACCTCTTCACTCTTATAATCATCTTTTTTTTCCGCTGAAGTCTTTATGTTTAAATGTATACATTTAGTAGACACTTTTTTCCAGAGGAACACAAGAACTACCAGTCAAAACTTTGGGGTCGTAGAATTTGTTGATGTTTTTAATGTAAAGGATACATTTATTCGATAATAAATACAATAAAAAACAGTAAAATTGTGAAATATTTTTAGAATTTAAAATATCTGTTTTCTACTTTAAAATATTTTACATGTAATTAATTCCTGTGATCAAAGCTGAATTTTCAGCATCATTACTCCAGTCTTCAGTGTCACATGATCCTTCAGAAATCACTCTTATATTATGATCTGATGCCCAAGAAATGTTTCATATTATTATCAATGTTGAAAACAGTTGTGCTGCTTAATAGTTTTGTGGAAAGCCATGATATGATTTTTCCAGAATTCTTTGATAAAAAATAAAGTTTAAAATAACAGCATTTATTTGAAATAGAAATCTTTTGTAACATTATGTATGTCTTAACAATCACTTCAGTGAATTGAATCAGTTCAATGCATCCTTGCTGAATGAAAGTAGTGAACTTTAAAGTTAATCTAGGTTTTTTCATCCAAAAATCAACTGAAATGGTAGTTTTCATTTTGCATGACCAGCTTCCTCTTCCTCATTCTCACTTGCCCTTAGAATTAAGTCTCCTGTCTTCAGTACTGTACCATTATGGTTTATAAGTAAGTGACCTCTATTATGACTGTCTAACCTGTTTGCATATGAAATAAGTGACATCATCTTTGTGTTGTGGGTTGCATTCCGATGTAGTCTGTGCTGCACTTACAGGTTTTTGACATTAAACCCTTTGCAAAGTCAATACATTGTGGTGTATTCACAAAACAAAATACGACAAATTCTTTAGTCAGAAACCTTCAGGGATTTGGTTCTAATATGAGATCCATGATTGTGACAGCACAGCCATGATGAACCATTTTTTGCAGCTTGGTTTCATCGAGGTGACACGCTCGGTGTAAAATAAATGAGCTTTTATTAGCTTGTGATATGCAGTGTTATTTACTTGTATACTATTATAGTGTTATTTATTAATATTTTGAATTAGCGTTCTATATTTTAAGTTTTTATTTTAATTAAAGTTTTGATAATTTTATATTTTAGTTTTTTATATTTCTTTTCAGCTGTAATTTTTTATTTTAGTTCTTGTACAATTTTAGTACTTTAACTTAAAGGGGCTAGATGTAGAATTCAGAAACCCTTGTTATTAGCGACACCGGTGGCCATTAAGTGAACTGCAGCCAGCAACGTATTGCTCGTTCTCGCACTCGTGTACACGTACCGTACAAGAGACTGAATGTATTTCAGTGCCCCAAAATACTCACTGTGAAGTTCTTTGCTTAGAAGTAAAAAATATATAATTTGGAAATTTGTTTGCAGTGAAATACTGTTAATGAACATCCAGACGCTGTCCACACTGACTGCTGAGAGTTATGTTTAGATGTGCTGCGTGCATTCCTCTCTCAATAACAAAATAAACACATAACAAAAATCTGCAGTGAGAAAGCAGCAGTTAAGAAAGCATCAGATGTGCATATATTTGCAAAAGCTCTGCAATTTATCGGCATCATGTTGACAGATGAAGTAACATTAGACTGTTATGATGGTTTGATATAAAGAATATTTAAGACTATAGACTGTATAGATCTGGCTATGTGAGACAATAGTATGAATTAATCCCTTTTCTTTGCGTAACGCATTGACATTATAGTACAGAGTACCTCTCTTGGCATTATCTTGAACATTGTATAAGCATTAATTTCATGGTCAAAATACCCACACTTGCAGTCTTGGCTGCTTGACAGTGTGTGGAAGTACTGTAAGTGTGCAAGAATATCCCAGGTCTTAAAGTCCCCCTGTAGTCAATAATTGTATCCCTTATAACTCATCTTTGATCACCAAAATTACATATTTAAATGTTTTCTCCTTGAAAACAAAATTCTTCATGCTTTAAAATAGCTTGAATCTATTCTACACCCTTGCCTTGTTTAGTATATGCAGTTCTATGAATATGCAAATTAGCCCTGCCTCCACTCACTCACACCAGCTCAGAGATCCACTCGTTAAAGATCACATGTTGACATAATTGGTTACAAGGTAGTTTGTGACGTCAGAAACACCAGCGATTTCAAACCGCAATTTTGAGACTGTCCTTGGTTCACCACAGTTTTAAAGAGAAAATACTCAGCAATGGTGCTGACCGACAAATTTGCACATGGTTTGTCTTAAAGCATATTAAAAACACCACATAGACATATAAACAACATTAAAAGCTTGATTTTCACCAGAGCGTGACTTTAAAACGCTAAATCTCAGTGCACTTAATGCACACTAAACCCACACTATTGCGCGTAAAGGTCACATCCTTCATCTCTGTCCCAAATGGAAACCTAAGTCCTCGCAATTTTCCTCCAAGTCCACACTTTAGTGACGATATGCCTCTTTGACTGTTGGGTAGAAGTCTGCTACAGTGCTTGCGAGCTCTGCAAAATTTGGGATTTGGGATACCCTACGGTCTTGTGGACTTAACGGACACGCACACACAATGGCTATTGTAAGTCCACAAGACCGCAAGTTCACATGAAGTGTCATTTGGTACTGGGCCAACTCGAGTCTCGAGTCCTTCACATTAAAATCATCAGGCTATTATAGACAACCTAAGAAGTCGGGGAAGGTCACATTTTCAATACAAGCTGTTCACACATAGAAAAAAGATTAAAACATGAAAAATGTCACATATAGCCCCTTTAAACGTATTTCATCGCAGTTTAAGTTTTTCCTTTAAATTCAAACTCTTTATTACAGCTTTCTTTTAATGAACAATAGTTTTGGCTTACAACAACAAATCTTCTGATATGACTGCAGTCTTCTCATGGGCATATTTGTCAAAACTTAATTTTTTTGTTACTTGTAGAATTATATTACACACATTCTATTATACATTTATAATGGGTTTTTCAAAAAAGTTCCATTCATTTCTATGTGTAGTTTTGGTCATTTTGACCTCAAATCATACACGAAAGCGTTCATTTCCATGATTTAGTTAAGTTTGTGATGGCATTTCATTGCCGTGTAGCAAAATAACACCTCCCTCCATCCCTCAGCTTTTCCCCCTGACCTCTGTGCTGTCACACTAGCACACACACGCTTGTCAGAGAGACTTTATCAGGGTCTTTATATTCTGGTTGCCGTGGTGAGGGTCTCTTTGCTGCCAACACTCTTGGCTGTTTAGCAGAAGCAGTTGAGGGAGTTTGCACTGCCTCTATCCTCTCTCAATCATTACTCTTCTGTTGATCACCAACTTTTTGTATTATTTTCTTCTAGGTCCATTACTGTCACTCCAGTTTTTCTCTTTGATTTAATTGACTGAAAAGACATTAAAAATGAAAGAAAGCAATGTTTTATCACACTTCAGAGAGCTGAAGAAGATAAGAGGGTTTGAAGTAGTGTTGACTAGAGCAAATCTCCATGCTGTGAATGAATGCGCAGCAGCCATTTCACTGTGATCGTGACCTCTATCTCTTTTTCAGGTCTTTTTGAGCCCAGTTAAAGCTCTGGCAGAGAATCAGGGGAGAATTCACTAAACAGTTGCTTGCACAACATTTGCATACTGTATTTCAATGTGAAAACCTTTGCATTATTCACTGCTCAATCCAGTTAAAGGCACTAAATGCATTAAGTCATTGTCTTTCTTCTCAGTGCAAACACGGCTTTTAGACTGCAGCTTATTCACATGACTCTTTGCCTGGAACAAATAATGCTGAACTATTATGGCATGAGTAAACAAATAATTAAAGACATGTACCAACCCCCAACTTTTGATTGGTAGTGTATGTTTTTATGCATTTTCTGGTGGCAGTAATTCATATCAATTGAGCTTTTCTCAACCACAGCGCGATAATAAGTTAGCAGGCTATAAGCCTTTAGATTGCTAATTTTAGTCAGCAAGATTTTACCTAATTCCTTTAGGTATTGTATAGGCTGAATTGCCGCTAAAACAACAGAGCGTGTGCAAATAAGCCAGATTTCAGCGAGCACAAATCATTTTAACTGAATTCCTCCCTCAACCTGTTTTTTTTTTGTCCTCTTTTCTTTTTTTCCAGCTCAGCCCATTGTAGCACATGGACTGCACAGCCAGGCTTAACTTAGCTTTGAAAAGTCTGTAAAGAGCTCATTGTGCACTACTGGCAATTCTGCCATCATTGCTCTTAGTGAACAGTCCAAGCTTGCACAAGCCTGTGGAGGAGAGAAAGCCATTTTAATCTGAGCAACAAACACACCGTTGATGATTAAGAATGAAAGTATGACAAAAACAAAGAAGGACAGTTAATTTTGCCTTCCGATTTTCATACGTTTCATACGTCGACACACTGAAATTGGCGTCTTACGTCACTGTGGGATGACATCATTCCTCATGTTTGTGACTGTAGACTGACCTGCCAGTGCTCTCACATCTCCACTATGTGTGAGTGTGCACATATATATTTATTTTGGAAGTAATGTTTGAGTAATGTGTTGATTTTGGTTCATATTTTGGATGAAATATCAAAGCTGTGAATGACTCAGTGCTGGGAAGTGTTAGTCGCTGGCAAGTATAGCCTGAATATGAGAACAACCTTGGGACGGCACATTATGAGTGAATTGCACCATGTGTAACTCTTGGAGACTTGACACTTCAGATTTACAGCATGTAGCAGGTGTGTTGGACAGACTGAAATAACAGAAGGTGGATTTATTTTAACGTTGTGTGTGTGTGTGTGTGTGTGTGTGTGTGTGTGTGTGTCATAGGTGTGTTGGACGATGAAGATGTGCGTGTGATGCTGCAGGGATCAAAGATGGTAAAGGTTCGATCCCAGCGTTGGAGGAAGGACAGGAGCCTGAAGCTTCTGGAGGACTGTGTGACGGTGTGGTGTGAGTCCAGTAAAAGCTCCCGCAAGGGCAAGAGACAGCAGACCTGTGAGTACTGTATGTCACCTGCCAGACCTGTGATCATTACATACAAAACTGCACAAAAATATCAACATTCTGCTTTTGAGTTCACAATTTGTGTGGCAAGCTGAGAAAGTGCATCATTTTGGGTCAGTTCAGTAAGTGAGTTCCTGAGGCCCTTTAACAAGATATTTTGTGTTTCTACAGAGTGCACCTTCCCACATCTTTACAACATATTATTTATTTGTTTCATTTGAATCACACAGAAACAAAATGCAACTTGAAATTTGAGATTAAATTCAGTAAATAGAGCCTTCTTTACAAGTTCAAGGGTTTTGCCTGGGGAATTCATTCATTTGTTAATTTATTCTTACAATACAGAAATAGTTTGCTGATTCAGGAATGACTTTGCAGAATGCCGGTGCACTGATGTCATGATCATAGGGATTCAGGATCCGTAATGCCAGACCTTTACATGCGAATGAGAGACTTTAATACTCTATTGTTGTTGGTCTCAATCACAGTATGGGATATGTTTCATAACTAGTCAAATCAAGGAGTCATAGTCACACCCTAGAGGAATAATAATATCGAGAAAACAAACAGGCTATTTTTACTAGTTTTCTTCTGTCTCCTCTCACTCTGACCTCATACTTGGCTTCAAGTCAAAACAAGACATTATTAATGCTTTTTTTGCTCTGCTCTCTTTGTATACCTATTGTTAACCTTATCCCAAAGGACACAGCAGGCATTAAATCTTATGACGTAAATCTTTTAGAAAATGAATGCTACTTTTTTTCAACTGGACGGATGGATTTGGCTTAGTGTAAGGAACTGTAGCTGTGACCCAATTAATCACAGGTCAGTCGAGGTAAAGATTTTAAATTGACGTAACAAAGGCCTAAATGCTGCGCCAGATACTTAAAGAATGCAGAAAGGTTATACAATGATGTGTCAATACAAGTGCAATCATAATATACTGTATGTCTTGTATTTTTAATGAGACGTGAACATGGACGGCCTTTTGTTGTTTTTGAATCATTTATAGTTTATGTTATCATTAGGGCTGTCAGTTGCATGATATGCTGATTAAACAAATTAATCACAGATGTTCAAGATAAAAAGACAAAAAAAGAAATTCAAAGACATTACTTTTTTTGGTAGACAAGTACATCATTAAATATGCATAATAAAAGTAGCATTAGAGGTCGGTATATAGTTTGTTTTATTTTGGCAGAATTTTTTTTAATCAGTTTGAAATGATTAAATAATGACAGAATTGTTGTTTTCGGATGAATAATTCAATATATGAATATGTCCTTGAACTTTATGTTGGGGATCCAGTATTATTCTTTTTTTCCCCAATGTAAAACTGATTCATATTTGACCATACTTGATATATTGCTTGGCCGGTTTTTGTTGAGGGACGGGACTTTCCAAGCAGTGCAACAGCAAACAGAAAACCCATAAAGTTGTGTGTGCATATATCTGAACTCATTAATGCATGTGTGCAGGTGTGTGTTTGTGTCTATATATACAGCAGATACTGGCTTAGACGCTCAGCTTCTTTTCAGTTTAATTTCCTTGTTTTATTTGATTTACAAGGAAATTAAACTGGAAATATTTCAGGTTATGAACTGTAATTACTTTCTAAAGCTCCATTTAAATGCTGGATACCCAGCTAACAAAAATATTTTGCTAACGTTCCAATCAAGTTATGAAAAGTTTTTTGGGGGTTATGCAAATGTTGGGAACCTTAATTTTTAATGTTCTCTGAATATTTTGAACATTTTAAACATTAGACCATCTTTCTACTAAAATATTTCAGAAAAAGAAAAACGTTATATAAATGATGTATAAATACTATTTTTGTTTTAGCGTTTTGAGAACATTATTAAAGACCAGATAACTCTGAGCAAACGTTCTATTAACATTACTGAAAAATGTTCCTAACTTTGAGAGAACATTAGCCAGAACTTCTGAGAACCCGGTTTTCTGGTTAGATGATTTCAGACCAGCAGATTTGGTGCTTTTACCTTGAATAGAGATTTTATGGGACATGGCCCAATTAATTATCCCAATCGGTGACTTTCACCTTGCTTTTCAGGTGGTTGTTAATCTTTTTTAATCACACAAATTTAACCTTTGCTATAATGGAAACATACCACATATACATATGTGACGAGACATTATGGGATGCTCTATGATCCCCAATCTCTAGTTGTTCAGATGATTGTTAATCTGTTTTTAACCTCACTTATGCTCTTCAAATGAAATGATAATCTGCTGTGAGAGTGAAGAGAATCTGACTTCCTGCTATAATCCCATTCATGACACTTCTCTGGAGTATGGGAACGTTATTAGACCACAGGTGTTGGTGGACCCTATTTAGGGAGCCTTCAGCCTCTCTGTCATTCATCTCAGCCCTCTGAAATATCTGCGATTACCTCAGCTGTCATCACCCTTAAAATCTGTAATTTTGTGATCGCTCTTCATGTTTGCTGAAAACACGGCTATGAGATATCTGTCTGTATTTAAGTTTCCATATGCACATCTAGCCATACAATACTATAGGTTAAAGCCCCTCATTATGTTTATGAATAATCTCTGGTGGAGATAATCTCTAATTTATGATTCTTTTTGATGACTTCTGAAACCTTGAGGATAAAAGTGAACCTGTGACTAATCATGTGACTCTCTGTGATTAGTAATTTGTGCTCTCTGACACACACACACACACACGCGCGCGCGTGCGCACACATACACACACAATCACAGGGTGTAGTGTTAGTAAGCATAGATGTCCATGTGTAACTCATTTTAGATGTTTTATTATTTTAGTTAATAGTTCTTTAAAGACATTGTTGATTATGTAATATAATTATGTAATAATTGGTGTTTTTATTTTAATTGGAACGGATTTGTGCTTTATTGTTTCTTTTGACTCCTTCAGGTGTGCTGCGTTTGTAGTGTAAACATAAAAGCATCTTTACTCACCTCAGGCAACATTAAAAGTCCGAACATAATTCATTTGGAAGTATATTTGGAAACAACAATATACTTTACAGTATTACTTGTTTCACTCTTGGCAAATCAGTAACATTGTTCAATATGAAATGTTCAGTGGACTCTCTGTTAGACGAGTTGGGACAACATTTGGGGAAAAAAAAATATTTATCATGTACATTTACTATATTTGATCACATGGTAGTACATCGCTATTCAGCATAAAAGGATAGACTAGTAATGTGCATAGATGGGTAAACTTGTGAAAGCATTTTACATTTTTTGTAGTTATTTGAAAAATAAAGACTTAATATATCTGTTCAAATGATGTTTAATACTGGACAGTACAATAAAGCTATTGTTACAAAAGATTTCTATTTAAAATAAATGGTGTTCTTTTGAACTTTACATTCATCGAAAATCCTGAAAATAAATGCATCACGGTTTCCACAACAATATTAAGCAGCACAACTGTTTTCAACATTGATAATAATAAGAAACGTTTCTTGAGCAGCAAATCATCATATTAGAATGATTTCTGAAGGATCATGTGACACTGAAGACTGGAGTAATGATGCTGACACTAGAATAAATTAAAATATATCAAAATATAAAAATGTATGACTGTAATAATAATAATATTATTGTGAAAAATTTTCAACTGTAATAATATTTCACAATATTACTGTTTTTACTGTATTTTTGATCAAATAAAATGCAGCCGTGGCGAGCATGAGAGACTTGTAGACAAACTTTTGAATGGTTGTGTATAACATGAAGCTCACTTGATAACACTTATTCGACTGCACTGCTCAACTCAGCGTGCAGCAGTAGAAGAGACGAGACGGCCTCTCTTTCTGTTTCTGTCTTGTGCTGTGTCACACTGGGTTCAGGAATGCAGGCTCAGCTGCTCCTGTCCTATCCCAGCACGCCCCTCACAACTCGTGGCGTTACATCATGCACCACTTCATTCCTCTGTTATTCTGGCTATTTATTAGGGTAGATAAAGATAGAAGACACATGGTTATCGCATACGTGTCAAATAGGCTGGGCAAAATGATTCTGGTGTGTGTAGGAGATGAGTCTGTCCAGGTGTCATCGTGCTGTTAGGCATTGGGCGGCGGATGCAGGGCCGGACCCACGGGGAGTTTATGCTCCTGTAGATCTATGCAGCGGGCATTAGTGGGGAATGCCAGTGGCATAGTAAACGGCCGTTCACTGCACGTCTCAGCGCACACGCTGTTAAAATTAACACCCTT
Organism: Scardinius erythrophthalmus; assembly: GCF_964197995.2. Classification (NCBI taxonomy): domain Eukaryota; kingdom Metazoa; phylum Chordata; class Actinopteri; order Cypriniformes; family Leuciscidae; genus Scardinius; species Scardinius erythrophthalmus. The sequence goes on from NC_138221.1 coordinate 39,692,466, forward strand.
CTTCAGACATACACAAGAATCATGAATGCGTGTTTGTCAGATGGCTGTTGGAAGTGGGCAGAGAGTCTTTGCCATTTAAAAGAGCTTGTGTCTGTCTTCCCTTGTGTCTCTTTGTTTATTTGCAGTGTGGGAGTTTCCACATATCAAAGATGTTATTGTTGCGACCACTGTCCTGTGCTGTGCTAGATTATGATTCCTCATTATTATAGCTGACTTGATATGGACACTTGAACAGTATTAGACTCTGTCTATGTAATGTGTGTGTGTGTGTGTGTGCGTGCGTGCGTGCGTGCGTGCGTGCGTGCGTGCGTGTGTGCGTGCGTGTGTGTGTGTGTGTGCGTGTGTGCGTGTGTGTTTTAGGAGTAATGAGGGCACATCGTGAACATTTTTTGGCGCTCTGTTGCACAGGTCGTGTTTTACAAGAGCCATATTAATCCTCATGTCCAGCTTCACACACTGTGATGACATATTTAACCTCCTTCTTGCATTGACAATAATGATTTTTTTTATTCTTTTTTTTATTATTATTTTTAGCTGTAAGTGTTCCGGTTGCTTGTTTATTATTTCCCAAACTGTTTATGGTTTCTAATAACTAATAGAGTTAGACAGCCTTTCACTTGAATGAAACATCTGAGACTTGGATTTATTGTGTTTAATTAAAATTTTGCTCAAATTAATGTACTTTTGATTGACACAACTAAGACTTCCTTTCGTTTGTTTCATTTCTGCACCACCAGTAACACCAAAACAGAATTGTAGTTCTGTTTGTTTGAGTCGCCTGACTGGGCCTGACAGAATGACATTAAGGGCCCTATTTTAACGATCTGAAACGCAAGTATCAAACGCGAAATGCAAGTAACTTTGTGGACAGATCTCGATGCAAATCTAAAATGGGTTGGTCTGAAGTAGCTTCATTATTCATAGGTGTGGTTTTGGCGTAACGTGAAATAAACCAATCAGAGCGTCATCTCACATTCCCTTTAAGAGCAGGCGCGCTTGTTCCATGGCGAATTGCTATTATAACGATGGATTTGCCAGGCGCACGCCAGGAGCGGTTCACAGCCGAGGAGACCGACGTTCTCGTCAGGGCCGTAAAACACAGAAAAGTTACAATGTATGGGGATGGGAGAAACCCACCCGAATTAGCTTCGGTTAAACAGGCGTATAAAAATGTGGGTAACTGTGTAAGCTAATATGCCTAATTTTTTCACATCTTCATGGACACCACAATGATTTCCCTTGTGTGGTAATATTTTTCCTTGTAATTATGTATGGTTTGCAAAACTGCTGCCTGCGTCTGTGTAGATGAGAGACGCAAAGTGTCCTCACATGTACATTACCTCACGTGCGCGTTGTACATTATGGCCAAGTATGCGCCCATAAAATAGCATCTGAACGCGTCACTGAAAACGCGCCACTGACTTTAGACTAGGTTTTTCCTGGTCTGTGGCGGAATAGTTTTCTGAAACTCCAAAATAGCACCAGGGAACATTTGCGCCGGAACACACCTCCTCTTTTTGCTGAACCGCCCCCCTGGAGCGCAGGTTCATTCCCTAATTTACTGACGTGCGTCTGTGGAGGGAAAAGTCAGCTGTGCGTCGGGTGCAAAATAGGAATGATACATGCGTCAGTGTACTTAGTCACTTGCGCTGGGTGCAAGATCGGGCCCTAAAGATCGATGTTTGAAACTTGTTTGATTCATTTCTTTATGCAGTTCTGTTTGGTGCCACTAGTGGCGCATAAATTACACACTTCACCTTTAAGTAACATATTATGTAAATTAATTTCAGAAGTAATGGACTAAGCACTCATTTGTTTTCTCTCTGTCAGTCTCTGTGTCGGAGGTGGAGTGTGTGCGGGAGGGCTGTCAGTCGGAGTGTCTGCGACGGATGGCAGGTCTGGTTCCAGAGACCAACTGCTTCACTGTGGTCTTCCGTGGAGGAAGGAAAAGCCTGGATTTGTGCTGCCCCACACAGGAGGTAGCGGAGTGCTGGGTCCGAGGCATCCGCACACTCAAAGACCGAGTCTCCAACATGAGTCAGAAAGAAAAGCTGGACCAATATCCTTAAAGCCATACCTGCAGGGTGAAACCTCTAGCACATTAGTGCCATGTACAGCATTTAATACACATTTAATTATAGTATTTAAACAGAAGGCTTAGGTTAAGTTTCCTTGGCCACCATTTGGCAATAAATGCACACGTAAACACACTCTCCATTACTCGGTGAGAGAGCTGACTATATATAGACCAGATGTAGAACAGATTTCTACACGCAGACATGAACCACATGCTATCTCTTCTCATCTGAAATACCTTTGTCCTGTTTCTCTTTCCCCCAATGTGGTTTTCACTCTATTATCTTTTCTTTTTTTCACCTGAATGCTCTTTATTATCTTTTTCTTTAATATATTTTAGTTTCAGGTGCAATATTAATTTTCGACCACATGCAGCTTCTAATTTTGATTTTAGAGCTAAAGTGTGTCAATTTAAGTTTAAATACTTTTATTTATCCCAGCCATATGTTGATTTCCCTGAATCAAAACATTAGCTATGCTTCCATCCACCTATTTTTATGTGCTTTTTGGGGTATTGTATAAAAAACTGCTGGATGGAAATGCCAAGATGCTCATTTAATCTAAAAATGTGCATAAAAAAGTCATACGTGGGCTATAAACTACGATGTAAAAACATTTACCGAAACAATCCCTTGATGCACAACAAAAAACGCATGTGACTTTGCCTTGGATAACTTGATAAACCAGCTGACCAATTTCATTGCACAGCATCTCAAATCTTGATTTGGTCATTCTGAAATGCCTGAATCAAAGTATGTCTTCAGAATGATTTGGTCTAATTCTCTCCCAGAAGTGTCTCACATGATTGCGTTCCCAAACACCAGCATCTGATCAAAAGAGAACATGACAGGGGTGGAAAAAAGACCCTCATTGGCTTCCCCGATTACAGTAACTTCCATTTTTATTAGGTACAGATATTTTGCGCCAGTTTGCCAGGAAGTAATATTTTGTTCTCTTGAAAACATGGGATTAAAACAGTGCTTTATTCGCGAATGTTTTATGCAATATTCCAATTTTGTTAGTTATAAGTTATATTCGCAGCTTTGGATGTTTGTTTGAGCCTAACTAGCCTGACACAGTTGAAGAGTGGGAAGTGTTTGAGAAACCGGTTTACAACTATTCAGATTTTTACAATTCTGCAAAAAAAAATTCAAGGCAATTAAATTGGCTGAAATGTAAATCAGTCTAAAATTTGATCTGACATGATACTGTAAAATTTTACAACCAAAACCCTTTTTGTTATTTTCTCATCAAGCTTTTAACTCACAGTTAATAGTTACAGTGCATATGCAAGGAATGTGTTAAAATGTATTTTCATTATAAATTAATTTTACATATTTATAATGTATTAATACACTTTATTAATATATTTTAATGGAATATTTTATGTTTTCTGTTTATAGCATTATATTCTTTTTTATCTAATTACAAACTAAGTAAGTTCCTTTGGGCTGAGGTTGGGTTGCAGAGAGATTGTTTATAGTGTCGTACTGTATGGCTGGCATCATGTTGTGTATGCATGTTATGGCTTTAGTTTTCCCTAACTGTGCACACTTGGATTCGAGGCTATCTGAGACGTGCAGATCAGAACCAGGATGGGAAGATGAGCTATGACGAGGTGAAACATCTGCTACAGCTGATCAACATTGATCTGAACGAACAGTATGCACGCACCCTCTTTAAGGTTTGTGCGAGAGATCGATATAAGTGGCAGGAGTTGTTGTAAAAAAAAACGTGTTTAAATTAAATTAAGCCTCGAGCAATCTTTCTCTTTTGTTCCTCCTCTCGTCTGTAGAAGTGTGATCGTTCCTGTGACGGGCGGCTGGATCATGTGGAGATTGAAGAGTTCTGTCGTGAGCTGATGCGCAGGCCGGAGCTGGACGCGGTGTTCAGGCATTATTCCAGTAACGGATGTGTGCTCACCACCTGGGAGCTGCGGGATTTTCTTGGAGACCAGGGCGAGGACCCATCGCTGGCCCATGCGAAGAGTCTCATCCAAACCTATGAACTCAACAACTGGGGTACACAGCTATCGGAACCATACATTATTTGTTATTGAAGGCATGTTAATGGGCACACTGGGTTTCTATATTAAGCTGGAAAGCTTAATATTAATCTTTTAACTCAATCAAGACTTTTGTACAATGAAGTTTTTTTTAAAGTTTATTCATTACGGCCGTGAGAGCTCTTAGCAAAAAGTATATTTTTGTATATATTATATATATATATATATATATACACACATAAACAGTGCTTAACAAATTTATTAGACCAACACCCAATGTAAGGTTTGTGCCACAGCTGCCGATGAATATGACTATGACTATGACTATGGTGATTACCAAAATCCGTTTTTCTGTAATCCACCAGATTGTGTAAACTCTTTAGTCATAGTTGGCCAAGTCAAACTCCGGTCTTGAATCCTATTGAGCAAATTTGGGATTTAGTGTATTCAAAGATAGATCTCACAAAAGTTTAATCAAAAGCAGTTTTTTGGGAACAACTATGAACTATTTGGAAGTCAATAACAACAGAGACTTCATTATGACAGGAGGCCTAATAAATTTGTTAAGCACAATATATATATATAATTTTATAAATAATTTTACATACATTTTTTTGTACTTTACTACTGTGATATGAGAAATGAGATGCCGCGTTTCCACCAAAATTAGCCAGAACAATTTGTCCCAGGAATTTTTTCCCCCCCAGACCTGTTGCTGTCTGCGTTTCCACCGCGGTCTAAAGTACCGTGAAGATTAGGCAAATTAGTCAGGTGACGTAGGACTGCGCGCACTGCAACATATTTTTTAGAAATGGTGGTTGAAATGAAATGCTGCGTGGAGTCAACCAATCAGCATCATCAACCAAGTCCCTCCCCCAAAAGTTCCTGAACTTTGAAAAAGTACTACCTCGCAAGCAGGAACTTTCTAAGGGGGAAGTGTTTTCCCGGAACTAACCCTAACCCTGGCTCCTGCGGTCGAAACACACCGAGAACCACCCCAAAGTTCCTAGTTCCTGCGGTAGAAATGTGGCTTAACAGGCTACCCACATGGTGCTCATGTAGGTAACATCAGTTCAAATCTAGCTCACATTTCCTTTGCTGTTCTCCCATTATTTCCTGTCTACTGTCAATAGAAATGAAAGGCCAATTCAAAACTGTTCAAAACGGCTTTATTTTGTCATTGTGTGTGCTAATGATGTATAAATCCAACCTGTTGAGAACTGGAGCAAAAAGCACGCCTGAAATACTGAAAAACCTCGCCTGTCCACTTCCACGAAGTAGTGTGAGCACATAGCTCAGTAGTGCGTCATTGGTTATTGTGCTATTGTTACAAACAATAATTGCTCTTTTCCTGATTGCTCTTACTAGAATTGAGGGTAACATGCTAGCAAAACTAAATATGATTAAAAGCATGTATTAAACACTTCCTCAGCCAGCTCTATTGAAGCTTGTGTTTAAATTTTAGCTTTTGACCAATACATTTTCTTTCTGACTCTCAGCCCAGAAGAATCTGTTCATGACCCTGAACGGTTTCACCATGTACATGCTCTCGAACGAGAACGATGTGTTTAACCCGGATCATGCTCACGTGTATCAGGACATGAGCAGACCACTGGCTCACTACTACATCTCTTCCTCTCATAATACATACCTGACCAAAGACCAGGTGACCAGCGCCAGCAGCACTGAGCCTTATATCAGGTACAACATCCACCCACCCACACCTTATCATCTGCCTCTAGCACCTCGAAGATACAGCAGATAGAAAGAAAACACACTTGTACTTCGTTCTGTTCTTGTGCTGCTTAATATGTTTGTAGAAACTGTGAAACACTTTTTCAGGATTCAAAAGATCAGCATTTAAAATATATTTTGTAACATTGTAAATGTCTTCACTGTCGGGTGCCTGAGAATGCAAACTTTTGAAAACAGGTTTCAATGTGCAAGTTTTTAAAACGTCTCCGTGTAAACAGCAAAAACACGAATCTCTAAAGACGATGACGTCACGCGCATGCGTATTACGTGTTCAGCTTATAGTGTTTCATCGCCATCTGATGGTGTGGCAGCAGAATACAGGGTTTTTAGTTGTTTTCGCAGATCCGGGTCAATGGGGATCGTTTTGACGATGGTGTCGTCTGTACGTGGAAAACTCAAAGGAAAAACTTCTCTGTTTTAAGCATATCGTTGTCATGTAAACGTACCCTAAACAAGTTAGTTAATTAAACAACTGGTGAATGGAATAATTAACCAAGGGAACAAACTGGCACACACTAGGAAACTAGGTCAAATGACAGGGTAGGGTACACGCAAACAGGAACAGGGAAAACAGAACCAAAACACAATGAAACTAAGACACGGTGATAGATAGATAGACACGGTGTGTTTTTGACTCCTTTAAGAGATTACCGCATATCTTGCATTATCTCTGTCTGCAGAGATGGAAACAGACATATTTTGATACAAAGGTACATCATGTAATCAAAATTCTGATGGAAAACACACCCACTCGATCTTACAGCACAAAAGAGACACCAAAGATCTTACATTTGGAAATAATCAAACTTATTACAGCATAATAGTAGAAAATATATAAATGATTAAAGAAACCAATAACATTTAAAAGACTATTAATGCAACAAGGAATATACAATTAATAATGATTAAATGAATACATAGCTATCAATGACAAGAATTCAAAAATAAGGGATTAAAAAGATTCATAAAAAGGAATAATTAAAAGACATTAATCCAAAAAATAAATTGCTAAAGTTCGAATATGAATAATTTCTTATACACCAGATTGACAGGTAATCCAATTCTGCAAGGCTCACATTTTGTTCAGAATGAAATATTTGATCACCAGAGGAAGCTTAGTCTCGCGTAGCCAGACCTTTAGACTGATGGCAGAAGATCTGGACTTCATTGCAGACCAACATACAAAGCAACCAATCACAGTTTGTTTTGTTCTGCGTTGTGTAGGGGTGTGAAAATGTAAAGCCAATGTCTCTACGATAATTGACCAATAACAGCATCTAATAAATGATTCATTCAAGAAAGATCGTTGTGCAAGTTTACTGCAATTTCACATACTTACCATCTTATACCAGACAGAGCGTTAAAGAACACGACACACAGTCATGTGTGTGTGTGTGTGTGTGTGTGTGTGTGTGTGTGTGTGTGTGTGTGTGTGTGTGTGTTTAGAGCTCTGCATCAGGGCTGTCGCTGTGTTGAGCTGGACTGCTGGGACGGTGATAAAGGAGAGCCTGTGATTTTCCACGGACACACGCTCACCTCCAAAGTGCTCTTTAAAGAAGTCATCGAGACCATCGCTCAGTACGCCTTCAAGGTGCAGACGCATGAAGCACAACAACAGCCTATAATGAAAATCTTTGTATAATGCAACAATATGGGTTAGCGTAGCATGTTTTTTTTTAAATAGTTCACACTTAGTGTAAACAGTTGTTTCTCTCAAACACTAATGTCTCTCTCTCTCCGCAGACGTCTCCATATCCTCTGATCTTGTCCCTGGAGAATCACTGCTCAGTGGAGCAGCAGGCGGTCATGGCGCAGCACCTTAGCTCCATTCTGGGCAAAAAGCTCCTAAGAAAGCCACTCAACGAGCTGCCCCTCCAACAGCTGCCCTCGCCTGAGGTCACACACACTTCCAGTTTTCCTCTTCCTTGAATTAAGAATGAATTATTCATGGAATTCAATTCCATGTTGAAATTAGGTCATGTGACCTCCGTGTAGCTTTCTACTGTTTGAAGCGTTTAGTGTTGCATACTACTTATGTGGGCAGTATGTACAGTAGTGTCCACTGTACTGTGGAGTAAGCAATACTCTGAATTTCTCTTTAAAGGAGAACTTCGGTCAATTTTAACATTGAGCTCATTTTTTTGTACATTTGGAGTGCTGTCAATACAGAGAACAACGACAAAAATCGTTGTTGCCTACACCGAGTTATTCTATTTTTAAAATTTGCACCCTGTAGACTTCAATGGGGCAAGTACTAAACCTGCTTTTAGCCTCTTAACATCCTTGATGTGTCATTACAAGTGCACAGAAAATGTGCATAGGTAATGTGCACGCGCATAGGTTTAGTTACCTATGATCACGCGCGTGAACTCGGCAATCGACTACTTTGGACTTCAACCGAAAAACAGGATGTAAATACAGGTATTTGCGCTGGCTGAAATAACATAATTTTTATACATATCTTTTACATCTACTGCAGTCAGATTCACCCGTGATCACTCTGAAGGAATCACTCACATTTTCTGTGCACTTGTAATGACACATCAAGGATGTTAAGAGGCTAAAAGCAGGTTAAACACACCGTTTTGTGCCTGGCCCTTTAAATGCAAATGAGCTGCTGCTCCCGGCACAGAGGGCGGAGCTTAAAGAGCTCATGTGTGTTAGCAGCTTCGATTACCTCACACACACACACACGAAAATGTCAGAAACTGTTCTGCCTTTTATGTTTAAACGGAGTCAGACTAAGATGGAGAGACTCAGAAGAAGTGACAACACGTAGAATGCAACAGGACATTTCTGAATGGTTAGTTGATGAATTTATGTTGCTGATGTGGAGTTAACTACCTTCAATTAGCATATTCTGTCATGATAATCTATAGATCGCTCGTATAGGAACTGTTGTGAGATGCACACAGAGTGACTTTCTATTGCATGTAAAAAGACGGATGCTACAGTTTGAGCTGACTCACAAATGTGCTCTATTACAACTCTTCCTCTTCTCAACATGGACTGCGTGTTCCCGGGGGTGGGGTTTATGTAAATTTTAGGGTTGGTGATGTCACTAACCCTGGAGGAATGTCGTGTAGTCCCAACCAGCCATTTGTTGTAGTCCTTAAAAAAATGATTTCTTTAAAAGCAAATATCTCCCTTTGCTTTGAACTTTGAGCGACGTAACTTTGCAGATGTTGTTTATGCTCAAACAGCAACATTACACACTAGCTAAAGTTAGAAAAGTGAAATCTTAATCAAACACCCCTTTAAAAATGTACAGTTGGTAAGATTTTGTTATGTTTTTGAAAGAAGTCTCCTCTGCTCACTAAGACTGCATTTATTTGATCAAAAATACAGTAAAAATAGTAATATTGTGAAATATTATTACAATTAAAATAACTGTTTTAGCTGAATTTTAGGCATCATTAGTCCAGAATTCAGTCACATGATCCTTCAGAAATCATTCTACTATGATGATTTGATGCTCAAGAAACATTTATTATTATTATCAGTGTTGAAAACAGTTGTGCTGCTCAATATTTTTGAGGAAACCATGTTTTTTTTATCCATTAATTCATCCTTTCTGAATTATATATATATATATATATATATATATATATATATATATATATATATATATTATTTTTTTAAATCTTACTGACCCCAAACTTTTAAACAGTAGTATGTGTATTCAACAGATGCTTGGTCTAAAATTACTTTTTGGTATTGCTAATTCTTCCTTTCTTGCTCTTGGAAACTTCCTGTTTACATTCTGGGGATTATCAGTAAAAACATCTGACTCTTGCTGCCTACAAAAAAAACAAACAAAAAAAACGTTTAGGACATTTGCAATCGTGTAGTACTAGCAATGAATTTATGTCAGCACATGCCAGTGCTCGTTTAGTGTAAGTTTTCTTACTGTGTCGAGCACTCTTGCCTCTTTTTTCATATGTATCATGATATTCCCTCCTCTCTTTCACTCACGCTGTTTCCAAGACTTTTCTGTCATCCCACCATTCTTACATACTATTTAAGGTGTGTTCAGCCTCTGATGTAAATTATTATGTTTACTGTCACGGTGTTATAAAACGCCCATTTTCCAAGAAGAACAAAGTGTTCATGGTATTGGTGAACATTTCACCAATGTTCTTTCTCTCATGTGCCTGTTTTACTGTAGGAGTTGATGGGGCGGATCCTGCTGAAGGGGAAGAAGTTGAGTGGTCTGCTGGGGAAGAACGACAGCTGGATAAGCTTCTCAAATAGCTTAGATGAAGATTCTGCTGTGGGAGGGGGCGGGAGCAAAAAGGAATCTAAAAAGGATCTTGGGAGGGTAAGTCCAGATATGAATGGCTTTCCTGGCCAAGTTATTAAATCCTGTTCTGTTTTGTAAATTATCGGATGTTTATGTGGTTTGATGTGTACTCTTTGTGTTTTAACATTTGGCATATTTGAGATAATTAATGGTGTATGTGTATGACTGCAGCTCAGGTAAACATATCAGCTATATGCATCATACTGTATGAAGTGTATGTTTATGATTCATAATCTCTGAAGAAAATCTTCCTGTGTGTGTACATACGCATTGACATGTATAAATCCTCCCCCAGTCTGTGAGCACTAAACTGAGTCCAGAGATGTCAGATCTGGTGGTGTATTGTCAGAGTGTGCCCTTTAGTGGTTTCGAGACAGCCAATCAGAGACCTCCTAGCGTGATGTCCTCTTTCTCTGAGAATGAGGCGCTTAAACTCATCAAAGACTCAGGTGAGATGACCTGAACACATCTTACACTGCATATTCACTCAAGCCACATCGTGCTCTGTGTGCTTTAGGACTGGCCTGATCCACAGAACCATTGCAATGAGAAGCATGTCCTGTCTTTTTCAGAAAAAGCATAATAATACTGTGATATCCATCATAATAGAATTGACACGCGACTTCCCAGAAATACACTGCTCTATGAATGTATTTCACAGGTTATTGTGAACAGTGTATTGTTTTAATGTTTACTGCTTTTATCAGGGCCTGTTGCCTAGGGCTCCACCAGATGGTTTATAATAAATGAGCAGATCACTTCCAATGCAAAGACTCTGCTCTTCCAGCCAACACTGACAGCCAGCGGCATGACAAATTTACATCAAACTCACATCATTTCAGAATTAGGTCGTATCACACCACTCAGTTTCAGAGCTCAACCTTTACCACACAAACCACAATAACTGTGATAAAAAAAAAAAAAAAAAACATAATTAGACAAAGGTCAGTCACGCTATCCTTTTGGAAAAAAAAAAATCTATATTGAAACTATAGGAGGAAACTATCAGGTTATATAATGTGTTTAGTTAATCAAAGCAATACTCTACTGTTCAAAAGTGTGGATCATAAAAGAAGTCCACCAAAGCTGCATTTTTTAAATCAAAAATAGAGTAAAAACAGTAATATTGTGAAAAACTATTACGATTTAAAATAACTGTCTTCAGTGTCCTTCAGAAATCATTGTAATATGCTGATTTGCTGCTCAAGAAACAATTCTTATCAGTGCTGAAAACAGATGTGCCGCTTGATATTCTTGTGGAAACTGATACTTTTTTCTGTTGTGCTCTGATTAATAGAACGTCCAAAAGAACAGCATTTATTTGAAATAGAAATGTCTTTGCTGTCATTTTTGATCAATTTAATGCATCCTTGCTGAATAAAAGTATTCAAATCTTACTGACCCAAACTTAAGTGTATGCAAAAACAATGAGAATATAAATTAGTTAACAGCATTAAAACAAAATTGTATCTGTTCATTGTTTTATGTGTGTCCCCTGTAGGGAAGATGTTTGTTCGACTTAACAGTCGGCAGCTGAGCAGGATTTACCCATCAGGCCAGAGACTACAGTCCTCCAACTACGACCCCCAGGACATGTGGAACGGGGGCAGCCAGATGGGTGAGCCGAACGAGCACTCGGACATTCCTGCATGTCTCCAAGTCCAGCAGTAAATGCTTGAAAGCTTCATTCTCTCTGTTCTCCAGTGGCTCTGAACTTCCAGACACCAGGAGAGCAGATGGATCTGAACCAGGGCCGCTTTCTGCCCAACGGGCGCTGTGGATATGTGCTCAAACCTGACTTCCTGTGTCACCCGAAGTCCGACTTTGACCCTGAGAACACTGGTGGAGGACCAGGACATATACCCACACAACTCACCATACGGGTTAGTAACTGCTCCGCTTCTCTTGTTTAGCTTTTCATGACCGTCTGACAGGAAATATTGCTCAGCTTCCCATGTGCCCTGTAAATATTTTGATAGATCTTTTTTTCTACATTCACATTTAATCATTTTTACTGTACTTGTGGGCCATTTGTTTCTCCCACAGGTGATTACAGCTCAGCAACTTCCTAAAATAAACATTGACAATCCCAACTCCATTGTGGACCCGCAAGTCTGGGTGGAGATTCATGGAGTTTCCATCGATAAGGCTCGTGCCAAAACCCAGCGCATTGACAACAATGGTAAGGCAAATGAGATTTTCCGTAATCTAAATGTATTATGTTGTGGTGTGTGATTGTTTAATCCATAAAGATCTTTTCAAATATCTTATAAATGGGAATAGAAACATTGCTGTTTTAATGGTGTGTATATTAATTTAGTTTCATGTAATAGTGCATTTATTTTGCCTGTGCTGTGACAAACAATAGATTTTCCAACAATTAGAGATGTTCCTGTCAGGATTGAAAATTGAGTGTGTGTGTGTGTGTGTGTGTGTGTGTGTGTGTGTGTGTGTGTGTGTGTGTGTTTGTCTCCCCCTGCAGGTTTCAACCCCCGCTGGGATTGTACTGTGAGCTTTCAGCTGCAGGTGCCTGAACTTGCCTTGGTGCGTTTCATGGTGGAAGATCACGACCACAAATCTAAGAACGATTTTATTGGCCAATTCACCCTCCCTTTCACCAGCCTACGAACAGGTGTGTGTGTGTGTGTGTGTGTGTGTGTGTGTGTGTGTGTGTGTGTGTGTGTGTGTGTGTGTGTGTTTGGTATACACAATATAATGTTTTAATAAGACATATATAATATTTAAACATATGCATGGTTTGTGGTGGAAAAAATACAAAGTTCTTGCATGAAACTCTAGATGGCGCAGGCCAATAGGTCCTTTTACTCATCTGTTCATAATCACATCATTCTCAATAGGGCACAGCTGATTGGTTCCTGCCGTATCAGTAGCCAATGAGCTCGCTGCTCAACCTTTAAATACTTGGTTAGCATTTGTTGTAGCAGTGCAGTGCGCTCAGAAACCCTCCACCTTCCCCAGCTCCACCTGTATAGATCTGCTACGGGTAATTCATGTACACTATATTGTAGAGCAGCAGCATGTCTTACTTGCTCACAGCAGCGTGTTGTGTATGTATTGGCAGTAGTAAGTCCCGTACTAACTCTGCCGTAGCAGCAATAAACTACAGCAGAAGCGTAGCAGATCTATTCCACCAAAACCAAACACACAACGCTGTCATACCCATTACCATGCCAATCACTCCGAGAGTTGTCATGACAGAACTGTTTGTATTTTATATTTTCCAACACTAACTGTCCTTCAAAGGTTTAGGGTCAGTAAGATTTTTTACTTTTTACTTTTATACTTTTGTCCAGCAAGGACACATTAAATTGATCAAAAGTGACAGTAAAGTCATTTATAAAGTTACAAAATAAGTTATATTTCAAGCAGATGCTGTTCTTTTGAATCCTGATTTTCTTTTTTTATCACGGTTTTCACCAAAATACAACTGTTTTCAACATTTATAATAATAAGAAATGTTTCTTAAGCAGCAAATCGTCATATCAGAATGATTTCTGAAGGATCATGTGACACTGAAGACTGGAGCAATGATGCTGAAAATTCAGGCTTGCCGTTACATTACATTTTCAAATATATTAAAATAGAAAACAGTCATTTTAAATTGTAATAATATTTACAATATTACTGTTACTCAAATAATATTTGCTAAATATTACTGACCCTAATATTTACCCTAGTTAATACTAACTACTACTGAATAACTTTTAAACAGTATTGAAAATAAACAATTCTAAATGCTTCTAGGTGAACTACTGTATTAGCCTATATAAGAAAGAGTCAGATCAACCTTTTTCCTTCAAAACAGCTCTAGTCGTTTTTGGAATGTTGTTGTTCAAGTCTCTTACTGTGTAGAGTGGGATTTGTGCCATTCCTGAAGAAGAATAGTTTCTGGATCACTGAGAGATCAGCTAGAAGGAAATCTGCTTCTTAGTCTTTGGCCTAGAGCATGTAATGTTTAAAGGGGGGGTGAAATGCTAATTTTCACTCAATCTCCTGTTAATCTTGAGTACCTATAGAGTAGTATTGCATCCTTCATATCTCCAAAAAGTCTTTAGTTTTATTATATTTATAAGAGAAAATAGGCTGTACCGAGTCTTTCCGGAAAAAAACGAGCGTCTGGAGGCGGGCCGTGTGGGCGAAGCCAGAGCCATAGAGAGAATCCGTCGATCTGGGCTTTGTTTATAAAACATTCATCATCGAAATGCAGGGAACAAACAGTCTACACAACTCGTTTCTGCATCCACTGTTCCTAACGCTGGGTTCTTTGGTAAGCTTTCCCTCACCAAAAACACTTTGGAGACACTATGCAGCGCTGCCGATGATTTCCTGTTGAAGCGTGTTGAGGTGCGCGGTCGCGCTTTTCCGGGAGAAATGCTCATATAAGGAGTTCCACTCTGGTCTACGTCATTAGATCCACGGTAAAAAAAAAAAACAGCCGAAACTTGTACCAACCCGGAAGTAAGATTTTCGGCACAGAAATTCTCCGTTATTCGTCCAAAAAATTTTAAAAAAACTTTGGCCATGTTAAGCATGAGAATCCATCTCTTTAACACTGTAAACAACTCTGAATACATGAAACACCATTGTACCCCCCCTTTAAAAAAAGTTCAAGAAGGTTCTGAAATGCATTTAAATTAATCCTGATGTTCATGAAACTTTGACTTCGATTGGTAGTGGTACACATTACTTTGAACACTTGCTTGTGACGCTGCTTTTATTTTAGACTAGTTTTTTCACATATTTAATTGAAGTGTTTTGTGTTATTCTCCAGGTTATCGTCATGTTCACCTGCTAAAAGCAGACGGCTCCAGTCTCTCTCCTGCCACCCTCTTCATCCATGTCAAGGTGGTACGGCGGGGAGTTCCTATTAAAACCGTTTCTGAGCGGCTAGGCAAAGCCTGATGCTTCTCTCATACAGTTGTTCCTAGAAATACTGAAGGAAAAGCCACTGAGCCGAGCTCTTGAGGTGCTGTGACTCTTCAGAATGAGACCACCTGAAAAAAACATGTGACACTGGACATATATGGACAAACTCTGTGTGCAACAATCTGAAGAAAATCAGTGTAGACCTGCATTTGGCTTTTTTTCTATTGTTAATCTGTGGTGTCAGAGCGTGTTATGGCCATGTTATGGTGGAAGCTAAATATGCTAAAGTAAGTATTGTTAGAAGTTACAAGTCAGTGTTGTTTATATAGTCTGTTTCCATGGAGACAGAATTCTATTGAGTCTGAGCCTTGAATTTAGAATATTTAACACATTTTATAATTATTTAATATTTTAATCGAATTTAAGCTAGTCTTGAGATTCTGGACAAGAATCGTATGTGCATGTAGACAGAAATGATCTGTCTTTAATTGTTTTAATGTTTGAATATTGTAATTGTGTTGGTGGTTTTGATATGCTGAATACTGACAAGATAAAGAAAGCGTAGGAAAAAAAAACATATTGAAAGGATACAGAAAGCATAGCAAGTATATGAACTGTTTAGTAAGGTTCACGACTGATTAAGTTTTTGTTCCAATTGGGTAATTCTGAGAAATAATATATTTAAACATTTTTAAAATAACTGACTAATGATGAAATCTGTGTTTAACATAATGTCTGAGACAGAAGATTTTATCGATTTTTTTTATTATTATTTAATCGATTTATTAATATTTTATTAAAGCATTGTAAATGCTCAGTGTCCTAAGATGTCCAAATTTAGACAAATTACACTTATTGACCAGCAACTTTGCTGAAGGTGCAGGCAACTATAACACTTGCCCCTAGATACTTCATTTTATGGCTAAGATTGATAAATCATGGTTATTGAGTTAAAGAGTTTCCAAAGCTCTGTGTTTTGCACTAGGCTATGATCATCTATTTTATATAATATATAATAATATAATATATCAACTACTTCTTTACAAACGTGTTTTAATTGTAGATTTTCTGTTTAACAGTAGAAAACTACCATCCCTTGATCTGAATGTCTAACTTGTTGTTTATACAGCACTGTAGCCTATGTGTATGTGTGTGTATGCATATTTTTATTAGGTTGTACTGGAATAGATAATCAGTATTTAAATAAATTAATATTAATATTTCTCTAGCTAATTGTAGCTAATTATTGTGTGTTTAGATAGACATACAGGCAGACAGCTAGATAGATAGACAGCTAGATAGATAGATAGATAGATAGATAGATAGATAGATAGATAGATAGATAGATAGATAGATAGATAGATAGATAGATAGATAGATAGATAGATAGATAGATAGATAGATAGATAGACTCAAAATGAAAGAACTACAGAGCCCATCGGCCATTGCGACAGTCCACCAATGGTTTTGCGGGGTGTGAGAGCGCAGGGCGAGATCCTCACTTCCTGGTTAAAGATGGCGGATGAGAATGAGACAGCACCGCAGCTGGAGAAAGAAACTGAGGTAGAAGATGATCATGGACATTGCAGCAACTGTGAAAATGAAGAGCATCACTCTGATGATGGGTGAGCGTGCATGCATTTTATTGTTAGCTCGTAAAAGTACAATACTCTTCCTCACGGCCCTAAAAGACAGGGCCCTTGTTCGGCTAGGCTGGGGCACGCTAACAGCATATCAGCCCGCCCTGTGGTCCTACGCCATTGGTTCACGGCCTTGATTGACGCACGGAACTCTAAAACGATTGGCTCAGACGCCGTCAATCAAACAAAAGGACGGTTCCATATGGCCAGTTCTCTAGGATCATTGGCATTTTTGTGCGAGGCGTTAAGAGCCTCACCATAATTCATGGTATGGTAAAAATGAATAAGCTATCACGTTTAAACTCGCTATTTCATATGCCGTTTAATAAATCATAAACTGACAAATATTTATAAATCACCACCAAAAGCAGCTTTCAAACCTGCTCATGTGGCCTTTGTGGCCACTAGGTTGAAAATAATTTGGATTTGCTGTCACTAAACGATGGCTTGTCGTGATCTAGTTAGCTTGACTGCTGCTAGTTGCAAGCGAAGCATTATTAAAGTTTTTTTTTTTTTTTTTTATCACCTTGCTCTCTATTTGCAGTCTCTCTCAGTCGTTTTCCCCGATGGAGTTTCACTTTCAGTACCAAAGAGCTAATCTGTTCACTGAAATATAGTTAATAATAAAGCCCCACTAACCAGCTTCTTATCCACTATTTTTTCCTCAAGGTCACGTACAGAGACCGTCTCCAATGTATTAGGCAACTGAGAGTGAAATATTGTACTTTGTTATCATAAAGAAGTAATTGTTTGTGCCGCCTATCATGTTGCCGGTTTTCTTCCGTTATGAAAATAATACGTAAATAAATATTTTCATGAACATTTTTGTTTCATTTATTCGTGTGTAACTGTCATGTGACATGTTGGATAGATTTATTGTTTATTAATCTGGAAAATGTTTAACAAAAATACAGAATAATTTACATTTAAAAAGCTAACTTGGGCATTTTTTCCTGGCTGTTCACAGTATTTTCTTATTTATAGAGTGATAAAAACCATTGAACCTGGTCAATTCTGTTCTGCCAATGTATGACATAGGGCGAGTATTTAATTCAGTTATGCCTCATTTGCATATTTAAACATAAGAATTGATAACTTGTAATACAAAATTGACTGTCTTAAATGTATTATGATTAATTAACTATGGAAGTAATTATTATGACATCTAAAACATAATTTAAAACTACTCTACAATTGTCCGTTATGTTATGAGGACATCCTATATTGCAGCTTGCTTAAATCTATTGAAATAATACACAGATAAAGAATGGAAGCCCTGGTGGATAGATGGGGATAGACGGCTGTCAAAGCAATAGTCACAGAGGTGCTTGTTCATCCATCAGTCTTTAACGTATAGCCCACCACCCCTTGAACACACAAAAACATGCTTTTTCTGCAGGTCATGTGATAGACCAGCTGTCCCCCATTAACAAATGTAGCTCAGCGCTGTCACCTCTCTCCCTCCGTGGACATTAATAGGATTAGCTGCGCATCTCTCTGTAAGTCGCCCCATTCCATCTCGACTACTGGTGTGGGTCTTGACTCTTGTGCCTGTGTAGGTCAGGCATGAGGTGACATTAGTTATTTGTATCAGTATGTCCAATTTGATCTTTTTGTTTTCTTTTTTACATTTTTTTTAAGCTTAGATTCTGCTTGATCTTTTTCACTCACATGCTACCAGTGTGTATATTTGTCACCATACTTTCAACTGAAATAAATAGGTTCATTAAAGGGATAGTTCACCCAAAAATGTAATTCCGTCATCATTTCTTTACCCTCATGTCATTCCAAACCTGTATGAGTATCTTTCTTCTGCGGAACATAAAAGATGATATTTTGAAAAATGTTGTAAACTGAATGATTTTGTTGTCTATTGATTTCCATTGAATGTACAAAGAAACACTGAAACAATCCTCACAATGTCTTCTTTTATGTTCCACAGAAGAAAAAATAACTCGTAAAGGTTTAGAACGACATTAGGGTGAGGAAATGGTAACAGGTCTGTTTTTGGGTGAACTATCCCTATATCTCTGTGAAACTCTAGACCAATTCTCTTTGTTCTGTGAAAATTCTTGTTTATATGTTAGAAATGTCTAAATCAAATCCAGCCTATAAGTATTGTTGTACTCTTGTCAACGTGAAATACTGCTGAATGCATCAGGAGCGGTGATGCATCCATTCCTTTCACCTGCATCAGCTGTAGTTAGTGCTGAGTGGACACGACCTCTCATTATATCTGCCCATGTCAACTGAGCTCATATGACCCGCAGGGAGAAGGGTGACACAGGTGCCAAGAAGAAGAAAAAGAAACAGAAGAAAAAGAACAAGGACAAGGCTGGAGGAAAAGATGTAGCACAGGATCCGCTGGCCAAAGTGAGTGTGTTTGTATGACTCTGTGTGTTTAACAAGATTATTTAAAATTTTCATCTCAAACTCCCTTAAAGTCAAACTTTTAAAAACACTAATCATTTACACTGCTAAATGTAATCTAAAGCAATTATCATAATGGTTGTCCATTTTTTTGGCAACAACAACTACTACTTTGGCGATTTAAAAAATCCATAAAGAGAGACCGTAAAACTAATCCATGTGAATTGAGCAGTTTAGTCCAAATTATCTGATACAATCGCTTTATGTGATGAAGAGATTGAATTTAGGGGTGTTATTCACATATAAATATTGATCAGCGAACAGATAGAGAAGCTCAACTGTACTAGCTTGATGTGCGAGAACAAACCTAATTGGTTCTTGTTGAAGATCAAACGTGCTGCATAACACGAGAATGAATCTCATTGGTTCTTGTTGATGCTCAAACGTGCTGCATAACACAAAAATGAACCTCATTGGTTCTTGCTGAAGCTCAAATGTGCTGCGTAACAAGAATGAACCTCATTGGTTCTTGTTGAAGCTCAAACGTGCTGCGTAACATGAGAATGAACCTCATTGGTTCTTGTTGAAGCTCAAACGTGCTGCGTAACTCGAGAATGAACCTCATTGGTTCTTGTTGATGCTCAAATGTGCTGCGTAACACAAGAATGAACCTCATTGTTTCTTGCTGAAGCTCAAATGTGCTGCGTAACACGAGAATGAATCTCATTGGTTCTTGTTGAAGCTCAAATGTGCTGCGTAACACGAGAATGAACCTCATTGGTTCTTGTTGATGCTCAAATGTGCTGCGTAACACGAGAATGAACCTCATTGGTTCTTGCTGAAGCTCAAATGTGCTGTGTAACACATGAGAATAAACCTCATTGGTTCTTGTTGAAGCTCAAACACGCTGCGTAACACGAGAATGAACCTCATTGGTTCTTGCTGAAGCTCAAACGTGCTGCGTAACACGAGAATGAACCTCATTGGTTCTTGCTGAAGCTCAAACGTGCTGCGTAACACGAGAATGAACCTCATTGGTTCTTGTTGAAGCTCAAACGTGCTGCGTAACACGAGAATGAACCTCATTGGTTCTTGCTGAAGCTCAAACGTGCTGCGTAACACGAGAATGAACCTCATTGGTTCTTGCTGAAGCTCAAACGTGCTGCGTAACACAAGAATGAACCTCATTGGTTCTTGCTGAAGCTCAAACGTGCTGCGTAACACATGAGAATGAACCTCATTGGTTCTTGCTGAAGCTCAAATGTGCTGCGTAACACGAGAATGAACCTCATTGGTTCTTGCTGAAGCTCAAACGTGCTGCGTAACACGAGAATGAACCTCATTGGTTCTTGCTGAAGCTCAAACGTGCTGCGTAACACAAGAATGAACCTCATTGGTTCTTGCTGAAGCTCAAACGTGCTGCGTAACACAGGAGAATGAACCTCATTGGTTCTTGCTGAAGCTCAAACGTGCTGCGTAACACGAGAATGAACCTCATTGGTTCTTGCTGAAGCTCAAACGTGCTGCGTAACACAAGAATGAACCTCATTGGTTCTTGCTGAAGCTCAAACGTGCTGCGTAACACATGAGAATGAACCTCATTGGTTCTTGCTGAAGCTCAAACGTGCTGCGTAACACAAGAATGAACCTCATTGGTTCTTGCTGAAGCTCAAACGTGCTGCGTAACACATGAGAATGAACCTCATTGGTTCTTGCTGAAGCTCAAATGTGCTGCGTAACACGAGAATGAACCTCATTGGTTCTTGCTGAAGCTCAAACGTGCTGCGTAACACGAGAATGAACCTCATTGGTTCTTGCTGAAGCTCAAACGTGCTGCGTAACACGAGAATGAACCTCATTGGTTCTTGCTGAAGCTCAAATTTGCTGTGTAACACATGAGAATAAACCTCATTGGTTCTTGTTGAAGCTCAAACATGCTGCGTAACACGAGAATAAACCTCATTGGTTCTTGTTGAAGCTCAAACATGCTGCGTAACACGAGAATGAACCTCATTGGTTCTTGCTGAAGCTGAAACGTGCTGCGTGACACACGAGAATGAACCTCATTGGTTCTTGCTGAAGCTCAAAGGTGCTGCGTAACACGAGAATGAACCTCATTGGTTCTTGCTGAAGCTCAAATTTGCTGTGTAACACATGAGAATAAACCTCATTGGTTCTTGTTGAAGCTCAAACATGCTGCGTAACACGAGAATAAACCTCATTGGTTCTTGTTGAAGCTCAAACATGCTGCGTAACACGAGAATGAACCTCATTGGTTCTTGCTGAAGCTGAAACGTGCTGCGTAACACACGAGAATGAACCTCATTGGTTCTTGCTGAAGCTCAAACGTGCTGCGTAACACGAGAATGAACCTCATTGGTTCTTGCTGAAGCTCAAACGAAAGTCTTACAGGTTTGAAACAATGTGTAAATGATGACAGAATTTTCATTTTTGGGTGAACTAACTAATAAATAAAACTGAACGACATGGATCTAAACAACTGAGGATCACACACAACTTTCACGTAATTCCGAACACAACAAACTAATGTAGAAACACTCGCATTGCTTGGAAACGCATGAGAAATCAAAATCGCTCAAAATATCAGGTTTGATACCCTCAGTCTGAACATCATACCTAGTGTACAACAACTGTCCAGACTCCAGACCGCAAATCGGGGCAAACATCATGAAGTGTATTTCAGCCTAAAGCAATATCTGCCAGAAATGTAATATTGGTGCGTCACTACTTTAGTATAGGAACAAATGTTTTCTTTACAAGCACTGTCCCAACTGCTTGGTCTATATGTGTAGTTATATTTTGTAATAATATTTGTAATATTTTGATTTAGACCCATATATCAGTGCAGGAAATGCCTTAAATACCATGGTATTCTTTGAAGTACCTTGGGTTATTTTCTAAATACCATCGTATTCATTACCATCATCTGATATCACTGCACCATGGTACAGCCAAAGTACTTTTGCAAGCATTTGAGGAATTATTTCTGTCTCTTCCTCAGGTAAACTCCCTCCCTGCTGATAAGTTACAGGAGATCCAGAAGGCCATTGAGCTGTTCTCAGTGGGACAAGGTCCAGCTAAAACCATGGAGGAGGCCACACGTCGCAGTTATCAGTTCTGGGACACTCAGCCTGTTCCTAAACTTGGTATTGATCATTTGTGCAATTGTACTCACAGTAGTTTCATTATTATACTTGTTCCTTGGTCTAACATCAGTTTCCTAGTAGTGTACATTTTCATCTGTACAACATATGTTTTCTTGAGACTCATGACTTGTGGCACAGTGTATTCTGATCTGTCATTTGTTTGTAGGAGAGACTGTGACGTCACATGGCTGGATTGAGCCAGATAAAGATAACATACGAGAGGAACCGTACAGTCTACCGCAGGGCTTCAGCTGGGACGCTCTCGATTTGGGAAATGCTGCCGTGGTACAACACTCAAACCATTACATTTATCCCTCGAATTCTTATACATACAAATATACACCTGGAAACAACTCGTCTAAAGCTCTTTTCCATTTCTTTTTTTCTCTCTGAAGCTGAAAGAGTTGTACACTCTCCTCAACGAGAACTACGTGGAGGATGATGACAACATGTTTCGTTTCGATTACTCTCCTGAATTTCTGCTTTGGTAAGAATGATTGGCTTGAAAAATGACAGATTCAAGGTTATGAAAAACTTGATCTAAATTTTTTTTGTCTTGTATATGAAAGGCTATCTATCTATCTCTCTTTTTTTTTTGGGGTATGAAAGTCATGTGATATCTGTCCTCAGTTTCTCTGTACTGTGTTTTTGTCCCAGGGCTCTGCGTCCTCCAGGCTGGTTGCCTCAGTGGCATTGTGGAGTGAGGGTGAACTCTAATCAAAAGCTAGTTGGTTTCATCAGTGCCATTCCAGCCAACATCCGCATCTACGACATGTAAGCAGTCATAAGTGTATCTACTGTAAATAATGGTTTAAATGCAATGAATTCAATTGACCCATATCTGCTCTTTGATCCCCCCAGAGAGAAGAAGATGGTGGAGATTAACTTTCTGTGTGTGCATAAGAAACTTCGCTCGAAACGAGTGGCTCCGGTACTCATCAGGGAGATCACAAGACGGGTCAATCTGGAGGGCATCTTTCAGGCTGTGTACACCGCAGGTGTGGTGCTGCCCAAACCTGTGGGCACCTGCAGGTAAGACACACATCTGCCCTGTCGTAATACGCATGCACAGGTGCCTCTGTGCAGAGTGGAGAGTGCCATTAGATAGGCTGTTGAGCAGCAGATATTGCTAGACATTAACTCTTTCCTCTGATACAAAAAACTTCCTCCAGGTGGTACATAGGTTCTCAAATATGCCTTATTGTGCCACAATCAGAATTCTGTGTGTATTGCGTCAATGGAGAAATTTGGACTCTAAAAGTAGATCTTTTTTGAGGGTCAGTAAGTTTGTTTTTTGTTTTTTTGAGAGAGAGAGAGAAATTAACTTTTAATCAATTTAAATGCATCCTGGCTGATTAAAATTGACAGTCAAGACATTTATAATGATGAATGAATATTTCAAATAAATGCTCCTCTTTTGAACTTTCTAGTAATCAAATAATTCAGAAAAATGTATCACGGCTTCCAAGTTCCAATTCTCACTTATAACTAACTATTAAGTATGAATTTTGTCTCAGTAAACTCCTAATTACTGCTTATTAACAGATAGTAAGGTAGTTGTTAGTTTAGGTATTTGGTTGGATTAAGGGATATAGAATATGGTCATGCAGAATAAGACATTATTATGTGTTTTATAAGTACTAATAAACACCCAATATCCTAGTAATATGCATGCTAACAAGTAACTAGGTAATATAGTGAGAATTGGACCCTAAACTAAAGTGTGACAGTGAGTGAGTAATGATGCTGAAAATTCAGCTTTGCATCACAGGAATTAATTAGATTTAAAAATAATTACAATAGGAAACAGTTATTTTAAATTGTAATTATTATTTTACAATTTTACAGTTATATTAGCCTGGCTAACGTCAGACCTAGTCTCATTGAGACGTGGTCTGGGAACCACACGTTCATTTTCTCGTATTTGAGGCGTGGTTTACGAATGCCCAGAGCCGTTTATTGAGCGCTACGAATGTCTATCAAATGCGCCTGTACGTAGCTCATAGCCAATCGTTTCAATTATACCAGATGACGTATGTAGAGCGACAGAAATTCGACGAGGAAGAAGACGAAATAAACTTGCGTTCTAAACAGAACACTATCTAAGGCTGCATCGAAAGGTAACTTCGTGTCTGATGCCATGTTGGACCCATAGATATAAACAAACTGCTTCGGTGTGTCACATAGACGTCGTCATCGTCTTGCTGCTCCCTCCCCGTTCTGTGATTGGTTCCCTCGCTGAGGCGAAAATCTGGTCCATGGTGTCCAGTCTGCCTAGCAGCGTGAATAAAATCGCGAGGCAGCATGGGGAAACCCAGGCTACAGTTATATAGTAGTTTCGATTAAATAAATGCAGCATAAGAGACTTCTTTTTCAAAACATAAAAAAATCTTACTGACCCCAGACTTTTGAACGGAAGTCTACGTGCCAAAGTTCTCGTAAAAATGGCAATCTCAAAATGAGAAGTAAATCAAGTAATGATTCAAACAACACTGCCATTTGTGTGCTACTATTAGTTGCTGCTGTAAATTTAACAAATTTTAATAGCCTTTTTTTTTAACCCCCTGTTTTGTACTAATTGCCTTGCTTTTTTGTGTGGTAGATATTGGCACCGGTCTTTGAACCCACGAAAGCTGATTGAGGTGAAGTTCTCTCATCTGAGTCGGAACATGACTATGCAACGCACAATGAAGCTCTACCGACTGCCAGAGGTGTGTGCCATCTTCTTTCCTGGGTGATGTCTGGGAGCTTTCCTCTTTTCCATTTTCTCTTATTGCATGTGTTTCTCCTGTAGGCTCCTAAGACTTCAGGCCTGAAGCCGATGACTGTAAAGGACGTCCCAGCGGTTCACCGCCTGCTGAATGAGTACCTGAGTCAGTTCAACCTGGTCCCCGTCATGAGCCCTGAGGAGGTCCAACACTGGCTGCTTCCTCAGGAGAACATCATCGACACCTATATAGTGGAGGTATTGACACCAAGAATTCATGCCATGTATAATCCTAGAGGTATCACTCATGAAAGTATGTCTAACATACAAAAATAAGCATATTCAGCGTATTTCTAAGAAATATATTTGGTGTGTGAACAGCTGGTCCTTTATATCAACTGTGTTGTAGAGTTCAGATGGGAAGGTGACTGACATCCTGAGTTTCTACACTCTGCCGTCCACCATCATGAACCATCCTGTGCATCGCAGTCTGAAGGCAGCGTACTCTTTCTATAATGTACACACCACCACCACTTTGCTGGACCTGATGGGAGACGCTCTCATCCTCGCCAAGTCGGTCAGTCACTGAAAGTGTGTGTGTGTGTGAGAGAAAGAGAGAGTTAGGGCTGCAACTAACGATTATTTTGAAAATCGATTAATCTGTCTATTGTGTTTTCGATTTAATACAATTAAAACTCTCATATCTTATTTCCCAAAAAGAATCCTGCCCGATGTTGTCCTCCAAACAGTGTGCAAACTGAAGGTTATGAAAACAAATCTAGAGCGTATCTATGCTGGGCTGTGTTATACATTATAAAACTTGGTGGATGTTTTCCCTGAACGGGTGTAATTAATCGATAATCAAATTCTGTTGATTATATTCTCTATTGATTTTATCATTTAGTTGTTTCAGCCTTACTATGAGTTTACCTATCTATAGTTTTGGTGCAAATTTCTCACAAAAAAAAAAAAAAACATTCATAAATGAAATGTTGTTTTAGCAGTGAAGGCAAACTTGTGTTTAAGAAGAACATATCGTCGCTGTCGGGCGGAATCCTTGCATCTCCAAACCCATTATTTTTCAGGAAATTAAAAATTGAGTTATTAAACATTGTATCGTTAAAGTTGGTATTATACCTTATATTGCTATCATATACTGTTGTGTACCAACATTAAAGGAGAACTCGGCAACTCTAGCGAACTCTAGTCACTTCTTCGCTGATTTTCCCTTTTGTTGTCGCATGTTTTCCCCACGAGCTCCCCCTACAGCTGTGGTGGTGCGTATATTTCACAACACGGTCGTAAAAAACTCAGCCTCCTCCCCCTCTCTACCGCTGCTCATGTGCGTTTGTTATGATCGGAGCAAGCCAACTGTATCGTGTGGAGCTATGTCTACTGAGGTGGGTAAAATCTGGTAATACATCATACATGCGTGTGTGCAGGGCTGGCGATTGCTATAGGCGAATTAGGCGGTTGCCTAGGGCGACTGTGTGTGTTTATGTCGAATTGCCGTAAAGCAATTCATGTTTCGCGCTCGTTCTCGTTCTCGCTTCTCACGAGACTTCCAATTTCTGTCTTGCCGGGACGGTAGTGCCCAAGTTGCAAGGTTGGTTTTCCGCCTGGGAACGCTGGGGGGAGCAGGGAAAGTCACCAATATCACCATAACAGGTTGTTTAACCATCCAAATGATTTCTAGACAGTTTTATTAAGTTAAAAAAGTTACCAAGTTCTCCTTTAACACAACATTTCCCCAAAATCATGTTTAATCGGAGATACGAGATTTATGACTTGGGAGCAGGGAGATACGAGGTTACGCTGTCATTGATAAGAAAGGAACGGACACAGACGTCGCTGCTGCCAGCAGTTTTCATCAAAGTCTGCTGTCGCGTTGAGCCTTTTGACAAGAGATAAGGCTTTAAGAGCTATTTAAATCTAATGATTGTGGTTACATACATCTTCCTGAACTCTATTTTAATCGTTTAAGAGATATGAGTGATGCAATACCAAAATACTAGGCTGTCTAAAATAGGCGGAAATTAATCTGCACGCAAACAAAGTCGGCGGTCGCGTTGAGCCTTTTGACAAGAGAAAAGGCTTCAATAGTTATCCAAAGATAGGCTTATTTGGCGCCAGTAACTTAGACAGCCCCTTTTTCTCCCATAAATAAAACCTGCTACTTGGGGTATTTTACATGCACAGTGCCAACTTCGAGTCAGTAAAATATTAATAGAAACAATAATTTAATGGTGGTATCCAAAACATTTAATTCAATTAAAGTAACTTTATTATATTAGATACATTTTAAAACTTCCATGCACACGTATAATAAGCCTAGTAATAATAAGCCTAGTAACAATAAGCCGATATTTAAAATACATCATTAACTGATATCATAGTTTAACACAGATAAGATCATAATTAAGGCTTGCTTTATGTGTTGCTCGACGAGGATTTCTTAATTGCTGCGACTTTCATTCTTGAGGTGACAAAATGGAAGGCTCTCGCCGGGAGTGAAGAAGATGTGGAGTTACGCGGATTCTCAAACAGTTGAAGTGTCCAGTGGAGTTAAGAGATTTGCTCTCAAGCCATTTTTAACACTTTAGATCGGTTAATAATTTGTAAAAATAACAGACCCACGTGGGGACTGACCAATAGCATCGATTTGTGAAAAAATATGAAATTGACAAAATTTGGACATAGGAGGTTTCCGTCCGACAGCGACGATATGCAGCAGTATGAAATGTATCATTTGCAGGCACAACTTGGAGCATTAAACTATCAGCAGAATTATTAAAGCTTTTCTCGTGTCGTTCCCCCTGCAGAAAGGATTTGATGTCTTTAATGCACTGGACCTAATGGAGAACAAGACGTTTTTGGAGAAGCTCAAGTTTGGCATTGGAGATGGAAACCTGCAGTATTACCTCTACAATTGGAAATGTCCCAGCATGGGTTCAGAAAAGGTACAAGTTTTCAGATGTCAGTCCAGAGTTCTCAATGAAAATCTTTTTTCTTTATATAAATCAGAGTCAAGCTGAAGTTACATTAATTGGCCACTAGATGGTCATAGTACTTCACAGCCTGTCTCCCAAAGCACCTAGATGTCACTTTCTATGGTTTTTAATGTTGTTCATATTTATATTTACACACACTCACTGGCCTCTATTAGGTACACTCTGCTAGTATTGGGTTTGCTTCCAGAACTGCCTCAATTCTTTGTGGCATAGATTCAACAAGGTGCAGGCCTTCTCCTGCTGTAGCCTCTCTGCTTCAAGATTTAACGTGTTGTGTGTTCAAAGATGAGTTACTGTTGCCTTTCTATCAGCTCAAACCAGCCCGGCCATTCTCCTCTGCCCTCTGGCATCAACCAGGCATTTTCTCCCACAGAACTTGCCCCTCACTGGATATTTTCTCTTATTTGGACCATTCTCTGTAAACCCTAGACCTAGAGATGGTTGAATATCAGCAGTTTCTGAAATACTCAGACCGGCCCGTCTGGCACCAACAACCATGCCATGTTGGAAGTCACTTAAATCACCTTTCTTCCTCATTCTGATGCTCTTCCGCAGATCATCTTGACCATGCCTACATTCCTAAATTAATTGTTGCCATGTGATTTCAAAATGAATTATCATTCATTTTTTGTAGGTGGGGTTGGTTCTGCAGTGACCCATTTCACCATCCATGACCTCTGTCTCGCATGACAGCGAGGCTGATTGATGACATCACGCACTGACCACCTGACAGATGCTACCAGTGGACTTCCTGATTCAGGAAGGAGAATTCACCGCCCATTTTTAAGTTTGAACTTTGACCTTTTGGACCTGCACTACTGCTGCCAGACTGAGAAGATTTTCTTCTCTTTCCTCTTTTTTGTTTTTTTCTCTCTCTCTCTCTCCCTTTCCCTCACTTATCTTCTTATTCTCTCTCTCTGCGCATGGACCTAAAGCCATTGTAGTTACCATCATCAGAGATGAGGAACCTTAATCTGTTATGATTGTTAACAAAGGTGCGCGCACACACACACGCTGATATGTAATTACAATGCTCATGATGAACCCAGATGCGTAAGTGTCACGTTACTCGCATCGGTAGATTCAACTCATTCAGTATAAAGTGATTTTACTCTCCCAATCCCAATGGGAGGTGCTTTTTTTGCAAAAAAAAACAAAACAAAAAAAACAGGATGAAAATGTTCATTTCCTCAGTGTTTTAGAAAAGAACATGCAACAATCAAAGACACATGAAAGTTCTTAGAAAAAAACAAACAGCCAATGAGATAATAAAAATCCTGAGTGGACATGACAAGGGCTGCTGTCAATGATTTTCCTGTGGTCATTCTCTCCTTCGCACATCATAAACTGTTTTTCGCCATGGAAGCCTCGTCTCTACTTTCTTTTGACAAACGTTGACCAACTGATGGATGCGGTACACAGCGAGTGAGATCTTTTTGTCTTGGTTTTGCTTTGTTATTGCTTTTAATCTGTTCTCTCTAATCAGTTTATTGCTTATTTGTCTCTAACTGCCTGTGATCCTCTTTCACGGTTTTGCCAACTGAGAAGCACCAGTGTAAATAAACAAGGAAGCAAAGAGAAATACCATATTAGATCCACAATTTGACAGTGGTTGGGACTACATTGTACACCTGGCAGATCGCAGGGGGGGAGGGGGGGGGGGTCATCATAAATTAGCAATAATGATGGTGTTTTTGAGGAAAATTCCTAATAATGGAATGTGGTGATTTGTGTCTTGGATGATAGATTATGCCTGCTCATAAAGTTGTACAGCTCTAAAAGTATTGGAGAATATCCTTATTGTGGTGTGAGCATATGCCCTAACTCTTATTTATCACATGATCTGTACAACACATGGAAGTAGATGGATGTATCAAAGCAGTACAACCTTATGAGTAACTGGCAGGATCTACTTAAAATTGTGGTTTTGAACACAGTATGGGTAATTTGAGGAAGCGGATTGTGGAAAATACAATGGAAGCAACTGAAAACGGGTCTTTAGGTTTTTATGATGGAGTGAAAGACATCAACATGTATTATTATTAATTTTTTTTTGTTTTGTTTTGTGCTAAATAAAAAGTAGCAGCTGCTGTGAACGGTTGGGTTTGTGGTGTATTATTTCAGAGTTTGTGGCCTGTGATCGATTGATCTCACATGTTTTCACTCATGGTGTTATTTCCTATTCACATGTATTTTTGGTTCTTTGTGTGGGAAATTTTAAGTCTAACCATGTCCAAGATCAATCAAAACCTCAGTCGCGTCGATGAGATGCGTTGTTCTGTTAAACCTCATGATTTAAGCAAGCAGCAGTTTAATGTTCGATATTGCAGCTTTGTATTGTAGATGTGCCTGTTATAGACCCTAGAGCCAGACTAGTGGAAACTGCCTGATTTATTTCAATCCTTCATGAACATGACGATGTGTAACTCTCCTACCACTCTTTACTTAGTTAGTGAACTGTGAAAAAAACACGGTACGCAAACTTTAGGTGTATTGCTGACTGAAATATTGCTTTAGTACCACAATAACCAATACAGTTAAGTACAGGATAACACGTACTTATAGTTCATCCGAAATGACTTAAG
The DNA here is from genome assembly GCF_964197995.2 of Scardinius erythrophthalmus. Classification (NCBI taxonomy): domain Eukaryota; kingdom Metazoa; phylum Chordata; class Actinopteri; order Cypriniformes; family Leuciscidae; genus Scardinius; species Scardinius erythrophthalmus. Next base: position 39,722,972 of record NC_138221.1, read on the forward strand.
GTTTCTGGACTAGGGTGTGTATTTATTGTCTTTTTTTTGCATGCTTGTGACTCAGTATTATTATAAAATCACTTTACATCTTACCAAAATATCTTACTTGCTGTCTAGCCGTTGATCTCTGTAGTTTAGCATAATAGAAGTGTCATTGTGTAGGTTGTGAATGTGAGTGTAGAAAGAGGGGGTTTGCACTCTGTTCTACAGATTCGGACCCAGAGCAGGAAGTGGTTATGCTTAAAATGTTAGTGTGGTCTCAGCTGAATCATACTAATAAGGACTGCATTGACACATTTAGACAAGAAACTAGATGTGAACATATTTAGATCTGACACTAAAATATTGTTCATTTCGAGACAGATTCACTTCTAACCACTATTTAACAGACAAAAGCTGTAAATAGTCCCACTTCCTCCTGTTCACTGCCGTCTAACAGGAGTGTGTATGTGTGTGAGAGAGAGAGAGAGATACAGTGCAGTATCTGAAATCAGAGCATTTCAACACCTGCCATCTTTGCTTGAATTCATCACTTTTTTCTGATGATCATGAACAAATACAAGATGGCTGATCATATTTACAGTAATACTGCACCACTTTCCAAAGAGAGGCCCGAGGCTACATTTGAATGTAAGTGATTCCTGCTGTTTTTCATTTGTGCATAAACTGTTACATTGTGTGAGCATGTCATATTAGAAAGCTACAGTGATAATCTACTTACTCTGCATTGTTTCATTATGCATATTGTTGTCAAGCTTCAATCATCTTATATTTGATGTTTTTAAATCAGATGTTTTATCATGCCAATATGAAGATTATTCACAATATATCCTTCCTAAAGGCTCTTACATTGTCAAGTCACTTTTATTCAATACAGATTGTTTCAAACAGCTTCACAGAAGCAAACTTATTCAAATGAGACAAATTCAAAATCTGCTGTAAAGCAGCTCTACGCAGTCAATAGTGTCTGTTATTATTCAAGTCAGTTCAGTGTTGGTTCAGTTCAGTTCAATAACTGCGTGATCAATATGAAACGAGTTCAATCCAGCTATAAAGCAGCTCTACATAAAACAGTGGTGTCATTATCCAGCTCAGTTCAGTTTAAGTTTTGTTCTAATACAATAGTGTCAATGCAGTCAGCGGATAATATTACTGAATATTAATCATTGGAAAAGCGATAAAACCCAAACTCAAATGTCTCTTTTTATACATGTTTAATGTGTATTCTGTAGGTAACAGATCAAGTATTAGTATCCGGGTTCTTCTGACTGTTCTCCTCTTGTTGTCTCTGCTGGCTAATGGTGTGTTGTCATACCTGTGTGAGTACCTGCAAATTTCATATACACACAAATGAAACCCTGTGGTACATTTTTACTTTTACACTAGGCATTATTTTCATAGTATTCCTGATTATTTTTTTGTTTTTACAGCTTACAGCAGTGGAACAGATCAGTTAATGGGATGTGGGACAGAAACAAACTTCTCAAAATCAGGTGGATGAAATCCACATTGTCTGCTATTGCACTCATAATATTCTGTTTTCTTAGTTCAGTGCAAATAAATGAACGATGAAAGACCAGAGGTGTCATGCTGATTGATCACATGTCCATGACAGTTTAAAGTCACAATGAAATAAAAATTGACGATTCTTATTTTTAATGGAATATTGCAGTATTTATTATACATGATTTATCTGTGCACATCATTTTTTCGATGACATATACTGGCGTGAGGGCAGGACAATCTTTTTGAACATTTTTTGAACATTTGTTCTTGTTCGAGAAGCTGTTTCAATCATATATGTATGTGTGTGTAATATATATATATATATATATATATATATATATATATATATATATATATATTGTATATGTACTTCCTGTCACAATAGGGAAGAAAAGACTGCAATTTCCATTTTTTAATAACTTAAACAGACTACACTTTTTTCCCATATTCCCCTTAAGAATCACTTGAGTGAACACTTCAAAGTAGTCTTAATATTGCTTAAGCATTGATTAATGATTATCAATGATGTCTTCTGATTCTGCTCGTTTCAGTGGTATTATTATTACTGTGCTTATTGCTTTGTAATTAATGCATCTCATTTGCCTGGAAAGCCAGACCTACATCAAGATGTTGGGTCGGCAACTCACCATAGTCACGGCTCAATCCGAGGGGCGGGATAAACGGCTGTCTTTCAAATTCCCTCTGCACGCAATAGGACAGCGCTTCAAACAGAGTTAACCGGCCTTATTAGACATTCTCTGGCTCAACCAACCAGAGCGTTTTCCCAACAGCGGAGCTAGTTGATAGATTCAACTTTTGCCATATATGGCCGGCAAAACTACGAACACATCTTCCTTTTTTTAAGAATGACTTAAGTGCCGTTCTATGCTCTTTTCTCAAAGAAAAGCTTAACTCCAAGTCCTCCAGAGTCGCGGCCAAAGCCGATTCGAAAGACTGTTCTCCATCAGCAGCCGTCATTCTTTGTTTTCAAGTGGCAGGGAACCGTCGCAACTCTGTCGTCATTATGTTAAGCCCGCCCCGCCTACTCTATACACGACGTGATTGGCCTGACCCAATTTAGGTTTTTGCAGCTTGAAAGTCAATGGAGAGTTGCTAGACTGCCCTGGCTGCAAAATACATTTTGCTGCCGCTAGGGTGCGTCTACATTTCTAGGCTAGCATCTCATATGAATTAACTAGAATTGATTCATTTTTGTTACATCTTAATTTATATTTATGTATGGTATTTTCTGGTTGCAATTTATTTTATAGTATATGCACTTAGAGTGTACTTAACCAAGAAAGTACTAGAGTAATAGAAGATACAAGATTTAAGGTTAGGTTTAGGGTTTTTATATTATATTGTTATTGCCCAGTCTTTATAATTACTATAGTAGGTACGTAGTATGCACAGGTAGAATTAATGTAAAATAATGTGTGAATTATATTAATATATTGATGTTTTTCAGCAATAGGCACTGTGGATTTTTATAAATCTCATACAAAAATAGTAAAATGCCATATTTAATTATAGTTTATTTTACTCTTTCTTTAAAATATCTTAAATTTATTAATGTAGGCAGGTTTTAGTTTTCAAAACGGCTTAAATTTGTGGCAAAAAAAATATGGGAAATGTTATCAAAGTTTAAAATACAGTACAAAAACATACTTTTAAAGTAAAAAAGTGTTACAAAACACCCTAGTTTTCCATTATAATGGTTACTCAAAGGGTATGTTGGTATATCATTTTGCTGACACTGTTTGCAAGAATCTTGCAAAAGAGTATCATTTCAGTTTAGAAGGATTATTAAGTCTCATTGGCCATTGTTATAAATGTCTTGTGACTGCTTCAAAGTGTTGCTGATTCAGCATATGTGTTTCAGAAATCCCTCATTCCCTGCACAAAATAACCATTGTGAAATTGTGTTACTTGGTGACTGACAATCATATTGGTTCACAAAATACCACAAACAGGAATTCAAATTGCATAATTATGGATAGAAATGGGAAGTTTCAGATTGTTTGCATTTACTTTCTTCCGTTGTACCCTAGTCTGTACAGTAAGTGATGGCAAACTAGTATTTTCTTATCTTGCTAATGTTGCTATTTACAGCTAGCCGAATATTAGAACAACACCTTGCCATTCAAATCTGAGAGTGCTCCACCTGAATAACAACCAGAGCTGTGCAGAGATGTTTGTAATTACACTATTGTTGTATATTTGCAGGTAATAGATCTGCCTTTAAATATTTCAATGCAATCGTGTGTTTGTGCATTTGTGAATAATTATGTGCATGCGTGCGTGTGTAAGAGAGAGTTCAATATCACATAGGCAAACTGTATGAGTCACTGATAAACTGATGTTATCTCTGACAATGTAAAAATGTTAGAGAATAAAACTACAGATAAATTAAAACTATAACCCTAAATGGATTTGTATATCCCAAACTCTGTTGTGGCAAATTCAAAGTCCTCAAATCGGGTCTCAAAGAATTTCTCAGAGTCGAAGTTCCAGGTCTCAGAAGAATTAACTTTATTGACAAGCAACAAAGTGAAATGCCAGCTGGACACCTGTACATCTGACTTGCAATAGTCTTATACCTTTTCTCATCACTAGGTAGCCAATCAGCTATCTTTTTCTTTTTTGCTCTGCCTTGAGATCTGTTACCTTTAGAATCCTCTTTCCCGGAGACATCTCTTTATTGGTGAAAAAGTCTTTGGCCACACCCATTTTTAAAAAAATATCTCAGGTAACATGATTCCCTGCACCTGCAATGTCCTAGTGCCATCCATCATTTTTAATCAACATGTTTTTAGTACCATCTTATCATCCATCTTCTCTCTGAGCTTGTTAGGTACGTTTCCATCCTCACAGACCCTTTGACCTGATTTAACACAGCAATACAGACTTTTACATGAGGCAAAGGAAAATCTCCAACAACACCTAATAACCTTCTGACAGGAAATGACGACAGGAAATGATGAAAGCAGCTGAAGCCCTCATATACCAAGTCAAATCAGAACAGTTCTCTATTTGAAAATCAGCAGTAGGCTCAAAATGCCTGAAAATATTTACATAAACTCTTTGCAAAATCACGATTCAAGATCAACAGAGAAAGATCAACGTAAGTGCTTTTTTCCCACCCTAATTTATATTTTATATAATCTTGGTAAGTTTGAAATGTGCCTAGAAAATCAGATGTGAATGAATATGTTTCAGCAATTACATAGAATTAATATATTGGTATTGTTTAGATTTGTAATTTCCATCAGTGTTATGACCTTAACATTAAAGGTTTTCTGTTATTTGATTGATTTTCTTTCTCTTCATGTTTAGCACTCAACATCATTCACGTTTTAAATCTGAGAAGTCATAAAACTTTGTGGTGCTTTCAACACCATAATGCATGTCCTTTTTACAAAATTAATTCCAGAATGAAAAATCTTGTAATACAATTATAGTTGAATATATATAGGCTATACACTTTTTTCTTTCTTTCTAATGATGTGAATCCAAATTATTTTCAAAAATGCAATTCCTTTGCTAAAATGCATTCTCGGCAAGCTTTATGAAGGAGTTGAAGCTGGAGTTGTGTGCAAGGATGATTATTTCAACGGGCTCATGACATGACCCTGTGGGACCCCCTTTTGGGAATGAGAGTTGACAGTGTTTGGTTGGCCAAAATAACCCGCGATCTGCCTGACACAAAATGCCTTAGAGAACTAGTGCTTTGCTTATTTACTTATTTATTTCAAAGGCTATTAATTTCTCTACTTATAATGTATTTTTTTAGAAAAGGAGTGTGTCAACGAAAAGAGAGATGGTGACTGTAGGGTAGTTCTTCTCTCTGTTCTCCTCTTCCTGTCTCTGCTGGCAAATGCAGTTTTGGCTTACCTGTGTGAGTATCCTCATGTGTCAGAGTATCAGTTGTGTTTGCACTGTTTCTCAATACTATTTTATGCTTCACAGATTACACCAATGACACAAATCAGTTAATGGGATGTGAGCCAGTGACAAACAGCTCAAACCTAGGTTTGTAAAACACATTTTCTTATTCCATTATTTATCAAAGTATTTCATATCTAATTCATTTATCATTTAAATTAATTGATTGACTTTTTAAACATTTCCTCTATACACTAACACAACCGCAGAAGTTAACAAGCCATCACTCCCTTGTACTTATAAAGGTATGTCATATTATGGCCATTCAACATATTTGGCATGTGTAAGGCATTATAATCATCATGTGTGCTACTATGTGTTTTCTCTGTGTATGTTCTAGTTAACAGCAATTTTTTATGTTTATCGGATGTACATGTTTGTATGTTTCTTTAAACTGGGCAATTATTAATTCTGCTGTTCAATGAGAATTTTTGCACATATAAATAAAAACAGAATAACCTGTCACTTCAGGTTTGCCAGAGAAGTGGGTCCAGGACAAGGGCAGATTCTATGTTTTCTCCAATGATACCATGGACTGGGACAGCAGCAGAGAACGCTGTCAGGATCTGGGTGGAGACCTGGTCATCATCAACAGCAGTGAGGAGCAGGTCCATAGAGAACTATAACTTAAATAATTTGTGGTTTTGTTAAAGCTATGATTGCTTGTAGAGTTTCATGGACAATGAATGATCTAATTTTCTGCGATTCTGATTGTAAGCACCAAAATATTATAGAAACCTAAGGGTGGGCATCTTTTGACTGGAGACAGCAACCACTCTGAACGAGAAGGTGCATAGGTCTAAAACCCATGCAAAACACTTTATTAACCGCATGAAACACTCGGTTGCTAATTATAGGCCTACAGTACTTTACCTGGGTTGCACTGTACATGCTAAATGTCATATTTGAGCCATATGTCTTTTTTAGGAATTTCTTGCTCAGCAAACAGTCATTTCTAAGGCATCGGTGCTCCACTGGATTGGTCTGACTGACCGCCAGACTGAGGGGACCTGGCTATGGGTGGACAACACCCCCTTAAACAGCAACCTCTCGTAAGTCCCGTTTTATTTCGAAATCCGATGTGCTTTAAATGGCCTCGGTTTGATGGTTATTTGAAGGTCATATGGATTTTTGACATTTTTTACACACTTATTTTGTCTTGTCAGATGGTGGATCTTCCCTCCTGATGATTCTGATACACATGATCCCTTGGGTGAAGACTGTGCTGTATTAAATGGATATTTAAGAGGAGAAAAATGGGGAGATATTTCTTGCTTGAAAAAGGAAAGAAGCATTTGTGAGATTCCATGTTCTTGATCAATGCTAAGACGTCTTTTGTGACTTTCAATATCACTGTTCATGTATTTTATAGCCTATCTATGGATTACACTGTGGAATCTGTGTAGCTCTTCATAAATAATACATTTGCATTCTTTTTGTTGTTTAATATCCACTGTCCAATTGTACATATATCATTGTCTTTAAAATATTATGCACTTTCTTTACAGCATGAATTGTAAAGACATGAGTGAATATGTACAACGGAAATAGCACTAATGCATGTGTGCTTATAATGTGTATGCCAAATGTATCATTTTAATCTTTTTTAAAACCTCTAATTAACATCTTTTGTAGAGGCCCGTCTCCAGTTCTAAGATGTTTAGAATATCTTAACATGTCTTTTGCCCCCTGGTGGATCAACCAACAGTCTTCAAGTAAAAGGACTCGCAATATATATGAAGTGGCCAAAAGGGGATATTTGCACAATATTTCCTCTTAATGACACTTCAGGTTCGACTAAATCAAAATATGAATAGTTTGTTATATTGGGAAAAGAAAACACTAAACTTGGCTTTAGTATTAAAATGACAACATTTGGCAAGAAAGGCAAACTCCAGCATATAATTAAATATGGGTTTTATTGTATCACACAAAAAAGGCATAGAAAAACAAAAGATCACAGGAAATAAAGCATACATTGACTGCAATGTAATCAGTTATTAATATTTAGTTTGTTCTCCCTTGTTTTTTGGTTACAGCAGCCATTCTCCTGGGTAGTGACTCACTAAACTTTGCTCATGTGTTATGCTTAAAGGGATAGGTCACCAAAAATGAAAATTCGGTCTTTAATTATTCACCCTCATGCCTCATGTAAGACATTCATTCTTCTTCAGAACACAAATGAAGATCTTTTTAATGAAATCTAAGAGATTTTTGTCCCTCCATTGACAGCTACGCAACTACCACTTTGACACTTTTGACAAAGGTCATTATGAAATCGTAAAAATAATCCATATCAATTGAGCGGTTTAGTCCACATTTTCAGAAGAGAATTGATTGCTTTATATGATGAACAGGTTTAATTTTATGGAAGCCCGTTTCCGCCACGTTGAGTAAAAAAAAAAAGATTCTTTAAGTCATAATAATGAGAAAGTTTCTCATAATAATGACTTAATATGTCATAATAATGATAAAGTTTCTCATAATAATGAGAAACTTTCTCGTAATAATGACTTAACATCTCAAAATAATGAGAAACTTTCTCGTAATTATGACTTAAACATCTCGTAATAATGAGAAACTTTCTCGTAATAATGACTTAACATCTCGTAATAATGAGAAACTTTCTCATAATAATGACTTAACATCTCGTAATAATGAGAAACCTTCTCTTAATAATGACTTAACATCTCGTAATAATGAGAAACTTTCTCGAAATAATGACTTAACATCTCGTAATAATGAGAAACTTTCTCATAATAATGACTTAACATCTCGTAATAATGAGAAACCTTCTCTTAATAATGACTTAACATCTCGTAATAATGAGAAACTTTCTCGTAATAATGAGAAACTTTCTCATAATAATGACTTAACATCTCATAATAATGAGAAACTTTCTCGTAATTATGACTTAAACATCTCGTAATAATGAGAAACTTTCTCGTAATAATGACTTAACATCTCGTAATAATGAGAAACTTTCTCATAATAATGACTTAACATCTCGTAATAATGAGAAACCTTCTCTTAATAATGACTTAACATCTCGTAATAATGAGAAACTTTCTCGAAATAATGACTTAACATCTCGTAATAATGAGAAACTTTCTCATAATAATGACTTAACATCTCGTAATAATGAGAAACCTTCTCTTAATAATGACTTAACATCTCGTAATAATGAGAAACTTTCTCGTAATAATGAGAAACTTTCTCATAATAATGACTTAACATCTCATAATAATGAGAAACTTTCTCGTAATAATGACTTATTTTCTCGCACTTCTACGCATGCGCAAAGCAGCGGAGCAGAAAGGCGTGCCACACTAGCGACATCCGCTGGTCAATGCATAAATGCATCACAGCAAACTTGGCACGCTCTGCAGTGAATAACATTAATGATAAATGATCAGTATACGAGACGGGCTTCCATAGCTAGATAGTCTTTTATTCATTTGTAATATTCATTTGTATTTTTGTGTAGGCCCTATGAACAAGCAGCAGAAGGGTGATCCATGGATTTCAAATAGACGGAGGAATGATAAGACAGCACACCTTTCCAAATCTGTTTAAGAACACTTATCTGGAAATCTGTGTAAGGGTCCGTTCATACAGAACGCGCTTTTTCATTGCTTTTCTAAGCATATGCGCACTAGACGGACTTATATGCATATGCTCGCTCTTCTGCAGCGTCTCGCGCATGACACGGCGTTCTAAAAACGCGGCGCTCAATTGAAAAGAAGTTCAGCTTTTAAAAATACGTCTCGACCTTGCGTTTCCCCCCATTTCACTGCCCACTTATGTGTAAATGTCCCATAAACATCTTAAAGGTGATTTTTGTATTGATATCTTCCAGATGAACCTGCACATCAAATATCCTAGCATCTGCAAAATACATATACATATAATAATACATTATATTAACACACATACCCATATATTTTATGAAGATGTTACACTTAAACTTGACGAATAAATGTAATATTCCAACTTTAATCTGATAGTTTTTTAAATTCATGTAACAATTTCCATCGGTGTGCATCAGCAGGCGTCCTTCGTTACCATGGTAACCGTCCTGCTTCTGCATTCCACTTTCACACCTTATCGTGCGCATGGAAAAGTATGGAAGATATAGGCCTACTGATGATGTTATTTAATTATACTACAGATTGCACTTAGTAGATCTTAGTAGATTTTAATGAAAACAACTGTTTTGCAGAGCGTGCCAAGTTTGCTGTGATGCATTTACACGACTTTGACCAGCGGATGTCGCTAGTGCGGCACGCCCTTCTGCTCCGCTGCTTTGCGCATGCGCAGAAGTGCGAGAAAATAAGTCATTATTACGAGAAAGTTTCTCATTATTACGAGATGTTAAGTCATTATTTCGAGAAAGTTTCTCATTATTACGAGATGTTAAGTCATTATTACGAGAAAGTTTCTCATTATTACGAGATGTTAAGTCATTATTACGAGAAAGTTTCTCATTATTACGAGATGTTAAGTCATTATTATGAGAAAGTTTCTCATTATTACGAGATGTTAAGTCATTATTACGAGAAAGTTTCTCATTATTACGAGAAAGTTTCTCATTATTACAAGAAAGTTTCTCATTATTACGAGATGTTAAGTCATTATTACGAGAAAGTTTCTCATTATTACGAGAAAGTTTCTCATTATTACAAGAAAGTTTCTCATTATTACGAGATGTTAAGTCATTATGATGAGAAAGTTTCTCATTATTACGAGATGTTAAGTCATTATTATGAGAAAGTTTTTCATTATTATGACTTAAAGAATCTTTTTTTTTTACTCAATGTGGCGGAAACGGGCTTCCATATTATTTAGACTTGAACGAAAGGCATGAGGGTGAGGGATTAATAACAATTTTCATTTTTGTGTCTACTAACCCTTTAATGTTTTCAAAATTGAGCTTCGTTGGAAGACCTGTGGAATACGTTGTTACTGATATTTCAAAATTCATATTTACTGGACATCTTATTTATTTTATATTTCGTTCATGCTTTCATTGAAAACCAAGTTGAAAATATGGAGGAATGCCGTTTATTGCAATCATCATTTGTAAACTGCAAAAGTTGCCTTATATTTTACAATCAACTTTGATGTTTTAGTCATTTTAACTGTGAATTACATTAAACTGGCCTTAATTGATGAGTTAAAGCAATTGTACTGCTTTAACTCATATGTTGTCATAAATTATTGATCATATTTTTTTACAGTGTAAAGCATTTGTATTATGCCCATCACAGTCAAATTCATTAAAAAATAATTGAATCAAGTATATTTTACTAAGATATATAAGAGGGAACTATTGTTATTTTTCATTTATCTTTTTGTGATCAGTTGTTTTTTTCCCAACCAATACAAGCACAACAGTGAAAACACAATTAGGTACAGTCTGTTTATAGTCTTCTCTACAATAAGAATGCCAAGATCCAAAAGATCCGACAAAAGCTCCTCATGTTTACAGTAATAACCGTTATCTAAACAACTGGATATGTTGGCAAGTAACCAACATGTCATCAAAAGTTCCAATCCAAAGGTATTTAATAAAATAATAAACTCAGATAATCCAACACAGCATGTCTACACACAAACAATAGCTGACAATGAACAGACAACTTAAGTAGGCAATGATGATGAACTAAACAGTAACAGGTGTGATGATCAAATGAAATACCGTGGTAAATGATAAGAGCGGTAAACTTCCACAAAGGAAACAGGTGACGGATGATAAACAAACTCAAAGTCCATGAGAATGAAACTAAACTAACAATGACTAGTGACATGTATTGATGAATGTTTTTTGTTTGTCTAAAGGTCTGTGCTTGCTGCTGCTGTTTTATCACCATCATGCCTATTTGTGTGCACTGTGTACAGCAAGAGGCCTACAGTTCAGTAAGAAAGGGATGAAAAAGTAACGCTTTAGCATGTTTCTATCTAATGTAACATATTACATCAATGTGGAATTAGAGTAAGATTCCAATTGACCACAGATAATCTTTTATCAGTCATTGTTTGAGATGATGCCCCCAACTAATAACCAAGTGACAGGAAATGATGGCAGGAAACATCACTACTAACCATAGATATATATCTATGACTACTAACCCCCAGCCAGAATTAACCAGATCCTCTCGTCAGTTCTCATTTCTTTACTTGCAGAACATGCCTGAAGCTATTTATTCCAACACTATTCCGAGAGCCATCTCAAGACCAGCTCATGAAAATAGAAGTAAGTGCTATTTCGGAACTTTATTTTTGCAAATTAATTGTTTCAGCAGCTTCATTTTACTTTAACTTTTTATTTTATTGATTTATTATTATTATTAATATATATATGAAGAGTTCAGATGCAAAAGCCTCTAAGTGCCATCTGAATTTTTTTTCTAGAATGAATATTTTTATGAAGCTCGTATATTTAAGTTCAGTAATTTCACCTAAATGGCAATGAAAATTACCTATTAATTGCCATTTAAGTGAAATTACTGAACTTAAATAAAAGAGCTTGATAAAAATGATCATTCTAGAAGAAAATTTCAGATGGCACTTAGAGGTTTTTGCATCTGAACTCTTCATATGCTGATAAGAGAGATAATTTGTTTATTTACTTCTTTATTTCAAAGGCTATTCATTTCTCTACTAATAATGTATTTTCAGAAAAGGAGTGTGTCAATGATAAGAGAGATGGTGTCTGTATGGTAGTTCTTCTCTCTGTTCTCCTCTTGCTGTCTCTGCTGGCGAATGCAGCGTTGGCTTACCTGTGTGAGTATCCTCATGTTACATGTGCACATCATGTATGTTGACTGCATGCATTGCATTTAATTATCATTAGTAGTAGTAGTAGCAGTAGTATTTTTTTTATTATTATTATTTTTTACATTTGCAACAGTCCAGCTATATTTTCCTCACATGACTAATTTCAAACATGGGTAACACTTTACAATAAGGTTTCATTAGTTAAAGGTATAGCGGAGGATGTTTTACTTCCTGGTGGGTAACCTAAACTATTGGTCCTCCTAATTGTCAATCATTCTGGTGAATCAATCAAACTTTTCAAAAAGTGGAGAGGGCGGGTCTTATCTAAAATTTGGAAAGATCCTCCGCTATACCTTTAAAATTAGCTACATGAAGAATGAACAATACTTCTACAGCATGTTAATTTCAACATTTACTAATACATTATTAAAATCAAATGTTGTATTTGTTAACATTAGTTAATGCACAGAGAACTAACATGAATAAACAATGAACAGCTGTATTTGTATTAACTAACATTAACAAAGATTAATAAATATTGTAATAAATGTATTGGTCATTGTTAGTTCACGTTAGTTAGTGCATTATCTAATGTTAACTAATGAAACCTTATTGTAAAGTGTTACCCAAACATGTTCTTCACTGACACTATTATCTCCTTAGTGAACAAGTACACTCACTTTGATAAAAATGTATTTGTGGCAAAATTTTAATGAAATGATGCCACAAGTGAGGGACAGTTGTAATTTGTGTAAAAAAGGATTGGTAAGATTGTTAATGTTTTTGAAAAAAGTCTCTTCTGCTCACCAAGGCTGCATTTATTTGATTAAAAACAAAACAACAACAACAATACAGTAGTAATATTGTGAAATATTATTATCATTTAAAATAATTGTTTCCTATGTGTCTATTTACATTTTTATTTCAGGATTCATTGATGAATAGAAAGTTCAAAAGAACAGCATTTATAAGAATTTCTATTTTATATTTTGGGGGAAAGAAATAAAAGAAATCAATACTTTTATTCATCAAGGATGAATTAAATTGATCAAAAGTTACAGTAAAGACATTTATAATGTTAAGATCCTATTTCAGATAAATGCGGTGGAAAAGTTCTTTTGAACTTTCTATTAATCAAAGAATCCTGAAAAAAAAATGTACACAACTGTTTTCAACATTGATAATAATGATAAATATTTCTTGAGCATCGCTTTACTATATATTCACATAGAAAACAGCTCTTTTAAATTGTAATAATATTTCACAATATTGCTGTTTTTTTTTTTTATCAAATAAATGCAGCCTATGTGAACAGAAGAGACTTATTTTAAAAACATCAAAAACCATACCAATCCAAAATTTTGGACTGGTAGTGTATATATTTTCACACAACACATTGAAATGATTTGTGTTTATTCCACTCTTTGTTCAGATAATAATGGATTTTTACAATATTATTTTCTGTTCTATCTGGCAATAAATTGTTTTGTAATGGTTTTCTGTAGTTTCCTATTGACTACACAACGTTTTATGAACCTATAAAAAACTTTTGTTATTCATTTAGTCTCTAAACTGTGGGTAAAAAACTCTAATTTAGACAACTCAAATCAATTGCACAAATAGCACGTGTGACACAGTCTTCTAACTCTCATGCATTTTTATACAACTTCTACATAGAAGTTCAAAATAGTTAAATACTTACTACTGTAAATATATTGTAATACGAAATCTGTAATGTAATATGTGATCTTATTTGTATTACAGATTACAGCAGTGGCCCAGAACAGCTTTTGAGTTGTGAACCAGTAACACACTGCTCTAATTCAGGTAGACGAACTCCACATTCTCTCTTTTTACATAAAACAGTATGTTTATGCAGAATAACATTTTTAATTTTCTTTGTTTTTATGTTAGATGTTGACGACAATGCTCAAATCAAACAGATCTTTCACAAGGACATGGAAAACAGGTCCAAAGTACAGCAGTGTTCAAAAAAAAGCAAGTCAATTCATTACTTATGCTCTTATGTATAAACACATTAGAAACATACATCAAATATTTTAATAAACACTGGAATATTTTCAGACATGTAGAGTCAGCTGCAGAATAAGTCAGAATAAAAAAAAATGTACACTGTTACACAGAACAGTTTTGTACCCCACACTATATTGAATAATTCAAAATGTAATTTACTGATTATGCACTGATATTGAACATTCAAAAACTGTCCCGCAAGATTTCCCTGCGAAGTGGGTCCAGGACAAGGGCAGATTCTATGTTTTCTCCAATGATACCATGGACTGGGACAGCAGCAGAGAACGCTGTCAGGATCTGGGTGGAGACCTGGTCATCATCAACAGCAGTGAGGAGCAGGTACATATAATATGTAATCATTAGAACATTTCTTTTAAGATGAAAGGTGTACATTGAACTTAAATGAAACAAGCTGCAGATGAAATAATCTCTGTCAGTCTTGACAACTAGGAATGTTTGGCATGGTAATGAACAGAGTTGTTGATTATTGCTGCTGAAGAGCAAGTACGGGACTTACTACTGCCAATACACGACACGCTGCTGTGAGCATGTAAGACATGCTGCTGCTGCTGTACAATATAGTGTACATGAATTACCTGTAGCAGATCTATACAAGTGGAGCTGGGGAAGGTGGAGGGTTTCTGAAAGTGCACTGCACTGCTAAGATGCTAACCAAGTATTTGAAGGTTGAGCAGCAAGATTATTGGCTACTGATACAGGAGTAATCAATCAGCTGTTCCCTATTGAGAATGATGTGAGATTGGCGCAGGCTAATAGTTAAGGACCTATTAGTCTGCGCCGTCTAGAGTTTAATGACAGAACTTTCTATTGTAGAAACTTCTTGCAAACCAAATTCGCATTATTGCCGCACAAACATTATATTGGATTGGTCTGACTGATAGCCGCAATGAAGGTGTCTGGCTGTGGGTGGACGACACCAAGGATGATCTTGGGCAAGTATTATTTTAAATGTCTGTGTTAATAAATGTATCATATGATATGTATGATACATTTCTATGCAGCTTTACACTCTAAGGGACCATTTGTATTTATGGGATGGACCACCGGAGGAAAATAGGGGAGGGTCATGTCTTTTTATTCTTTGTTGATGGGAGGGTCATCCAACATTTTTTAGTCTAGGGCGAGGGTCACCTAAATTTTGTATTCATGAAAACAGCAAAACAAGTTCTTGTTGTGACATGCAAGATTTATTGTATTAAAATTTAAATGCAAAAGAAAAGGCACAAGAGTCGGCTGTTTTTGTATATAGTAGGCTATATATTTTACCACTTGCTTGAGCAACTTAATATATAAATATATATAGAAGTAGCATTGAATAAAACGTTGTTTAAATTGTGTTTAAACGTCTATTAAAGAGTGTATGTGTACAAAGAGAATCGCAATGCTGACATACTTTTTTTTTATAAAAGTTGCTGATAACTTCTGGATTTGAAATACAAATAGTGATGTATGTGTTTGTGGTACAGCCACGGATCAGTTACGCACTGCAAACGCTGCATATGTGAAAGCACTATAGCGCCTGCTGCTCCTGCACCGCACACGCACTGCACACGGAGTAGGCTATGTGTGAAACGGCGTAAGTCGTTTGTCATGGTTGTAAAAAAAAACAATGGCTATCTGATCATCTTTGCCAAGCGCAAACCAGTACAGAAGTAATCAATAAATTATCGGGGAGGGTCATGCCTTTTTTCACAATCATTTTGGAAGGTCGTATGAAAAATGTATTGCTGGCGAATGGAGGGTCAAGTCTATTTTGACTATAGATCTCAAAACTCCTCCGGTAGCCCCTTAAATAAAAAAAACGAGCATTCCCTAAATGATTAATTTATTTATTGATTGATTTTTTTTATTTCTTTGTCAGATTATGGGCAGTGCCCCCTGATGATCACAAATCAGCGGACAATCCTCTGGGGGAAGATTGTGTTGTATTGAATGGACGAACGGCTGACTCGAAGTGGGGAGATGTTTTGTGCTTGAGGAAGGAGAGAAGCATTTGCGAGATTCCATGCTCTTAATAAATGTTTATATTTCTTTCTGCAAGCCCCCTACAGACAATAAAAATAAAGATGATAAAGTAAAAAAGGACATTAAAAAAATTATGTAAACAATAAAGCAGAATTATAAAGCAGAATAAAAGTATAGTTATGAAGGGAAAAAAAAGCTTGATCATGAAAATGTAAACTGCCTTAAATAAACAGGAGAAGCCATACAAGTCCTATACAGAAGAGGGTGGATTGGAATCCACTGCTGCTTCAATGTATATTTGTAATGAGTGATTATAATCAATGTATTAATCAATATTTTTCCTTCTAAATATCAAATGAGTTGAATGACTTCTCTGGAGATTTTACTTTATAGGAGTTACCAGTGTGATTACTGGAATGTTCTTTCCATGTAGTCTCTAATGTCTGTATTTGATATGCTGATTTAGCCCGGCTTCCAGAAATGAAATAGGGACTTGTTTTGTGTTTGAGAAAGTTTTTCAATCAATGTGTTAAAACATATAGGGGTCATTGAAGCCAATAGTTTAAGGGACCATTTCTTTGTTAAAGCCTTACTTTCCAGTTAGACTAAAGTGTAGCTCTCCTTGAGAGAAAGAACGCATTATCTTGATGTTTTGAGAGGACTCTCCTGTTTATAGTTAGAGCCTGATCCAACCTTGGAAAAGCTGTGTCGGTGTGTGTGTTAGTCTTCTTGCTTACAGGTTAAGGAACCACTGGCATTATTGGAGAATGACTGAGTTGTTGTTCGGGACATGCTGGCGCCCAGCAACCCAAATCTGCGACCAGGAAGGTCACGACGTGCCTATAACTTCTGGGTCCGAGTGTCAGCTGCATAATCGATGGAGATATGCTTCAGTCTGTATATGTGTGGAAAATTACTATGTTTATCTATTTCTTAGCCAATCAGAATCATTCAACCTGAAGCAAAGACGTATGGCTTAGACCTTGGAAATGGTATAACTGCTTTGATCTTTGTAACTGTAAGCGGGGCGGCCTATGAACTCCTGTGTGAGTCTTGAAGCCGACTTCTGCTGAGGAAACTGCAAACTATCTTCAGTAAAACTTTTCTTCAATTCTTTATAATTCTGACTCCGGGTCTTCTTTTAAACATCTGGTCCTTGGGTCCTAAACTGTTAACCCCTCACAGTAAACTGAAGGGGTGGATTGGAATCCACTGCTGCTTCAGTACAAAGATGTGAATTTAATTTATGAAGAGTAAGTTTGAATTCGCAGTTCAATGATTTAAATAAAGGATAATTGAGTATAATTATTAACTGATAATACTGAGAGTAATTACAGATGTTATTCAATAATAAAGCAAAGAATAACCCACAGCATTTGCAAATACCTTTGGATGAAGTATGAATCTTGAAAGGTGATATGAGGGTTTGACTAAATTTGAACTGCGGACAAATTAACTGGACAAACAAAACATTTCATATACATGTGACCAGTGGTGATATAGAGATTGGGGGTTAAAAACTAGAAGCAGTATTTCAGATGCAGCCAATGATGCTATTGTGCAACTAATGATGCTGTTGTGCAAATATAACAGTGAAATGTCTTTTACCCAAAAAAATAGCTCTATGGCTGAACATGATTCAATCATGGACAGTGGTTCCAGTCCAGAGCGAAACAAGTAAAACCCAATAGAAGCAACCATGTACTGAACATCTAACTTGAATCAATGGTGTCTATTTAACTTGAATGAATTGCTTAAGTTTAATTTAAATAAATGTTTTTCATTTAAATTGAATTATTCAAATATTCACTAAAATGCCTTCAGGGTCTAAGTGGTTAAAGTTTTTTTTTTTTTTTTGAGAGTACTAGCTGATAGTGACAAATAGATTACTTTTCTTATCTACATTTTATCATTATTTAGAAACATTAACACACAAGTAGGCTTATTTTTATAGTGTCTTGTGACACATTAGCTTTATTGGGTTTTATTGACTATATAGATAGGCTTAGTATGTAATATACGCACTGACAAGACTGAGAAAAAGATTTCTATAGACATATCTAGAAAAGCTACCAACATGATAACCCATAATGTTACAGGAAATGACACTGGTTTGGCATGAGTGTGTCTTCACTGAGAGCCTGATCTCACTTCACCTCTCTTGCTGCACAGTGCACACTTCTCTGTTTGACACAACAATGCCCAAACATGACATGTCTGATCATATTTATGACAACACTAGATGGATGAAAAAGGATTCACTTGGAAGTAAGTTCTTGATTCATTTTCTCCTTGTGGTTTTTCTCTTTGTGGTTGTGGTTCTAAATTTAGGTTTGGTGTGTGTGAAGCACAAAATCATGTTTCTTTGAGCCCCAAAGAGGTTTAAGAAAACGGTAAAATCTGTATTATTTTAAAAGAAGTATATATAACATTTCATCCGCGTTTTCAAGCCATTTTAAAACAAATTAGAGTTTACTAAACATGTATTTAGCAAATTATGGGGCAACCCAACCATAGGAACAGTTTTATCGATCTGTGTCGGTAGCTGAAACAATGTATAGTTACTTGAAATGCAAATGCTATTATCCACCTTATTTTCGAACGCGGAAGTAAACATGGGTCCAATATCCGGTTTTTGTGCGGCACTTCCGTTTCCTCGCTTCCCTGGGCTAAATAACATATCGATCGCGAAGGATTATGCAGAGTTGATAGAAAAATGTTACACATGCCGTAGCAGATGAATACTACAAAGAACTAAAGCCCCGCCTCACTCAGTTAGGGTACCGGACCTGGTTGAAAACACTCATGCATCTAGCTGGCAGAGTGACAAAACTTCACCGGCGCCTTCAGCCCCGCCCTAAACATAGTCGAGCCAACGCTGGACTAATATGGAGGTATTTTGTCATGTCAAATGTATTAATAATGCCATAAGAATGCAACCAAAGCATAGGATGGATAGCAATAAGTAGATGGCTATAAATAGTTGTAAATCATACAAAATAAATGCCATGATCATGCCATTATGCCATGATCACTAGATTTTATACAGGGGTTACTATAATGATTTTGTTTCTCCTTGGAGTTTTTATCATGGTTTTTATTGAGACTTCATAGCCCAGCCACTTTTCTGGTATCGGGTGGTCTTCTATAGGTGCTCACGAAATGAAAAGAACAAACATACGGTCGTTTCGATGGTTTCTTCAAATGTAAAGCTTTTAACCACAGGCGAAGGGATTCCTCAGGCCGGCGACACACTGCGTGTCCGTTTTTATTTCGGCTCCCATGTTAACAGGTTAGAACGTGCACACTGCCTGCGTGACACGCGCGTCTCACAGGCGCGGAAAACGCGTGCATGCTATAAATAGAATCGACGCCTATTTTTCACGCGACACGCAAGCGTTTTGGAAGCGTTTCCAGACAAAATAGAATAGGAAAAGATCTTTGTATTTAATTTTACATGAATACATATTAATAAATTACATTTTGATGTTTGAAATTTTAGGTTTTGACAAATGCTGATATAAATGCAATGAAAAAAAATCGATTTTCTAATATTGCACCTGTCAATACAGAACGAAATATCAGGGGTGCAAACACATGTATGGTCAAAAAAGAGAGAGGTAATCGAAGCCCTCGTCCCGCGGCAAATATCCCGATAATACATTGCCACCATCCCCAACCCACCCCTATAGGCACATAGAGTCAAATGAAATTTAGAAAAACTATCTTGCACTTCTTCTTCTTGCTTTACTGCTACTTCCTGAAAACAATTTCACCTGATGATTTGAATAGCTCTTTTTGTAAAGAATTAATAATTCTAGGATGATTGGGGTAATTGTGTAGGGTAGGCCTAGTGCATCTGTATAGAAACTAATAAACAAAATACAAGCATCAGGCATGTGATTGGCTAAGGACAAAAAAGCAGGAAAATATACTGAGACCCCAATATAGGCCATTTATTAGCCTATACTTTAAATTGTCATTTATTTCTGTGATGCAAAGCTGAATTTTCAGGATCATTACTCCAGTAATTACTCCATGATGATTCATTATCAAAGTTGGAAACAGTTCTGCTGCTTAATATTTTTTTAATAACGTGTGATACTTTTAGGATACTTTGATGAATAAAAAGTAATAAAATTAAAATAAAATTAAAAAGGAAGAAGAATTTTTTTTTTTTTTAAAAAATAGAAATCTTTTGTAACAACAATATACTCTACTGGTCAGTAATTTGGGTTGAGTATTTTTTTTCTTTCTTTTTTTTAAATAAATAAATACTTTTATTCAACAAGGATGTGTTAAATTGATAAAAAGTGATAGTAAAGAAGATTTATATTATTAGAAAATATTTTTTATTATTTTGAATAAATGCAGTTCTTTTTAACCTTTTATTCATCAAATATTTTAGGCAGCAGAACTGTTTCCAACACTCATAATAAATCAGATTTCTAAAGGATCATGTGATAGACCGGATGTCACATGCTGAAGACTGGAGTAATGATCCTGAAAATTCAGCTTTGCATCACAGAAATAAGTTATAATTTAAAATTGAAAACCAATTATTTTAAATTGTAATAATATATAACAATATTAAAAAAAAAAATCTGTATTTTTGATCAAATAAATGCAGGCTTGATGAGCAGAAGAAACTTCTTTCAAAAACATTAAAAATAGTAATGTTTCCAAACTTTTGGCCTGTACTGTATTCCCCCCAAAACTGCACAACTGTAGGGTAAAACATTAATAAAAAAGTGATAATAAAAAATGCGTCTTAAAACTGACATGATTGTAACAAAATCACCCTGGGGACTCTGGAGAACTCAGAACAACTGCTAACATTAAGTTTAAGGTAAAAATAACCGCCATGAAATTATAGTATCTTACTATTTTTTTAAATTACAAATATGCATTTGTCAAAACCGAGAGCCTTTCATGCATCAAAATGTAATTTATTAATATGTATTTGCGCCTTCCATTTTGTCTGGAAACTTCCAACACTCTTCTTGCGTGTCGCGTGAAAAATAGGCGTCGGTTGCGGTTCTATTTCTAGCACGCGGTTTCGGCGCGGCTCGAGAAGTGTGTGTGTGTGTGTGTGTGTCACGCAGGCACTGTGCTCTAACACAAGCTCTAACCAGTTAACATGAGAGCCGACATAAAAACGGACACTCCACGCCACGCAGAGAGAAATGTGATGCAGCGCGCGGCAGATCCAGAGTGAGTGAGACAGAAACACTAGTGGTTCACGCTTGCGCACATACTGCTGGTTTGGCGCGCAGTGTTCTGATTCGCTTATTTCCTATTTACTTGTTGGTGGATGCAATCCAGAATTACTGTTGGTTAAATTATAATCAGACTCTCTCAGACCCCCCCCCCCCCCTAAAAAAAAACTCTTCGGATCTGCACGATTCACACAAGTCACCCAAACTGACGTGAAAAAAGCGGGAGGCGCCGAAAAGCGCGCTGTTTGCACCCCTGAAATATTCTGTAGCCTGTTTTGCCGTCAATACTGCCGACGTTGTCTTTGCTGCTATATATATGTTTAACATTAAAGGCCTTCCACAACTCTCTCCCCATTATGTCGAATATAATCACCAATGAATGAGGATCATATGTCACCTAGCAGTGCCGCGTCAGACACGTTTCTGGTGTGCAAAGACATGTAAAACGCCACGCAACAGAAACGCCACGCAGCCAGTGTGTCTCTGGTCGTAGGGCGCCTGATTAAAATGTCAATGATTTCGATGATTAAAACACTCCTGCTCCAAGTAAACCTTTCTTTTGTATCAGTTTATGACAACCTCTAACTGCACAAACAATCCCGGTCTTCCCCGAAGCCATGACGATGAGTTAGTTGTTAGGAACACTTGTTTAATTAACCGATATGGTGAAAAGTGATCAGCGCGCCAGTTACCGGAAGTGCCTGACCGGAAGTCTCGTACAAAATACCGTCAACTGGCTGCGTCCGTATTTCCGTTAAAAATAAGGTGAATAGACATGCAGGCTATACTATTTTTGGACATAAAAATATATTTAACAACTCTCTGTTGGTGCAAAGCTGAAATCTACTGAATTAAAATTATGTCTAAAGATTTTTCTTAAGTATTCTGCACTTTTAAAATGTATTTTATTTTGTAGGTAGGAAATCTACCAAAGAGAAGAAATGTAGACCTATCTTTGCCGTTATTGCTGTTTTCCTCCTCCTGTCTCTGCTGGTAAATGGTGTGCTTGCATATTTGTGTAAGTATTCTCATATTTTACAGGAATTATTACGTTGCATACAGTAGTATACCAGAGGTATATTTACATTTATAGCTACATACATTTATTTATTTCACTGTTCTTTCGCAGATTTCATTAAAGACAAAAATGTGTTGTTGCATTGTGAGCCAGTAACAAACTGCTCAATTTCAGGTAAATCATTCATCTGCATATGTTCAAATGTTATATGATATTCTACTGACAATTTTCTAAAGTCATAGGAACATGACATAGGGCCCTATCATACACCCGGCGTTATGCAGCACCAATCGCGACGCAAGATATGGTGGAATCCGACTTGTCCCGTAGATGGTCTGCTTGTTCGCTTTAACCTCGCGCACGAGCAGAATCGTTTGCTGTCTGTAGAAGCGTTCAGTCTTTTCACTTTTCACATTCCGCCATGTAAGAAGCAATACGCCATGATGCGAGCGCACTACTGGTTTAATGCATGTTACGCCCATATCACACCCATTGTTAAAGGCTCTATGCACGATCGCTTCCGCGTTTTGTAAATAGTGTATATTATAGTTATGGAGAATGTAAGTATAAGGAAGGTATTCAGATTTTCACAGATGGGTCAAAGGACATGCAAACAGAGGCAACAGGATCTGCAGTTGTTGTTCCTAGTTATCAGGTGGAAATTAGTAAAAGAACATCTGATTGTCTGAGTGTGTTTGCAGTTGAACTGTTTGCCATATTGATGGCTTTGGAATGGACAGAACATATTAATGAGAAGGAGATATTAATATGTAGTGACTCTGTAGCAGCTCTTATAAGTATAAAGACGGGAACAACTAGAAGTCATCAAGATCTACTGTATGAAGTGTTATTTGCAAACTCAAGAATGGTTAGGCAGGGGAAAAATGTAGTATATCCGTGGGTACCTGCACATATGGGAATTCAGGGAAATGAGAAGGCGGATAAGGTGGCAAAAGAAGCAGTTAAAAAAGGAGATGTTGAAGTCAACATTAAATTATCAAAATCAGAGGGGAAAGGCATAGTGTGGAGAAGTATAAATCAACAATGGCAACAGAGCTGGGATAATGAAACAAAAGGGAGACATTTACACGAAATTCAAAGCAAAGTAGGTATATCAAGAAGTAGGGGAACAAAGAGGAAAGAGCAGGTGATAATGAGCAGGCTGAGAATTGGGCATAGTAATCTTAATGGTACACTTTTTATTACAGGAAATCATCCTACAGGAATGTGTGAACAATGTCAGGAGGCTGAGACAGTAAAACATATTCTTATAACATGCAGGAAATTTAATCAGGAAAGACAAGAAATGTTAACACAACTAAAAAAAATAAGAAAGGTAGATAATACAGTAAAAAGTTTATTGGAGTATGGAGAGAGTGTGGAGGGTAGGAAAGTGATATTTGGTTTTCTGAGGATAACTGGATTAGATAGGAGGATTTAGTATGAATGAGAACAAAGGGTAATTAAAACCGAAAGGTGGCAGTAATGCAACTCAAAGGATGCCAGCTGCCTTAAAAACCCAAAAAGAAGAAGAAGAAGAAGCTTCCGCGTTTTGTCTCAGCCCGCCCAGTTACATCCGGTCATTCCGGTGCTGCGTCAGAAGCCGTTTTTGCATTAGGTGGAGATAATGGCAAATTACACTCTCTGTTTACAAGAACTTCCTGCGGTTAACGTGAATGATGTAAACAATATTGTGAGGCAGTTAACTGTCACAAATATGAGTAAGAAAGAGAAGTTCTTTAAATTAAAAATTTCGAGCTACATCGACAACTTTGAGGGTGAGTATTCTCTCATATCACGCAAAATCCGACTAGCGAATCAGTTTCTAAAATCGTTGTCTCCGTTTCTGTGAAAATGAATTTTATTAAAGTGAGCTCGGGATCGTTGCGTCACGCCGCAATGCATTGTGGGAATCACGGTACGGAAGTAGATGTACTGTATAGTAGCGTATATTAGGCAGTAGGTAACGTTGATCATTTGGTCATTAATTTAGGTTATTTTTTGGCAAATGGTTCAGTATTGCTGTATTGTGAACTGCTGTAATCGGTCTCATGATCGACAGGGGAAACGCCTCATAAATCATAATAGTTTTCCCTATTTTCGTTGAATGGCTTGGGTCGCCGCTGGTCGTCAACCGGACGAAAACAGTGGATTATTGCACGTATGATAAATTACTCCTGAAGTGTAACAAACCCGCATAGACAAGCTTCATAGCTCACATAATCTGACAAGTGTGTGTGTGTGTGTGTGTGTGTGTGTGTGTGTGTGTGTGTGTGTGTGTGTGTGTGTGTGTGTGTGTGTGTGTGTGTGTGTGTGTGTCACCACTGATGCTTAGTTCACGGTGCGAACGATTGTTTTCTCCGCGTTTACCTTGTAGATATGCAGATCTTGCACTCATCCATTTGTGAACTGCAAGTGAGCCTCCAGTGACAAGTTTCTACTTTTCTAAAAGTGTCTACTTTTAAACAAACAATTCAAAACGAAAGAAAACAGACAGCTCTCTGCTTATGTAAGTTAATCAGTATGCAATTTGCATTTCTCTCTGGCGCGTACAGCGAAGATCGCCAATCAGCATCGTCAACCTCATCTTTGCAGCCGACTGTGACAAAAAAAAACCCATTTGTTTATTAAACAATTAAAATGTGTGTGTGAATGTTGTTGCCGAGGGCACAGGAAATTGTAAATCCGGCTCTGGATCGGAGGTGTAAGCGCTCACTCCACAGACCAGGTAGGAAAATATCAGGGAAACTGAGGCTTGGTATTAGCCTACTCCAGACTTTATTCATAGGGATCGATTCGCCTATAATCTAATATTTTTTTAAGTAGCGTTGTTTGGCTTCATTATTAAGTTTGTCAGTATACAGTATAGCCAACTTTTTTTGTCACGGCCCATAACTTTTTCTCTTTCTTTCTCGGTGCCGGTGGAGACCGGTCGGCTACGCTATTACCAGAGCCCGTCTACGGAGAGCCTTGGCACTCCCTATTCAGCCCCATTGTATTGATTTTGGTTGCAGTTCCATTAGAATTCCACTGGGGGTGATCGCGAGCGAGTGCAGACTGAATGGGAGTCAATGGGGCTAGACGGCTAAATGTGTCTCTTTCACCCGATTGCCATTGAGAAATCTCAGATTTTATTGTAGGTTTTGCAAGTTCAACATGTGTTATAGGTCGAAAGTTGAATGAACGAGTACTTATTTCTTTTCTATTTCTTACAGGTTGAGTTGTTGTTGCCCATAACACGCTAGCATTCTGCTAATGACGTCAGCATTCTGACGTCATTGACATTTTAAAAGACTTTTTAAACCAAATAAGTGACTCTAAAAAAATCTAACACCCAGCAATGTGTAATTTATTTGCATCTTCTTTCGAATACAACATTCAAATTACTAGACAAAAAATTATATCCTGAGAAAAGTGGGTTTTGAGGGTTTTTCGCCATAGACCTCCATTCATTCTGCACTCGCTCGCGACAGAGACGTGTTACTGCAACCAATCCAGAACCCGGAAGTAAGCAGAGAGTGCCAATTCTCTTCCTATTAGACATTCTCTGCTATTACTTTATTCCGAACGCTTCTGCGTTGCCTCTAAAATGGCCGCCGTTACCCACAATGCATCATTCCATAACGTCTACGCCCGAGCTCTATAGAATGCGCTATGCGGAAGTAAAGACGCCGGCTGAGATCCTACCGGAAATATGTCAGCAGCGTTCGTGCATAGAGCCTATAGCGGAGGATTTTTTACTTCCGGGTGAATCACCTATACTATTGGTCCTCCTAATTGTCAATCATTCTGGTGAATCAATCAAACTTTTCAAAAAGTGGAGAGGGCGGGTCTTATCTAAAATTCGGAAAGATCCTCCGCTATACCTTTAATTAAGAGAATAGGGACAACCCTTTGAGACCATGGGCTGGGCACGCTGACCATTTTCCCTGTCGTTAAACTAGCAAAAATGGATTTAGACACATCCTAACTGCTCTTGAGGCATGCGCTTTAGACCATGCGCTAAGATGTTAAAATAGGGCCCATAGAGTGAAACGGCTTCTTGAGCAAGAAAATATGTAGGACGGACTTGATCTTGTCTATCTGGAATTGATTGGATGTTTGTGGTGTGCTATTGCTGTGATGTCATGTGAGTGACAGATTGTCCCACCCTTTCGTCAGTAGCCTAAACACATCAGAGGAGAGAAGTGGAGAAGTTATTTTGATCAGGGCCGGCCCGAGGCATAAGCGAACTAAGCGGCTGCTTGGGGCCCCCTCGCCACCAGGGGGCCCCCAAGCAAGTTTTTATTTTATTTTTTTATATTAATTAAATTAAACAAGTGACATAAATGAATGAATGGATTAATAATTCAAGACAAGAAAATTCTCAATTTCATGATCAATATACCTGCTACAATTGCTGCTGTGTCTGCCAGTGTTTGAGTCATGCGCATAACCTCGCGTGCATAGACATTTCGTGCGCAAAGTCACAGTAATGTTAAGCCATGTCTCAAAAATTTGATTTGATCAATGATTTATCCTTTAAATTTAATGATATTCAGAACAGAACAGGGCTCACGTATCTCTCATTAGAATCAAAATGTTTCAACATTCGCGATGGATTTGGATGGTAAACTATTCTTTATTATAGGCTTCTTTGTACTTCACCCACGTTCCAATATCAAGGGAAAAAATCATTCTCTTCACATGCGCAAAAATGTGCTTGAAATCCAATATCGAGGGAAAAAATCATTCTCTTTACATGCGCAAAAATGTGCTTGAAATCCAATATCGAGGGAAAAAATCATTCTCTTCACATGCGCAAAAATGTGGAAACATCACAGTGGAGCGGTGCTTAGGCTACGCAGCGCTGAATGGTACGAATTGTAGGCTACTACTGACTATTTAAACAGAGCAGTGTAATTTTTACATGTTAGGTTGACTATTTTATTATTATATTTTATTACGGCTATAACGAACAGGCTGCGATGTAAAGATTGCAATGCTGGAATATGTTTTGTGTGTGTGTGTGTGTGTGTGTGTGTGTGTGTGTGTGTGTGTGTGAGGCGTGGGCGTGATCGAACAGTGGAAACATAAAAACATACTCCGTCATGTTCATACAAGACGTCATTCAAACTGCAAAGTGTTGCAAAACGTTGGAGGATATTTTGCAATAAATGTTTTTTAATATGTTTTGTGACAATTTGTTTTCAGAAGTTTCAAAGAGTTAGTAAAAGAGTAAAGAAAAAGTTAAAACATTTTTATTTAAGTATCTATTTTTTAAAATGGTATCTAAGTATTTATTTTGTATTAATACATAACCTCATTGTATTAATTTATAATGTAACATTATAGCGTGACATTTGTGTCAATAATCGCCAAACAGGTGACTCCGTGTGGTGGGAGGGGGCCCCCAAATCAAATTCTGCTAAGGGCCCCCAAAAGGCTCAGGCCGGCACTGATTTTGATGATAGATTATGAAGGTAGCCTACATGAATATAAAAAATAATGATTTCAATCCATTAAAATATCATTATCCAATCAAAATATAATCATATAAGTGACCATATCCAATATGTTGCTGTTTTTATAATGCTTATGCCGCAGTCGACCACTCCTTTACTCATACAGGATCATTTTAGTGGACGAATTATATTTGTGGGGTAACACAGTGCTGTTTTACTTGGTCAAAACAATCACGCTAAAAATACTTTTGAGTTTGTTTAAAGTTATGTTATAACGTTACTCCGTTCTTTCGCTCGGTGACTCGTGTGAGACACTTGTTGCAAACTGCAGTAAGCGATTGAAAGAATATCATATTAATAAAAGCTGGATAATTTTTGTTGCTAAATGGCATGCAATTCATTTTAATATTGAGAGGTGGAGGAAATACTGTATCCTAACTGTTACTACTACAAATAAAGCTCTTTCTGATTATGCTATGTTAGCAACTTGACATAATAGTGTTGTCTGATTTACTTTTCGGGTTCAAACATGTTACTCGAGAAAACGAGATTCAAGCAATAAGACTAACCGTGTTGAGCTAGGCTATATACGTTTTCGGTTGATAAATGTATCTAAACAGTTGCTCAACTGTCTAATAAAGCACAATATATTAAAGTGGAAATCGAGGGTAATGCGGATATTACATCATTGACAGGCGATGCAATGACACAGGATGTTACACTGAGTAAAATAGCTGATTTCTCCGGATTTAAACATTGTTGGAAACATTTGGGTTAATGTACACAAGTCAACAAAATATATAACATTGTTCTAGTGTTTTTTGGAGATTTTAATCCAAAATTCTTACACATTGTTATTTTAAAAACAGGCTGAAATATTTGTTGAGTATGGTCAATTTTGATTTCATAGTGACTTTAAGTAATCTTTGATTTTCTTCATTCCTCACATCCCTATTCAGAAAATGAACAAGGTAGTCCAGGGTGCACGTATGAGGAATGGAGGTCATTTGATTACTGCCCAGGTAAAACCATGTCTTGTTTTTCAACATACAGTACACAAGAGCTAGTGTATTATCTTTAAAATCTGCAATTAATTACGTTTAAAGTAATCTGTCTTTAACTCTTTTTTTTAATCAGTAAAATAACAGTCTTGAATGCTCTGTGCTTCTGTACACATTCTGTCTGAGTCTCCTTGCCATGTCTATTCTTGTGTTTTTAACAATGAGTCATTCCAAAATATTTTAGAACCCCATTTAAAGTATGTAAAGGTGCAGGTCAGCAGGGTTTCTGTTTTTTTTACAACCTACAAATGTGCTTCTAGCTAAACCACAGACATACAGTCTTGTTTCCTCTTTAAAAAAACAACAACAACCTGTCTCTGTAGATTTGCCAGAGCAGTGGTTAAAAGGCAACGGCAGCTTCTATGTTTTCTCCAACCACAACAAGACCTGGAGCTCCAGCAGAAAGCACTGCCAGGATCTGGGTGGTGATCTGGTCTTTATTAACAACACAGAGGAGAAGGTACATCAAAATGTCTGTATTGTACCGACATTGAGCATGTTTTTAAAAGAACAAATGTGAGAGAAGTGGGTACAGGTGTGAAACGTCTACAAAGTTGAGGCAAGTGTAATTTGGTCACATAAAATATAGTTTAATTGATAAAGCCATACACAGGATTTCATTGAAAACGATGAATGAAACCAATGTTTTTAAAATAGAAACAAATGTGAGAAAAGTGGGACCAGGTGTGAAAACCCATTGTGTTTTCACAAAAAAGTTGCAGTAATATTACTATAATTGATATTTCAGTTTGTAAAAGCCATACATAAACATTTTTATGATAAAGCCGTAATAGAATAAATAGTACACAATATGATGTGTTTGTTACGCAGGAATTTCTTGCTCGGAGACTATGTGGTACTGGTGAATCTGATCTCTACTGGGCTGGGAACAGTGCTGGCAACTGGGCAGATCTGAATTCCAAACAACACAACTGTGCTGTACTCAAAGGAAATGCACAAGAAGACATTTCTTGCTTGAGAGAAGAGAGGAGCATTTGTGAGATCCCATGCCTTCAGTAGACCTAGAGTTTTATATATATATATATATATATATATATATATATATATATATATATATATATATATATATATATATATATATATATATATATATAATGCTGGGTTGTTTCAAATTCGTTAAATTCGTAAATTACATTTTTAACCACATGTTTGGGTTTGTCCATATTTGACCCAAAATTGGGTTAAAACAACCCAGTATTTTTTAGAGTGTATATATATAGGAGATTAATAGTCTTATTTGATATTACTTTTTGTATACTTGTTTTCACATATCCTTACTATTCCATGTTTGATATGGGAATCTACTGAAATGTCATACTTTACATATAATTTTTTTAATGTTGTAAAACTTTTGTGATTTATGTACAATACACAAACAATACAAATACAAACAATTTATTAGCATAAGTCTAGTGAATAGTTACAGATTCCTCTTTTTTGTCTACAGAACATGTATTGCTGGAATATAATTTACCATAAAAATCGGATACATACTTTGAAATAATAATAGGGTCCTGTGTTTCATGGCCATTAATATTAAGCTTTCTAATAGATGTATATTCTCCATTCCTTTTCTCCAAATTATAAAAGTATCTGGAATTAGTTTCTCCTTCCTCCAACCAACTTCTTTGTGATCTAACAAATGAACCTTTTGCCTTGATTATATATAATTTATCTAACTCAGCCTGCAAATTAATTAACAAATTAGAATTCCCATCACTGTCATTATTAGTAATATTACAAATAGCTTTAATAATTTCCTCTTCCTTTAATTTATTAGACTTCGCAACTTCTTTGCCTTTATCAATTGCACTAATTCTAATCTGAAACTTCATGAGCTCCCAATTTTGACAGTATAAATTTGTTCGCTTAGCTTTATTCCAATATGTTTGTATTATTTTCTTAATTTCATGTTGAAAACTATCAATTTCTAATAATCTATTATTAAACTTCCAATAAGTCTTAGAGCTTTTATGTGATGTTTCGTTATTCATTTTAATGAGAAGATAAATCATTTTGTGATCAGACAATATTGATGGTTCAATTGATACTCTGTTTGTATTTTGTTCTAATGAACTAGAAATTAACCAAAAATCAATTCTTGACTGTTTAGATTTATCCCTATTACTCCACGTGTACTCTTTCAAATGTGGGTATTTATATCTCCATATATCAATTACCCCTACATTTTCACAAAATATTGATAGCTCTGAATCACTTGTAGGTGATTTAATTGGAATAGGAATTCTATCCATCTTAACATTTGGGACAGTATTGAAGTCCCCACCTAGAATAATTTCAATATCATGAAATCTTTTCCTTATTTTGCTTATCTCATTTTCAATTTCAGAGAACAAATCAGCATTATATTTTTTTTTATATTTGAGGCATATACAGTACCTAACAAAAACATTTTACCATCAATGGATACCGTTAGGATTATCCATCTCCCTCCATTGTGGACTTTGCTATTAACAATTTTACCTTTAAATGAACCTTTTAAAATTGCAACTCCTGCTGAGTGATTACTTCCAAAAGAATGCCAAATTTTTTCCAAAAATTTTCCAAAAATTCACATCTGAAGAACAAGCATGAGTCTCTTGTAAGAAATAAAAATCTACATTAAATCTCTTGCAATACAAAAAAACAGCCTTTCGTTTTGTTAAATCTCGAATACCCCTCACATTAACCCCTTTATAGGGCACTCATTGAAATACTTTGAAATTCTAAATTTCAACCATAGAGTGTTATTGGAGGATATTATAAGACTTCTAAACATTTGTGAGATTTAAAAAAAATATATTTTTTTTAGGTTGGAAATCAAGGGCAATGAAGTTACCATATATGGTTCCTCGCCAGTCTAGGGTAATGTTTTTCCCTTAAAAACTGTATATATAAAAATATAATAAAAACATAAACTTGTTAAAAAACATAAAAATATTTATTTAGTAACATTTTAAATTATTATTAGGAACATTTTAATTAAATTATTATTAGGAACATTTAAAATTATTATTAGGAACATTTTTAGGGTTATTATATAGGGTATTCATTTATGGTTTGTGCTCCTAAGAACATCTAATATGATTCATGTTTTATAAATGCACATTTGTGCATTTATAAATGTTATAAATAAATGTATACATTTATAAAAGATCTGTACTACTGATCTTTGGTATGGTCAAGTACTGGTGGTACCACTTATTTTAGCAGTAATAAGTCTCACAGTAAAAAAACCAATACATGGCATTTAACTATGATAAAAACTGTTTCAAGGAACAAAAAGATAACGACATGAACTTTTAATGAACACAACTACAGAAGAAAGAAAGAAAAACTCTTAAAGAAAAACTCTTAAGAGCTAAGGTATATGTAACTCAAAGGGTGCAAATTCCTTATCCGTTTATAATTTTTCCGCTAACAGTATTCACGACTCTTGCGTTGCTCGCCGCCATTTTTAAAAGGTCAAAGGTTATCTCATCTCGGCAACTCGTGCATCAAAATATTCTACGAGTTGCCCAGTGGAAAATACCACATGAGGGGGTGTTCATGTGCATTTTCCATGTTGGCTTTTGGTATTTACCATAATTACCATAGCACGTGAAGGCACCATAACAATCCTTCGTTTTACTCGCGTTTTCGCAGTTTCCCAAGTCATATACAGCCACGCAGCAGCACTTTTACAACTCAGTCCGGCTGAGGCTGAAGCCCCCTTCCGGCGGGAAGGAGATGCTACTGGGAAAGTGACGTGAAAGCACTAAAGCACACCCTGAAGTGGTGAGGAAGTGTTCAGTAACGTTATGGCTGTACTTGTCAGCAGCACATAGGCTAACAACATTTTGCACCTCACAACATGTGGATTGCTGTCGTCTTAATCTCTTTGGCTTTAGTGGCCATTGTCTTCAAATATTTGTTGAGAACGCCTGGGCCGAACCCTTTCGGTATCGATACGCGCGAGCCGTTGAAGCCCATGGTGTTTGACCGTAAGCTGAAGAACAAAGTCCTGAAACAAGGTCAGTTAACGTACGAATGTCAACTTACGTACTACTGTACTGTCTATTGAAGTGTTAATATTGCTGACTAGATAATACGGTTTTGATTGACAATACGACCATACGATTGAGTTATGCTTAACAGTAAGTTATTGTAAAATGCGTCTTAAATGTGTACTTTAAATTAATTAGCCTACCTTTTACTGACCCTTTGCATCTATCTATCTATCTATCTATCTATCTATCTATCTATCTATCTATCTATCTATCTATCTATCTATCTATCTATCTATCTATCTATCTATGACAGCTTAACAAAACCTTTTTCCTGCATCAAATGATTTGCTTTTGCTTATCACTAAAAATCCTTAAAATAGTCTAACTCCACATTTGTTTCCACATCCAGGCTTCCTGGCCAGTAAGGTCCCCCAGGATTTGGATGCAATAGTGGTTGGCAGTGGGATTGGTGGATTGGCAATTGCTGTCCTGTTGGCTAAAGTTGGTAAGAAGGTTCTGGTTCTGGAGCAACATGACCGGGCTGGAGGATGCTGTCACACCTTCACAGAGCAAGGCTTTGAGTTTGATGTTGGTGAGAATGAATTTTGTACCTCATCCTGATAAACCCTATAAAAGAGGCTTTGTCAAAGATAAGCACATTTATCGAGTCTTATTAAACCAATTATCATAGCCAGATATAGCCTGGGTGCCAGCCCGAACCCCGTCCACAACATTTTTTGGTCGGGAAGTTTGGTCTGGACTCGATCCATTGAGTAATTATGCTCGGCTCCCAGAAGGCCGAGCCAATCAAATTGCCAGGGCGGGCTTTAATCGATGATGGACAGATGATCGTTACGTAATCACCCACGTCATCAAAGAGTGGAACCTTGGGTTGAATTAGTTTACAACAAAGACGACTGCAGCTGGAGAATTGAGATTTCACGAGTTCACACTTACAAATAAGTCAGATAGAATAAATGCGTATATGAGATTTAACGAGTTCACACAAATAAGTCAGATAAATGCGTAGTGCAGAGTTTTTTTTTTTTCCTGGTTCGGTTGAGACACGCCCCATAATCAAAGCCTTATGAAGCAGTATCAGACTCACATTCTGACTAGAATATGCCTTTCCCCTGCCTCAGGTAT
This sequence comes from Scardinius erythrophthalmus, assembly GCF_964197995.2. Taxonomy (NCBI): domain Eukaryota; kingdom Metazoa; phylum Chordata; class Actinopteri; order Cypriniformes; family Leuciscidae; genus Scardinius; species Scardinius erythrophthalmus. The sequence continues at coordinate 39,757,112 of NC_138221.1, forward strand.
CCACTATATTGGGGAACTGCAGCATCACAGGCAACTTCGCTGTGTGATAGACCAGTTGACCAATGGGCAGCTGCAGTGGGAGCCGCTGGATAACCCCTTTGATAAAGTGGTCCTGGGTCCACCAGAAAATCGGCGCATATACCCCATCTACAGTGGACGGAAACGCTATATGGACGAACTGAAGAAGTGCTTCCCAGGGGAGGAAAAGGCCATTGAGGAATATGTGAGACTTTGCATGGTGAGAAACAAGTATAGTGTTTAGTAGGTGGTTTAGATATTAAAATACAGGGGTTGTCTATCAGGTATCAGTGGATATGCTGGTCATATGGAAGCTGTTTTTTATTCTAATACATACACTACTGTTCAAAGGTTTTTGAAAGAAGTCTCCTATGCTCACCATGACTGCATTTATTTGGTCAAAAATACAGTTGTGTAAAATTCCTGTGATTCAAAAGCTGAATTTTCAGCATAATTACTCCAGTCTTCAGTGTCACATGATCCATCAGAAATCATTCAATATGTTGATTTGGCGCTCAAGAAACATTTCTTACTATAATCAATGCTTTGTATTTTGGTGTAAACCATATCTAAAAGTTCAAAAGAAAAGCATTTATCTGAAATAGAAATCTTTTGTTACATTATAATTGCTTTACTGTCAATTTTGATCAATTTAAAGCATACTTGCTGAATAAAAGTATTAATTTCTTTCCAAAAGAAAGAAAGGTCTTACTGACCCCACACTTTTAGTTGAAGCCATTCCGTGCTCTAATAATCTAGGGTATTTTAATGCCCTTTGAAGTTAAAGAAGAAATGTCTTTATGACTGTATGTATCAGTTTGCATGACCTTTACCCCACAATCACAGCCACAGACAGGCACTAAAGATTGTTAATGCACTATCCTACGTGTCATTTGACTTAGAAATTGATTAGACTTCATGGAGTAAAACACAAACTAACCCTGATTTTTAATACTCCTGTCAGAAAGTTGGGAGGGGCGTATGGTTCGTGGGTCTGCTGAAGCTCCTCCCAATTCCTCTTGCAAAGTTCCTGGTGTACACAGGCCTGGCCAAACACCTCTCTACCTTTTTCCGATATGCGTCCCGCAGCCTGACAGATGTGGTGAATGAGCTCACACAGAATAAGGACCTGAGAGCTGTGTTGTGCTACATCTTTGGGACCTACGGTAAGAAAATCATGCCTGATGGGAAATTAAGATATCAGTTTGTTGTTGTATTGGTTTGGGTGCATAAAGCTCTCAGCCACTGACCTTCTTTGGTTTTTGTGTTTGGTAAACAGGTAAAATGCCCAAAGAAGCAAGCTTTTCCATGCACTCTTTGCTTGTGTGCCACTTCATGAATGGTGCCTGGTACCCACAGGGTGGTGCTAGTGAGATCGCCTACCACATGATCCCCATCATTGAGAAGGCAGGAGGTGCTGTGCTTGTTAGAGCACCTGTCAACCGCATACTCCTCAATGACGCTAAAGAGGCTATTGGTAACACGTCCCACACAACTCTTTTATGAGAATATACAGAAGCTTTTAGCTTCTTGCAGCATTGTTTTGTACTGTACATTTCCCTGGCTGTGAATTATACGTTTTACAGTTGATTCGATTTAAATGAGACATGCATTTTTACAGTGGATTTAATGACTGGATTGTTCTGTTGGCATTTCTGCAGGTGTGAGTGTTCTGAAGGGGCAGGAGGAGGTGCACATACACGCTCCCATGGTGATTTCAGATGCTGGAATCTTTAATACATACCAGCATCTCCTGCCTAAAGATGTGCAGAGTATGCCTGGTGAGAGAGAGTTTATTCTGTTATTAAAGATGAAGGTTCTCAGAGAGCTACTGGATTTCCTGCACATTGTAGATTGTTATTAATATTATCATAATTATTATCATTATTTATTATTATTATCATCATAATTATATCAATCAGTATCACAATACCTTTTTGTATTAAATTGTTAAACTTTATATTTTATTTACGTGAAAGATCCATCAATGTTAGCATTGCAGTACAACAAAAACAACATTTTTATATTATTATTATTAATCATTCATCAATAATCAGATAAATTTTTAAGTTTAAAATAGAAAGAATGGTACATCTATAAAATAATATATTATATTATTGATTAATAATAATATGTTGTGGTTGTTGTTGTACTGTAATGCTTGGACTTATTTATGTAACCTAAATGTTAGTATTGCAATATAGAATTATTAAATCAATGTATTAATACATTTTTTGTTTTACATATTTTAAACATTTATGGGCTTTATTTATGGGAAAGATTCATCAATGTTAGGCATTGCAATACAGTCTCAAAAAAACTATCAACTACATTATTATTAGCAGTGCTAACATTTCAAATAAAATAAGGCATATATTTGAAATTAAAACATGAGACCTAATGCTATGCCATCAGTAAAGTTGAAACCTCTTTGCTGTGACGTTTGTTAAGTATTCCTTTTAATGTGAGCGTACTGTGTGGTCTTTTTGTGATGGTACTGTGCAGCGATCCAGAAACAGCTGAGTATGGTGCAGCACGGAGATGGGGGTCTCAGTATTTTTATTGGCGTGGATGGGACAAAGGAGGAGCTGGACCTAAAAGCAGACAATTTCATTATCTTCCCTGAGAACAATTTGGATGAGCTGTGAGTGTGAACCTACCTATCCTAAAAAGGATGCAATCAAAATGTTGTGTGCTCCTCAATCATTGTCTACTGTAAAATCAGCACTGTTCTCGTTATGTGCTAATGTCTGCTATTCTTCCAGGGTGGAGGGTTACATGAAAGGGAGCAGGGAAGAATCTTCTAAAAGTAACCCTATGATTTTTGTGGCCTCGCCTTCAGCCAAAGACCCAACCTGGCCAGAAAGAAAACCAGGTAGAGAGAAAAAAAGTTCACATCTGGAATTAATAGTTTTGTTGATCGGATCACAAGTGGACAGAGCTACATGAATGTGTAAATGAGATGCAAAGTGTTTTGAGCTTGTCCGCATTTTACCACACGAGCGTACGAATGTGATGTAATCAAATCAGTTACTACAGGTTCTCCAATAAAGTAACTGACAATTCTGCTTGATGCATCATCAAAATCCAAATATGTTTCGCCTACAGGTAAATCCACCTTGACTGTTGTTAGCTTTGCTAACTATGAATGGTTTGAAGAGTGGAAAGATGACAAAATCAAGAACAGAAGCACAGATTATAAGGAGCTGAAGCAGGCGTTCATCAATAACATATTAGAAGCAGTGACTGAGATCTTTCCTAAGATCAAGGACAGGGTATGAACTCTACAAACACAGTCTTTGTCTTTTTTGATTTCATTTGTATTATGCACTGTTTTTGTCTGTCTCTATCTGCAGATTGAATTTGTGGATGCAGGCACCCCAATCACAAATCAGCATTACATAGGCGCTCCTAAAGGGGAGATCTATGGTGCTGATCACGGAATTCCTCGCTTTAGCCCTGAGCTGAATGCCATCATCAGACCACAGACACCCGTTAAAAACCTCTTCCTCACAGGTGGGTGCGTCTGATTCTGCCTGGTTTGGCTTAATGCAGGGTTTCATAAACTTTTTTTGTCAGCCGAACCGCTTAGATGTGAAATATTTACTTGAAGTACCCCTTGAGATTTTAAATTAACACTTTAATTATTGATTTACGAGTTGTCATGTTCATGATTCTCTGATGTTCATGATAATAATGTGATCAAAAATAAGGCAATTGTTTGTTTGTTTTCATCTGTTCATCTTTGTTTTTTTCCCTGTAATACAGAGTTTATATCTCACAATTCTAAGATAAAAAGTCAGAATAGAAAACTCACAATTCTGACTTTTTCTCGCAATTGCAAGTGCTTATCTCGCAATTCTGACTTTATTTATCGCAATTGTGTTTATAACTCGCAATTCTGACTTTTTCTCAGATTTGTGAGATATAAACTCGCAATTATGTTTTTTTTTTAATTCTGTGGCGGAAACAAACTCATAAGTAACAGTATGTTTTAATGCTAACTAAAAAAATGAATTATATTTGTACTGTAAAAAAATATATTATTAAGAATTAAATTATTTCTTTCACTCTGATACACGCAGACTCAGTGCATCAGACATTACAGTTATTTAATTAAATTTCAGGCTTTTATTTGATAATCATCACTCTAAATCATATTGCTTAGCTTTTCATGAACGAACGAAAAGCTCACGAACGAACCCTTGTTTGGGAAACCCTGCCTTAATACATGCAAGTCCATATGTGTACCATCCAGAAGTATATTTTGAGACATGGGCCATGCCTTGCATTTTTGTATTTGCTGTTTAAAATGAAGAATACGTAAGGTGCATTTCAGTGATGGTTCTGAGATCTCTGGTTTGTCCCCTTTCTCTTTCAAATCTGCACTTCGCTTACAGGTCAGGATATGATGATGTGTGGTTTTGCTGGAGCGTTGGCAGGAGCGCTGACGTGTGGTTCTGTCATCCTGAAACGTAATCTTCATCTGGATGCCATCAGTCTCACCAGAAAAGCCAAGAATTGCAACAACAAGAAGAAAGAATAAGTGTCTGTAACACATAATCTACATAATCATTTGTGTGTGTGTATAAATCTGATATATATATATTTTATATAATATAATTAAAAAATTAACCTCTGCACAACCTAACAATAATGCAGTTAATCAAGTGCCTTACTGGTTTAAAACACGGCTATAATTTCAAATCTACTTTTAAAGGGAAACAAGTCAGATTCAGTCAAATTATAACCTGTGAAATAATGCACTTAATCAAGGGTTTTGTAAAAACAGTGCTGCTGTTATAATGACATTTTACTAAACCCATTAACCTTTTTGTATGTGTGTGAAAAGCAGAAGACAGATGCACTTTGTAATTTGGGTTTTTGTAACTAACTGTAAACTTAAGTCTTAGTTGCACTTAGATAGAATGAATGATTGTGGATCTAGGACTCTAGGTCTGTATAAAGGGTTTATGCAAATGATATATTTGAGAAGCTGTCTGATGATGGAATGTGCACATTTATATTTACCTGTGTATTTTGCTACCTTTTAAGTTGCAGTGATATTGTTTAAATGTGCTAATTAATATACAACGGATGCTTGTCCGGAATCCGGAATAAATATGTTGATTTGAACAACAAACCACTGTGTGAAATGGATGTGGTTTTACATCAAGGGGGCAGTGTGGCTGCAAGTCTCAAAATGGCAGATATTGATAAATGCATTTTTTTCTGAAATTGTTGTATCGTCGGATTAATCATCAGGACCCTGCAAGAAAAAAAAGAGATAATCTTTAACAAGCCTAAAGTCTGTGTCTAAAGTAATTTGCATGGTATAAGTTAAAGGTATTAAATATGCAGGTTTTTTATTTATATTTATAGCCTACGATATACGATTTTTATCGACATTCAGTGCATAAGTGTATATATCTTTTCACCTGAGAAAATAGTTTTTCTTAAATAGTTTAGTGAAATGGGGAAAATCCATCCGAATTCTACAGCTGTTCATTGGCTGGTGGTCCCGATATAAATCTCACACCCCTGCAGGTCGCGAGGTTTTATTAAAATCATGGCAAACAAAACGTATTGATCAGTGTGTGTCAGTGATCCGAAATAGTAGATTCTCCTGCTAAAGGCTTTGGATGCCATTGACCGAAGAGGTAAGTCAGTAAATTATAACGTTTTATGTACAGTTTTCAATGAACAAACAACACAACCTGCACGCTTACCGCGGTATTAAAGAAGATATCATTTTCAATAAACAATTTTATCATGATGTTAAGGAGAAATTCAGATCGCGTCACCGCTGATGGCATTTGGGTCATTCGACACGATTGTGGAAACTGGAAAAGTCGAATTTATTTTAATCTCAGTAAGTCAATGTACACACTTATTTAATTTTACATGCCAGTGGAATGTCGTCCTTTACATTTCCCCCCCGGAATTCAATCAAGTATATTCATAAAGATTATTATAGGCCTGTTTATCTAATTGTTGTTTATTCGGTTTATCAATTTAATTTTAAACGGTTAACTAACAGGCCGAGTAATTTGAATCGCTTGAACACCAGTAAAATGGAAAGTCTTAACAAAGCTCGGTCCGACTTTCTTAATGACTTAATGCCTTTTGTAATTGCAGTAACACGGACTGACAGATTGCTCTGATCCAAACATGGATGACAGTTGTTGGGAGAGCTCAGAATCAGATTATGAATTCCTGGCAGAAATCGGCCAGGGCTCCTACGGGAAAGTGTACAAAGCCAGAGAGAGGCGCGACAAGCAGCGTCTCATAGCGGTGAAGAGACTGAACCTCCCCGAGGACCCAGAGTGTGGCATCCCTCAGTTCGTTATACGAGAAGTGGCTCTTCTGCGAAAAATAGAGCACTTCAACCACCCCAACATAGTCAAGTGAGTATGGAAACGGTCGGTCAAATAGCCTACCAAAGAAGGTTTGAGAAGTAGAGTTGAGTTTTCAGTTTGAGCACTGTGACCTCTCTCTCTCTCTCTCTCTCTCTCTCTCTCTCTACTTTTTATTTATGGACCAAAGTATATTAAAAGTAGGAGGGATGAACATGTTCTGTTAAATTTTCTTTTTGGTCAGGCAAAATTGGCGATATGGTTATCAAGAAAACATTGCTTGATCGATGCTGGGTCAACTGATGTTGTGTCTGTTTTAAAAGGGTTATTAAAATCTCGTATTAAAATTGAGTTTACATATTATAAATTGGTCAATGATATGGAGATGTTTAAAGGTAAATGGGCTGTAAATCATTGTATTTGTGATGTTGATGTTGATGAGTGTTTACTGTTTAATATTTAAAAAAAAAAAAAAAAAAAACTTGATGTATGTATAAATGTACTGTAAGTAGGCACAAAAGTTTTTGAATTGATGTTGTTATTATGATTATTTAATAAGGCTCTTATGTATTTATTGAATGATTAAAGAAGACCTAAAAGTCAAAAAAAGTCTCTCTCTCTCTCTCTCTCTCTCTCTCTCTCTCTCTCTCTCTCTCTCTCTCTCTCTTTAGGTTGCTGAATGTTTCAGCTGGATGGCAGAACCAGAAGTTTGACCTGATGTTGGTGTTTGAATATATCGATCAAGATCTGACCACATTTCTCAGCAAAGCATCAGCAAAAGGCCTGGCCAGGGACAAAATTAAGGTTTGAACTTTGCTCCTCTCATTTTGCAGTGACAATTTTGAATAAATTAGTAATAGTACTGCAGTAAATATTTTCTCTGTGAACATCAGTTTTTGTATAGCTATAAAAGAGTTATTGAACACTTCATCCATCCATCATAAAAGTAATCCATACGGCTCCAGGTGGTTAATAAAGGCCTTCTGAAGCGAATCGATGCGTTTTTATTAGAAAAATATCCCTAATTATAACTTTCAGATTTTTTTTTTCAGCTGATGTACGATAAAAACATTGATAGCCAATCAGAGCTCAGTTTTAAAGAGCATTTAAAGTGCCAGATGACAAAACTGCATCTTACAATAAACAGAATGATATTGTGTGTTGGTGTGGACTTTAATATAGTTATTGTTATATTTATCTTCATAGTTATCGTTCTTTGTGTGAATTGGCCTTCTCTCTCTCTCTCTATGTAGGATGTGATGCGTCAGCTGCTCAGCGGACTTGACTTCCTCCATACCAACACTGTCATTCACCGGGACCTGAAGCCAGACAATGTGCTTGTGAGCAGTCGAGGGGTGGTCAAGATCGCAGACTTTGGTTTAGCCAGGATATACACATGCCATATCGCCCTCACCCCATGTGTATGGACCTCACATTCACAGTAATATGTTGGAGTGGTCGGGAGCTCTGGCATGTGATTTGTAATTGTGTGTTTGTGCAGGTTGCCACTCTGTGGTACAGGGCTCCAGAGGTCCTGTTGCAGTCCAGTTACATGTCTTCAGTGGATATGTGGAGTGCCGGCTGCATCTTTGCAGAGCTCTTTCTGTTAAGGTGAGAGCAAAACAGTTCAGAGAGATATTCTTTTACAATTTGACGTCAAGTCGCCACTCGACATAGACTACCATTCAAGTTTGAGGTCAGTTTTTTTGCTTTTATTCAGCTAGGATACATTAAATTGATCAAAAGTGATAATAGAATAGATTTCAATTTCAAACAAAAATGATTATTTATCAAATAAGGTCACACTTTAGTTTAGGGTCCAATTCTCACTATTAACTAACTGTTAACTATGACTTTTGCCTCAGTGAACTCCAAATAGTTAATAGTTAGTAAAGTACTTGTTAAGTTTAGGTATTGGGTAGGATTAGGAATGTAGAATATGGTCATGCAGAATAAGGCTTTATAAGTACTAATAAACAGTCAATATCCTAATAACATGCTTGCTAATAAGCAACTAGTTAACATAGTGAGAATTGGACCCTAAACTAAAGTGTTACCAAAAACGTGAAGTATTAATATTACCATGAACTGCATAAATAGGTCAATAGGTTTTATTTCCTTATAGTTGATAACTTCACAGTGTTTATTTTGTGATGGTTTCATAGCCTCTCCACCCAATAATTCAGCACAGCTTGTGAACCTGTATTTAATGTAGTCTTTTTTTGCGCCCAAAATAAACCTGCGTGTGGCCATGCTACAAGGTCATATTTTATTTTGCCTTGTGCAGTCATGCTAATGCCAAATAATCACTAATATAAGACCTAATTAGATGAATTTGCACCAAAATACAAACAGCTTGTCAATTTCTGAGGTTTGTGAGATGGTTTAACTTTCTCAACTTTTCTGCAGGCCGTTGTTTTGTGGATTCACAGAAATCCAGCAGCTGCAGAAGATCTTTGAGTGAGTAAAAAACAAAAATACTTTTGAATTCTCAAATGAACTGCAACCAAGAACTACACACTTTTGTGATAATTGTTTGTTCCCTCTCTCACAGGGTAATTGGTTTGCCGGATGAGGAGGACTGGCCCATAGAAAGCCCTGTCTGCTACACCCCTGCCTGGGTTGAGACAAAGCCAACAACACAACTGCTGCCCAGCCTAGCCCATGAGGAGAATGTCCTGTTGTCTGTAAGCGCTGCTCATTGATTCCTATATGGAGAGAGACTGTAGTGACTGCTACTCAAAATACACGTTTAAATAACTGTTTTCTTGTCTGAAACTTCCCTCTCCACGCAGCAATTTTTGGCTTTCAATCCAGCTCATCGCATTTCCGCCTGCAGAGCTTTGGCTCATCCTTTCCTGGCTAACCGCAACAGTGAAGATGAGTGACAGGTGGGCGGAGTCACATAATTATCCTGGCTCCTCCCATCCAGTCTGAGCTGCACCAAGAATTATTCTGCCACAAGAGCGATTAGATTGATTTTTTAAATAATGGAGTAAAGTGAAACACCTTAACCATTGGATCACTTTTTTTATTTTATTTTATTTTTTATTTATATTTCTCAAATGAAAACTTCTTGGTGGAAATGGAATAAGTTACTGATACTCTGTAATGATGATGTTTAAAAACAAACAAATGCCCTTATGAAACATTAAGCTATTTTTGGAGCTCTCATGCCCTGACTTTTCTTTTTTTATATATATGTACATCACCACCTTGTTCACGTGTTTACGGAGGTGAGGAATGAGAATTTGTCTTTTTCACTTGTGACAACTCTCTAATAATGAAATTTTGTGTATGTTGCAGCACAATTTGTTGTTAAACAGGTAAGTTTGATGTTTCCAGATTGTTTCAATGTGCTACTTTAAAGACTTTTTTTTCATAGTACTGTTTTTATAACATTTTGTGTTTGTTTTGCCTTCATTTTAAAGGCATACGATGTTTTAGGTTCTCAGCAAATTGTTTGAAGTTTTTTGTTCATGATGAATTTGAGGTAAACACAAACACGAGCCAGCAGTGCCTGTTTGCTGTTGAACGGGCTGAGAGGGATATTTAAGCTTAGTGATGTTTAAGCTTAGTTATGATTTTATTATGAATACAAATCAATTAAATATGTAATTGAATGCACATTTTACCATTTTCTTTATGCTGACACCTCAGTAATAAAACAGCAATTTCATCATTGTTTGCCACCTTTTTTCTCTATCAGCAGCCAAGAATATCTTATGCAAATAGTCAGAGTTTGAGAGGGTTACTTTTAACATGCATTCCCTTACAGTTACAAATTACTTCATAAAAAGTATTTAGTAATGTAATCTGAGCACCACAATATGAAAGTAATGTAATCTGATTACTTTTGGATTCCTTCAAGGTCACATGTTCAAATAAAGTCAAGCAAATATACGTGTTCCGTACTCCAAAACCTGAAAAGTAGTGCTAAGATGCCTACAGCTATGAAAGGTGACCACTGGGAGGCAGTCATGGTTTGCAAATGACTGGATCATTGGAACTTCCTATTTTTTATACTCTGTCCGTCCCATAGAATGACATCTGCCATCCCCAAGAAATGTAATGCAGAGGGATCAGCAAGTCTAAGAATATTTTTCCTTGGACAAAATTATAAGTGCAAAATTGGTTCATGTTTAGACTGTGGCTCCCGTTGGTCCGTATAGCCTACTACTGGTTTTGCACTTATGACACCTGTTGGCCTGGATCTTGAAGTTTGTTTACTGACAAAAGGTGTTTTGTTTTTGTTCCTTTTTTTCTGTCTCATTCTAAACAAATCCACAGCATTACTATTTTTCTCCGTCGACTGCATGATGTAAACATTACGACGCCCATGAGGGGGCGACCCGCGCGCATGTGGACCGTTTAATTCTTAAAAGTGTTTTTGTAATACTTTAAATTAGCAATGAGTTTAAAAATGAGTTCGACCAAGTAGCTTTTTTTAATAAAATTAGCTGTGCCCCCTTGCAATGGAATGTTACCCCCTAGTCATGGGAGTATTTTTATCTCTCTCTCTCTCTCTCTCTCTCTCTCTCTCTCTCTCTCCCTAACCCGACCCCCCCCACTCACACCCTAAAAGGCATTTCACACTCTCTCATTGGCCATTAGGGCAGTGTGTGTGTGTGTGTCTGTGTGGAGCTGTCAGTGTTGATCCAAACGCACAGCTGATCCATCCACAGATCGAGTAAGTACCGTCATTCATTTCTGCCGTTACATTTATCACGAGTTTTAAGAATAACAACAGTCAGATTTTCCTCGTTGTAAAACTAAACGAACTTTTCAGTTAATTTCGTAAAGTACTTAAAAGCGACGTTGTTTTGGCAGTTGATGCTAAACATTGTAAAAGTGTCTTGTTTCTTGTGTAATGAGCTGGCGCGCTGGGTTTTGCTTGCAGGAGTCCAAATGAGCTTTCACTAAGTGGATCTATACTGTATAAAGTGAGTGAAATGTGATATATCTGCTCCACTATCCCATATCTGCAACCGTGCTTGCACCTATTTTCAGCGCAGCAAACGCACCTGTACACCTCAAATTAAATAACTCTCAAATAAATGTACGCTACTGCAAATTCAAATGACTTTGCCATTTGTTAATATAGCAAAATCAATTGTCCATTTGGCACATTATTTTCATATTGTGGTCACCTGCATTTTCTTATCAGAACTTTTATGATGAGCAGTAAATGGTACCACATTTGACTTTTTAAAATGCTTATAAAGGTATATGTATTCTGCTTTCATAATGCTTTATAAGTATATAATGTTATACATAATGCTATATCTTAATCAGACAAGTTGTTTATTCTTGTGAATAAATGTATCCAAATACATAGTTTACAGTAGTACAGTACATTTTAATATTTTATTATTTATACCTTTAATTATAGCATATCATCAGCATTCAGCAACATTATGTGGTTATTACAGTGTTTGCATTTAGGCTATTTATAAAAATGCATTGCATTATAATGTGTCTTATAAAGTCTTTTGAATATCTGTAATACATGTAGAGGCTTTAGGTAAAGTGCTACAGGTTATTATTGAAGTTGCGTGCATGATAATCAGTGAAGGATGATGATTATAATGGGAAAAGAAAATGGACATTAATTGTGTCTTGGAAATTCTTCCTTGTGCCCTGCCTTGACATTATGAGTGAGTGTGTGTGTGTATGTGAGGGTTATGACTTGTCTAGCTTGTGTGACCCGTGGGTTATGTGAGTACAACCAAGGTCAAAAGCTAAATCATATTTGTCATCTGCTGCCATTTATTTGTTTATTTATTATGTTTATGCAGACTGTTCCTGGTTAGTGTCTTAAACATCTTGCTGTTGTACTGTTTACCTCTTGTCTTAAGACTATTACCATGCCTGTCATGCCTGTGTTAAATATAACCTTGACATTGCATTACCTGATCATAGCGCAGGATGGGGGCTAGAAGTCCTGGAATCCCATAATGGTTATAACTGTAAGTCCATGAACGTGATGTAACGGATATAAATGACATGTAATTGGACGTGTCTTGCAGAAGAGTGCCTTAAAGCGAACCGAGTCTTTATAATAGAGTCATGCAAATCTTGTGACTCTAATTATCTGTTTGTATCTGCTTGTCTGTGTTGCTCTCAGTCAGTCAGTGGTGGAGATTTTAAGGGTGCGTTCACACTTGGCAGGTTTGGTTCAATTAAAACGAGCTCTGGTGTGATCGCTCTCTTAGTGTGGTTCATTTGAATTAAGTGTGAATGCTGCCATCCGAACCTTGGTGTGCACTGTGCAACAAACCAAACAAACTCTGGTGCAGTTCGACTGAAATATGAACTCAACTGGACCAAAGACATCTAAACAAACCAAAAACAAGATGTGTCACAAGATGCAACCCTAAAATGCTTAAGAATACCTGGTTTTGCATGCTTGGTAAGTTCTTGGTAAGTTTTGTATCTTTGGGTTAGTAGTTAAAAATGACAGTAATGAGTAAATTTATAATTTTCTATTTTTCATTGAATCATTTACTCAACCGATTTGTTCACAAACACTGATGCTGTGACTCATTTCGAAGGCTGCGCCCTCCAGAGGTCGCATCGACCACATGTCGATTGAAGCTGTCTCATTTTAGAAAAGCATCCATTATAAAATTTACTGTTATTCTCCGTTATTACTGTAATTTCTTTCTTACTTTAGAATGTAATTTACATTTACATTTATACATTTGGCAGACGCTTTTATCCAAAGCGACTTACATTGCATTTCAAGGTACACATTTGCATTCTTATCAGTTCTTATGATTTTTTTCAATGAAAAGGGAAAAACAAACAATGTTTTGTTTTAAAATCTACATTCTTGTTTATTGAATTGTTGTTTATTAACACCATATGGTCTCTGCCTTTTTACTCCCATAACTTATCAGAAAGCCATCATTGCTAGTTCTAACATGATTCATTTTCTGAAGGTGTAACCTGCTGCATCGTGCTTTGCATGCCAGTTACACACTCTTGCTCCTGTGAAGTTATTAGTGTAGTGTTTGCAGAAATGTAATGTTTAACATAACATCCATTCATTCTCAGAAAGATACTTAAGCCTAAAGTCACCAAGAAATCAAAGTTGACAATTCTTATTTTTTTTTATGGAATATTGCAGTATTTATTATAAATGATTCCTCTGTACATTTTTTTTTAAATTCATATGCTCTCATAATTTTTAATCAACATAACTTCCCCTTCTCTGTTGGTGTGAGGGCCTACATTTCTTCTTGTTCGTTTCATGCTGACTTTAACAGTTAGTCAGCTCAAAACAAAATAGTTACAATTATTGTTATTAACAATAATAAAATTATTATTAGTAGTATTATTATAATAGATAGTCATAAATATTTATTTTTGTTGACTGGTTAATTATTGCGTCAAAAACCAGGAATAAAACAATAATTTAAAAGGCACATCTGAATATGTGTTCCATACTACATGTATTTCACCTGCTTCTGTTTTTCTTTTTAACATGAGTACAATCCCTTTGGCAACTAATAAACGATTTAATTGGTGTATCTCAAATGCATCTTGTATTACTTGTTTTTCCGGGCACAAGCTTATGAGACTTAATTTAAATGCAGCTGGATTGTTGTGGATCAGCCACAAGAAAACACACCTGCCATAAGCTAACTGTAGTACAATTCCAACGGCTGTTAAGCAAGATAAGTAGCGTGTGCTGAGAATACCTCAGTCATTACTGAATCGTGAATGTTGCCGTCTATGTGTGTGTGTGGTTGTTTGCATATATCCGTGCTCAGCACATGTCCATGTCGGATAGAGTTACCGGATTAAGGACTGATGAGTCTAACTGATCCCAAACGTCAACCAGCTACTACAGTGCCTTTCCATCCCGTATCCTCAAACTCCCTTTCACGTGACTCGCTCCATCTCTCCATCTCTCCGACTCTGTCATACTGTCTCTGGCGTGACCACTTAGTTTGGTTGATTACTGCTGGGTGCTGTGTAGCTTTTGTCTTCAAAATATTAAGCAAACAAAAATAGGCCTAAATAAAATGTAAGTTTTAAGTAAAATCAAAGTGGCGCCAAACAGACGGCCTGCAGTGATAAGTTTATTGCACTTTTATAACCACTGCAAACATTTTTAGATGTTTAAAATCAGCACACACATTTTGATTTTGTCACATACGGTTTGCTCTCCTGATTTGAGACTTGTATCGGGATCTTGACGTGGCTAAGCTTCTTAAATCTCTCAGGAAAGTCTCAGATGAGACATGACTCTCATGCTCCCTATAGAGAGAGGACATTGCTGCTGAAGATCCTGTTCACTATTGCATTAAAAGTCTATTTAGAGCAGGGTTTCTCAAACTCGGTCCTGGAGGGCCACTGTCCTGCACAGTTTAGCTCCAACCCTGATCAAACACACCTGAGCAAGCTAATCAATGTCTTCAGGATCACTAGAAACTCACAGCTAGGTGTGTTTGATCAGGGTTGGAGCTAAACTGTGCAGGACAGTGGCCCTCCAGGACCGAGTTTGAGAAACCCTGGTTTAGAGGTTTAAACTAATATGACCTAATATCGAACTGACTTGTGTATAATTTATCTTCATTTCTATATTGGCCAACTGTTTAGTATAGTATAACAGTCTGAGGAACCCTAAATGAGGCAGTCTTGAGTTGCAGAAATGGCTTGTTCTGAACTTTGTGACATTACAGAGTTAAATGTATCAGCCTGTAATTTCCAGTATTGGTAGATGACATTACTTAGAGTTCTTGGTAGGTCCATTTTGTAAGTTCCATTCCTCGTGATATGATTGCTGTAGATTTGAGAGCTCAAACTCTGCTTTGGGCTCCTGAAACACCAAATAAGGCTCACTGAGTGAAGTTGTGGTCCCTCTCTCTGCTGTGGTACTGCTGGATCTTTGCTCTGTTGTTATATCAGGGCTATTGTGTTTCAGTTGTGAGCGGATCTGGCAGAATGCTGATGCTTACAGTTTGCTTATTTAGGAGGAGAGGAGCCCCTACAAATACACACACATACACACACACACACACACACACACACACACACACACACACACACACACACACACACACACACACACACACACACAGACACACACACACACACACGTCTGGTTCGCTATCTTTGTGTGGACTCTCCATATAGGCATAATGGTTTTTATACTGTACAAACTCAAACTGTATATTCTGACCCCTTACACTAATACACTAACCCCCTAAATCCTTCACAGAAAACTCTCTGCATTTTTACATAAAAAAACAAAACAAAAAAAATCACTTAGTATGATTTATAAGCTGTTTTCCTCATGGAGACTTAAAAATGTCCCCACAAGGACAAGGATTTCAGTTATTGCCATCTTTGGGGGGACATTATGGACATACATTTCCATAATGTAGGGTTTACCAGGACACACACACACACACTCACGCACGCACACTCACGCACGCACACACACACACACACACACACTCCTCTTTGATGCAGCACTCTTGGAGGGCTCCCATGGGTAGGCCATCAACCACACCATGTTGTGTATGGGTGATAAGATGATGATGTCATTATTTATGTATGAGTAAAGCTGTAATTGTGTTGTTATGGCAACTTGGCGACTAGGTAACCACATCTGTAGAGTCATGAATGATAATTTGGGAAGGCGTGTTCTGACCGGTCTTGTTTGGGTAATTTCATGTATTACAGCTGAGTGTGACTAACAAGATGATGGCTTACAGTCTGTGTCTGTATCAGATCAGATGCATTAGCTCCACTTGTTCTTCAGGTTCTTCATGCTGTTGTTCAGAAATGACTGTCTTTACTGTTTCTGTGGGTTCCCAGAGATACGTAAAATGAACAATAATACTAATTATAGTTTTCCCTTAAAATAGGTTCCTCTGACCATCAACATATATTTGACAGATGGAACTGTATCATTAACAATATCCAATAAAGTATTTTTTGATTCTTGCCAAATCAAACTGCAAAAATCCAAAAAGATAATTAGTAGTAAAATATTATAATTACTAAATAAAAATATATTGTAGCACTGTTTTATACACTGATGATAGTAAGAAATGTTTCTTGAGCCCAGCTCGTCATATTAGAGTGATTTCTGAAGGATCATGTGACACTGAAGACTGGAGTAATGATGCTGAAAATCAGCTTTAACATCACAGGAATAAATTACATTATAAAATATATTAAAACAGAAATACTTCACAATATTACCGTTTTTATTTTGTACAGCCTTGATGAGCACAGGAGACTTATTTTAAATGCATCAAAAATCTTACCAACAGCAAACTTCTGACTGATGAAAATATCTGATACACCGTTATTCAGTTTACTCATTACAGCAAAACAATCTGGCAAATTTAAGCTGGTCTAATCATTTTTGTGAGTTTGGCAATTGCTATTTACTGTTTCTGACTTGTGTTGTTTACTTAAAATGTGTTGTAGTACGCCAATACTAATAATACACTCAAATACACCTGTGTTGGTGTTGATGGATCAGCTTGTCTGATAAATGGCTTGCCCTAAAAAGACTGCTGAGATGAGCTGCACTTCAGAGGTGTAGAGTGTCAGTGCAAGAGGACTTTCCCAAATTCAGAAGCTCACTAAAGCAGGTCATGGAGTACACTTACACTGATAAATAGGAAAGGTAAATGCTAATTTTGCAGGTTTGCAGAACAGGGTCGAAATAGGTGTTGATTGTTGAATGAAAGTATTTTCTCGTCCTTCCATTTATCCATAGACATCTGACACCTCAGTGTGTCGAGCGGATGATCTAAGAACTCTTTTATTTGCTTTCTGACAGTGCCATGTCCTCGGGGAAGTGATGAGGATGATACACAAACATATTGTTCGAGAAACCTGCTGTAATTTGTTCTTCTGATCAATCAAACATTTCTACGGTTGGGACTCCACCCTTGTTTTCCAAATTGAGGCATTGAAATCATCTTGATCGTACACCAGGAATTATTCGGCCTACTTCAAACATCCAAAGTGACAAAACTGGAGTTGATGATATGGACAAAATGGAAAATGCAGCCCAGGAGTCCAGAGCTGAACGCATAGCTCGCTACAAAGCAGAGAGACGGCGAGAGCTGGCTGAACGTTATGGCAGCCAGGAAGAGGAGCTTCCATCCAAGTGGTCGAGAAGAGACAGGGAAGGACGCGGCGTCCGTGACTCTAACTATGTGGAAAAGTCTGTTTCAGGAGGAATGAATGGAGGGATGGGGAGGAATGGACGGACACCATTAGAGGAACGGCCTGTTCCTGCAAGGATCTCCAATGGATGTAAGGTGAACACCAGTGGAGAGAGCACACACCAAAACAGGTGAGCTTTCCTGAGGATTCCTCTCGAAATTTATCCGAATTACTTTCTTAAAACACATTCCTGGCTTTATTGTGGACATAAATTAGGCATCATGTATTGTGAGGGAGTTACATCCTCTGCGAAGATCACACAGGACTTCCAGCTTTGGATATATTCTAATCCTCACAAGATAAAAATTCTGCTAAAAATAGGCCTAAATTTAAGATCAATCTATTTGAATTACATATAAAATTTCCATCCATTTGGAATACACTGTTTTGACATAAACAATCTAATAAAGTTAATGTGATGCATATCTGTCAGTCATGCATAAAATAAACAGGTAAGATTTTCACTCAAAAAATCATGGCATAGTTTATTATTAAATCATCTATTTTAATTGTATTTAAATAATCCTATTTTCAAAAAGCATTTAGTCAAACTGCTTAGAATCAGCACAAATCTATTCATTGTGAAAATGATTACATTTATTCAGTTAAAAACTATAGTTAAAATATGGCTAGCTGTGGAACAAGCCATATTACGTAAGTCACAATGTATGAGATTGAAACAAACTGTATTTATTGATAAATATATACAGCTGGTCATTGTGTACACATTCAGTTTATAGTGAATACTACAGAAATCTTACCCGTTTCATACTTTATGCATCAAACTCTATAATCCAAATGGATGCAAAAATTATATGCAAGTCAAATAAATAAATCTCATATTTAGACCTATTAATAATTTTTTGCAAGCTACATTTCCATCATTCTCTATATCTACGCCATCCCTCCTGTGCATGTCTCTCAGCTGTCCCTGCCTTGCACACTTTATTTCCTCCAGTTGAAGTCCTCTGTCTCTCTCAATCACCCTCTCCAGGGGATGTTTGTTGGGCTCGTCTGGTACAGTGGATGGGGAAAACCCTCCAGACTCCCATGGGCCCTCAACCCCTGACACACCCCAGTTACACACTCATGTATCAGTAGGCCAGCTGAAGAGCGCTCTTCTACAGCAAACCTCGAGCCCTGCTCCGTCTAATAGAGTGTAGGGAGTGTGTCTCAGTGTGTGTGTTCATTTCCTGCTTCATTCTGTTTGTATTTCCACAGCCAAAGACATTTTCAGTTATCTCTAACACCACTATTCTGCATAATAATAATATTTCATGAAAGGTACACTATGTAACTTCTGGCCCTTTAGCGACATTACAATTACAACATTGTTTTGGTTGCTAAGGTATAAAGGGTATAAAGCTCTGAGGGATTCGAAATGTTGTAAAGCCTTAGTCTAAGGCTTTACAACATTTCGAATCCCTCAGTTCTCGCCATATCCAAAAAGCCAAGCCAATGTTGATTCTTGTTTTATTACGAGCTCTGTCGCTTTCTCTTTTTGCCAGCAGACTCTCCTCTGTTCGGCGTTTTTTTTTTAAACAAGTGATTTAGCTGCTTCATGCCAATCTTTCCCAGTCGTTGTGAACGACAGCCAACCTATGCTACTCCTGCACCATGACCATACACACGTCAAAGTAGCCAGAGCAACTTTTCTCTATATGAGACGGGCCGAATTTCCCGCGAAAACCATCCCGCCCCGTCTAAAATATAAATATACGTTTTGGAAGGAGGATTGATGATGATGCACTGACTCGTTATTTAAATTCTGAATAAAAAAATGTACATGGTGTACCTTTAAGCATCCACCTATTTCTAATTTGCTGCAAAATACACTTAAATTAGGCAGATACACGTTTCAACAGCCTAAGAAAAACTATATATTTGAATGCCAATCAAAAGATTAGGGTCAGTAAGATTTTTTTTAAGTGAGAGTAAAGACATTTATACCGTTATATAAATATTTTTGTAAAAAAAAATTTTTTTATAACATTACACAATATTTTGGTTTTATATTTTTATTTTATCAAAAGTGACAGTAAAGAAATTTATAATGTTACAAAAGATTTATATTTCAAATAAAAGCTGTTCTTTTGAACTTTCTATTCATTAAAGTATCCTGAAAAAAATGTATCACAGTTTCACACAAATATTAGTCTGCACAACTGTTTAATTGACTAGCAATTAATAAATGGCATTTATTCACACATCTAGGAGTCACACCATATTAAAAAAAATGTATGTTAAAGTGTTTTTTAAAAGTTAGTTTCTAATATGTTTAACAGTGTTTTAGCTACTCTTTGTTGGCTGGATATGTGCCCTTGCACTTCATATCAGTTTTAGGGTATCTCTTTATGTAATGAATTGTATTATGTGCACATTTTGTGGTGCTAACATAACGCTAATGTGTACCTGTAGTTTTGGCACCATGGTGACAGTGTGATTGATGCTGTCTAACATCTCACCATCTTCAGTGTGCTGTGAGAAGTAGTAGTGTCCTTTTCTAATCTTTTCCTTTGACTCAATCCTTCTTTCTCTGTTTCTGTTTCCTTCACAAACTCACATTCTTCCTCTCCGCCATCTGTTCTGGTCTGTGTACTCAAACATTAGCACCACTGATGGCGGCGTGGTGGCCTTGACTCTTGACCTAGCGGTTCAACCAAGTGCCGAGGGAAGTCGTCGGCGCACCCGTCGATACATGCCAGGGGATCCTGCAGGGAGTCGCAAAAACAGTGAACGTTTCCGTACTCAACCCATCACAGCTTGTGAGATAAAGGAGAGTTGTGGGTATGGAGACAGCAGTTGCTTGTTATGATTGTCATTAACCTTTTTTCATGTGACAAAAACCATTAAAACATGCACATGCTCTATTATATATATATATATATATATAAAGATTTTTTGAGGATCAAATCATCATATTAGAATGATTTATGGAGGATCATGTGGCACTGAAGACAGGAATAATGGCTGCTTTATCATCACAGGAATATTTACACTAAGTGAAAAGTGAAAATTCATGTGATAATAAAGCAGCCATTATTCCTGTCTTCAGTGTCACATGATCCTCCATAAATCATTCTAATATGATGATTTGATGAATGATGATTTAAAAATATATATATTTATTTATAATAAACACTACTCCAGTCGATTTGCAATGAGAAAAGGGAAAAGAATGAGTTCGGTAAAAAGCGGATTGGAAAAGCTAACGGCACACGTCCTAACTCTCCATGCAGGATTTCTTTTGTTATTTTGTCTCGCTCAATCAGATAACGGTGGGCGGAGTCAGTGTAAATAGCCTCTGCCATCATTGCGGGCTACTTGAACTTGGTGTAAATAGACACTAGGCATATCAAAATCGAAAACAGATTTAGTTGTAATAATATTTCACAATATTATGTTTTTTACTGAGATCAAGAGCTCATTAAACATTGACATATCTTAAGTAACATTTCAGCACTTTCTTTCACTTACTATATTTTACTATTAATTATAGGTTTAAACGTTGTTGGATCAGGAAAATACACCCTGCATAGCAACAAATAAATGTTTAAGAAAGTGCTGTGTGTGTGTTTGTTGATACTTAGTCATTTAAGAGTAAAATCCTTTCACTATCATAAATACCTGGAAGATATTAACAAATGCCAGATATCATACTCAGCACAGTCCTTTCCTTTGAGTCAGGAAATGAGTTCAGCATGTATCCCTTGTGCTTGATAGGATCATCAAACAGGGTGTGTGTAAGAGCTCATAGTTTTAATAGTTAGCATTATGTCATGCATATAACCTGCACAGATGTGTCTGAGTGAGTGTGTGTGTCACAATGCCCATATTGCAGGAGAGGCTTCTTAAAGCAGATCTAGTGTGAAGTCATCTTAATACTTTTTTCTGTATACCATGTATGTGTATCACTTCCTTTGCATGAGAAAGACTGAGTGAGCAGTTGAATGTGAGTTTGATTTTGTGGTCCTTCCTTTTACTTTGAGACTTCTCATAAAGTTCTTCATTTCACAGAACGATGGACGATGAAAATCAGGACACCTCGCAAAGTAAGTGCTTAACCTACAATTTTACACTGTTAAAAATGATAATCAACTAAAAGTCAACATTAAGTCTTTTGCTGCTTTTTAATTTCAGTTAAAAAAAAGTGGTGGCAAAGTAAAAACCTGCAAGTGAGAAACTCTGAAAACTCACTAAATCGAGTAGACATAATTGTGACAAGCTAAATTGATGAAAACAGAGAGGATGTTATAATATTGAAGCATTTTTATGAAGTGTTTCAGATTTTTGATGAAATTCAGTATTCATACACTATACCGTTCAAAAGTTTGGGGTCAGAAAGATTTTCAGCATCATTACTCCAGTCTTCAGTGTCACATGATCCTTCAGAAATCATAATAATATGCTGATTTGCTTCTCAAGATTTTATAATTACAATATTTATTTGAAATAAAAGTATTTTGTAACAATGTAAAAGTATTTACTGTCACTACCGATCAATTTAATGCATCCTATTTTTTTCAACAAAAAAACAATCTTACTGACCCCAAGCCTTTGAACGGTAGTGTGTGTGTGTGTGTGTGTGTATATAGGTGTATATGGAGTTTTTTTTTTTTTTTTGTAAATGGTTGTTTAACTGTAGTCTGTGCAGTCTTTTCAAATTTTGCAACTCTACCGCTACATAGTACCATTGCAATGCAATACACATAGTAAACCAAAACATAAACACACTCTTATACACTTTTACTCATGCACATATTCTGAGTAAGTGGATACTGTCATAAACAGTTATAATGACCTCTGTTTTATTACTGGTGAGTGGATAAATCTTACAAGGCTGTATCAGAGAAAGCTTAAAGTGTTATAAATATAAGCCATGCTTTTTAGGACAGTAATTTAGTGACACTTGCATAATAATCTAATTCCTTAAAAACACGTTTAGTATAAAACTTAACATGGGGAAAGGAGGAATGATGTGTGTATTAGGTTTAGGGTTAGGGGATAGAATATACAGTTTGTACAGAATAAAAATCATGTCTATGGAAAGTCCCCATGGAAACACAACATGTGTGTGTGTGTGTGTGTGTGTGTGTGTGTGTGTGTGTGTGTGTGTGTGTGTGTGTGTGTGTGTGTGTGTGTGTGTGTGTGTTGAGATCAGCAATAAATCTGCCAGTCAAGAGAAGTGTACGCACAGGTGAAGAATACATCTGCCAGACTGTTTGTGCATTTGGCCAAACACAGAGCAATGAGTTTATGAGCGCGTGAGAGAACATGTATGATATGTTTGTTAGTCATTTAGTGATCTCACACAGAAATTTCACCATCATGATCTCAGGGGAATCAAATGCGTATAGGTTTAGATAGCTATAGTTTGTGGACAAATGAATTAGTCCCCAGAACTAAGCTAAATCTGACAACCTTTTTAGGGATGTCCTTAATTGCAAAAATCGTTCTGAAAAGCTAAATGTATTTTAGCGGTAGCGTGTGAATTACAGTTACGTAACCTTTCTACTATATAAAACAGTATGTTATGTCCTCAATTAGATATGTGTGTGTGTGTGTGTGTGTGTGTGTGTAGTGTGAATCAGCAGGATCTGTTCAGATTGTGCCACAAGTAATGCAGTCTGTTATGATGTGTCAGTTTCGATTAGCTTGGCATTTCTGTTGCTCTAAAATGCATGTGTGTGACTTGGAGATACTTTTCCCCTTGTAATGTTGTGCTTGCTGTTTTTCTTGCAGTGGATGTAAAGACAGATGACAGAGCCAAGATGAGTGTAGCTGCCAAGATGTCTCTGTTTAAAGTAGGTGAAACAAGAGCCCACCGTATCTCTTTAGCAACTGCTGCTGCCTGAATAGAAAAAGGTCATTGCCATGGATGGAAAACACACACACACACACACACACACACACACACACACACACACACACACACACACACACACACACACACACACACACACACACACACACACACACACACACACACACGTGTATCAGAAATCACACACATAGAACTCATTCTCACATACAAAAATGTTTTTAATCTTCTTGAATGTGTTGAGGATAAAGTATATTTATACATTTTAAAAAGCATTGTGATACTGAAATTTTGGAGTAATCTCTCTCTTTCTCTTTCTGCTCCAGTATGTTTTTTCCTCTCTGTTCTTATGCTTTGTGTTTGGGTCGTAGGTGGTAATAGGACACCTGGAGTGTTTGGTTACCGTATGACCCACTGGGTTTCATTTGTTACTGTGACTTCCTTACCGAGACTATCAGAGCAGGATCTATTTAATTCATCCTGCAACTGACCCATTTCACCAGAGACAGAGATATGAAAAAATTGCATTGCAATTGCATTTTCTTGGTGAAACAGAAAATACAGGGATTGTTCTCCTAACAATGACAATTGTGCCATTAACTCACTCACATATTGATGTGACAGAAATGATATTAATTTCTTACATGGAACACACAAGTAATTATTTTTATGTACAATGAAAGTGAATTGTGACTAAATATGGGGTGACACGTCTTCACACAGCATACAGTATTCATCATATTCAAAGTATATGGCAACATGAATGATGTTGCAAATATGCAATGACTTCTAACATAATTGAGTTTATGAGTTTACTTTTTGGTCAGTTTTTGAGTTTGATGGCTCCTAGTCACCATTCACTTTCATTGTATGGAAAAGAGCAGCGTGAACATTCTTTTAAACATCTCCTGTTGTGAATCAAACAGATTTGGTGAAGCATGAAGTATTTGTGTAAATAAAAAGGAATTTAAAGTAATTACGTTTCTCTACGCAGTTAAAAATTATGTTTTGAATCGACACATTTCAATTTTTCAAATTACAGTGCCGTTCAAAAATTTGGAGTGAGGAAGAATTTTGCAATTTTTTGAAAGAAGTCTCTTATGTTCACCAATGCTGCACATTTTCGATCAAAAATACAATAAAAACAGTAATACGGTGAAATATATATATAATTTCAATTTAAAATAACTGTTTTCTAAATTTATTTATTTTAAAATGTAATTGATGTCAAAGCTGAATTTTCAGCATCATTACTCCAGTCTTCAGTGTCACATGATCCTTCAGAAATCACTCTAATATGATGATTTGCTGCTCAAGAAACATTTCTTATTATTATCAATGTTGAAAAAAATTGTGCTGCTTAATATTTTTGTGGAAAACATTTGATAATTTTTTCAGGATTATTTAGAAAAATGAAAGTTCTTTTTTAAAATATAAATATTTTGTAACATTTAAAATGTCTTATTGTCACTGTTAATCACTTTAATGCTTTGTTCCTTAATAAAATCAATAAAAAAAGTCTTACATATCAAAAAAGTAAAAGTGACTTTTTTGGTCAACTGTATCTCTTGGTGAATTATTAACATGTCTCGCTCTCTCTCTTTTAATTCCACCATTTAAATCTTTTTATTACATTGTTGTTTTTCTATCAGGAATTGGAGAAGACAGCTTCACCCGAGGCGTCCTTGTTCCTCAAACCTCGCTCCAGTAGTAGTTTCCATGAGCGCAGAGCTCGCCGCAACAACGATCCTCGAGCACTCACTCAGCCAATCACCTTTGAGGAAACAGTGATGGCAGCGAGGTGGGCAGGACTTCATTATACAACATGCTCATTTCTTGCACCTTAATACGCTTACAGAAGCAGTGCCACTGCCAATTTAAGAAGTACTTCTACAAATGAATGACCTAATTCACTGTCTATTGTTCCTCCTTCAGTCCTCATTTGGGTGAGGCAGGTGAGCCTGAGGCAGAGGTGGAGGATGATGCTGGCACTAAACTGTCTATGAGTGAGAAACTGGCTCTCTTCAATAAACTGTCTCAGCCCATATTGGGTGCTGTGGGGAGTCCCGTGAGAGACGGCAGCCCACTAGAGGCCTCTGAGAGACGCAGACAGAAGGGTGCGCGCTACCGCACACAGCCCATCACTGTGGATGAGGTCAATTTGGTAAGTATATTTGGCGTGCATGAACATATAGCTCCGCTTGTCTGTGATCACTTGGCATAGTCTTTATTTGCCACTTGTCCAGTCATCATGTTGTTTTAATCAGTGTGTGTCAGCTTCAGATCTGGTGACCATGAAAAAAAAAAAAAAAATATAAATATATATATAATAATTAAAATAAAAACAATAAAAAAGGAAAAACACAGAAAAAATATTTTCTTTTTATTTTATGTTCATGAGTTTCCTTCATTTTCAGATAATTGGAACTTCTGGTAATTGGTTTGGTTTTCAGCATTTTGGACTTTTTTACCCTAATGTCAGTTTGCTTAAAACTGTTTATTTAAGCAATAAACTATACATTTCATCCACAATATATTTTCTAAAAAATAAATCTTAATAATTTTGCTCTGTTAAATTATGTTTGTGTGAAGGATGTTCAGATATTTCCTACTAGAAAATAAAGTAGAAATATTGGATATTGGGAAGAAGATTTTTTTCACAGCAAAACTTTCATTGAACACATAAGTCATGCTTAAGCAACCTGCTGATGACACCAGCATCCAAAACACAACACAAGCCATTTTTCTTGTGACTTTAACTTCTAGAGTACCTTCTCTGTCTTTTCCAGAGATGTTTATAAGCCTTTCTTCCACTTTAGCTTCAGAGAGAGCCTGTTCAGCTTCCTCATCTTCATCTGACTCCTCACCTCTCTGACCGACAGCAAGCTGAGTCCATCAACCTGAAGCCCAGTGAAGTGCGTCTCTCTGGGCCGAGCTCTTCACAGGAGAGGCGTTCCTCCTCCGAACTCCCCTCATCACCCCATCTGAAGCTTACAGCAGGCAGCAACTCCCAGAATGCAGTGCAGATTAAAGGCATCTTGAAAAAGAGCTCTTCCGAGGGAGTGGTGTGGAGGAGTGGAACCAGAGACAGAGACGACCTGAATGGACACGGCCTGGAGAAGAATGGGGGAGAGAGGAGGGAGAGGGAGGTGAAAGAGGAGAGACATATGTCAGCTGCGGGTCCATCTCCGGCCCGTCTCTCCAGCGCTCCCTGGAGGCAGAGGGGAAGGAAGGAAGAACACGGCAGAACACGAAGATCTGCGCCGAAGCCTGAGGAATGTCCATCTCTGTCAGAAGACCTCCAGATCACAGAACAGAGCAGAGACTCAGACATCACTGACAGGTTCTCTCGCTTTCAATCCCTTGCTCTTTGTGTTTATTGTCAGATATACAGTACCATTCATTTTGGGTCAGTAAGACCCAGTACCAGTTTTTTTTTAAAGGAATTATTACTATTTGCTTTTATTCGGCAAGGATACATTAAATTTGTGAAAAGTGATAGTTAAGGCATTCAGTTTTTCAAAGATTATTGGATCAAAAGTTAGAAAATTGGTTCATTGCTGGCTTGAAACTTTGCAAATCCAATACTGGTATGGTGGCCAGAGTTGGGTTGTTACTCTAAAAAAGTAATTAATCACTAAACTACTAATTACATCTTCAATAGTGTGATTAGATTGCTCTACTAATTACTCTCTCTATAAAGTATCACTTATTACTAATTACTTTCTAAATCCCACATCAACCTCGACCAGTTGAACAACACAAGGATAGACATGAAACTGCTCTTTTAATTCTTTCATGTAAATACAATAAAATTGCATTTTTACAAAGTTATTCTTGAGCTGACCAAGGTTTTTAAAGGGAGAAGTTCACAAAAGTGCTCCTGTACCAAAGCTGTATACTCATGCCATTGTGGTAATAATACATAGAGAGTCTCATGTTAATACCCCAAAGCATTGCTAAGATACTGCCTAATTTCCTGATTTGTGTACTCACCATAAAAATAGCCGACGTGCTAATTTTAAACAACATAGTATGAGGATTATGTACCTCAAATTAGATGACAATCTGATGAAATCTATCCACCTTATTTTTAACATAAGTGCAGGCACGGCCATTTGTTACACACAAGGCTGTTTTCATTTCTTACAAAAACAGTCTGTTATGCTGCTTGATATTGCAAACTGGTATTTGTTATTAAATTATTTTAAGTTATGGTTTGATATGGTATGTTTTAGAGCAAATTCATCACTGTTTGGCTCCTATTAAATGAGAAAGTCTTTTTCACAGGCTGACAGACTCAAGAGTAACTAAAGAAGAAGAGGAGGAGCAAAGTGCTAAGGCAAGGTGCAATATCAGTGTAAACAGTGGGCCACAGGTGTGTGTATGAGATGCTAATTTAATTGTGTTTTTACAGACACCTGAAATATCAAAGCATATTTAACTGGGTGATATTGACTAGGAGGTTTATTTGTATTTCTGTGTGTAAATAAATACATCAGCATGTGTGTTTGAGGTCAAATATGCTAGCATGCAGTATGTGAGTCACAACTCAATATCTTTGTTCTCCCTGATTTCCACACTGCCCCCTGTAGGATGAGACTGTCAGTACAGCTGAATCTACTCCCCAAACTCAATGCTGGGTAAGATTGCTATGTGAGTTTATACAGAATGTGTTTCAGTTACTTTAACT